>NC_083351.1:4536666-4855833 GCF_030254825.1 Meriones unguiculatus | reverse complement strand
CTTACATCCTCTGAGGGGAGCCTGGCTCTGCTGCACTGAATCTCAGATGTCCATTTCTGCCGTTCATAGTAACGACATAGGAGCTGTAAGAAAAGAATTCGGTAGTCGAAGAGGAGTTGCTGATGGTGCTCCCTGGAGGATCCGAGCCTCTCTCCCACTGGCTTGGAAAGCAGCCGACTCATCCCCCAGTGGCTGGGAGCCAGGCCCACAATGCAGCCTGCATCTACCAGGTTCCCAGGGGTTCTCCAAGATGCCCTCTTTGCTTTCTCCCCTGCAGTGGCAATGGCTGTTTCTTTGGCCTCTGTGGGGGCTAGCCTTTCTCCTGATGCCGGTTTTCAGAAGAGCTGCAAGAAGGCAAGGCAAAGCAACTCCAGGGAGGCTTGTTCTTCACCACAGAGCTCCTCTCTGTGCAAAGCCACTTAGTGTGGCTCCAGATGCAAACAGTTGAAATCACTGTCCCTTGGTCCCAGGTACAGAGGCAACAGATGGTTCACTAGGAGCCTCAATATCCAAGATGCTCCCCGACACAGATGCTGACAGGATTCTCACCCTCAGTGTTAGGGAAGCCTCAGAGCCCAGGGCCCCAGCAGCTGGACCTGCATCCCTGCCCTAGTTAGCTTTAACTGCCATCTTGACACAGCCTAGAGTCACCTGCAAGAGGACTCCAAGTAAGGGATGACCCAGATGGGCCTGTGCCATGTGTGTAAGGCATCATCTTGACTGGTAATTGATGTAGGAGGGCCTGCCTCTCTTGGCAACATCATCTCTCGAGCATCTCTTGGGCAGGTGGTCCTGGGCTGTACAGAAAGCTAATTGCATATGAGCCAGCCAGAAGCCTTCCTCTGTGCTTTCTGCTGCCAGCTCCTGCTTCAGGTCTTGCTGACTGCTGTGATGATGGACAGTAACTTGAAAGTCTAGGCCAAATAAATCCTTTTCTCCCCTGAGTTGCCTTGGGTACGAGTGTTTTATCACAGCAACAGAAAGGAAACTAGCCCCACGCCCTGCCCCCACAACCTGTGATGTGGACCCCACAAAGAACAGGAGGGACTGACAAGGAGGACGTGGCATGGAACAAGACACTGGCAGGGCTCCGAGGGGACTCCCTTCCTGTCACTCAGCTCTAAGACGCTCATGTAAGACTGGCTCAAACCGATTCTGCTGCCGCCTCTGTTCGTCAGACCACTGCCATACACAGATGCAGCCAGAGATCCACAGACTTACAAGTGTTTGTTTGCTCAAAGCTCACTCCAGGCAGACTTAGAAAGCTCCAGGTGGCCTTTGCTTACTGACTGGCCAGCTCTGGTGACAGTAAGTCTATAGTGTCCCTAGAGACAGGAAAGAATGATCCTGGGCTTCCAGGCTTTAACTAAGCTAGCATTCAAAGCTGTTATCTAACCCAAGAAAAGTAACCACTGTTATCTTGTCTTAAGAAGCCTTGTAGACTGGGTGTGGGGTCCATATCTTTAACCCTAGGCAGAGGTACGTGAGTCTCTGTGAGTTCCAGGCCAGCCAAAGCTACAGAGTGAGATTCTTCTTGACAAACAAACTCTTGTGAATATTGTATTCTATGCTATAATTTACAAAATTAACTTTTGTCTCTTCCTTTATCTTGTGGGGAAAGAACGCCCTTGGGCTGTCTGGGTCTCTGCTTACCCATATCTGTTTCCTCCAGGTCACCTAGCAGGCCCCATGAGGATGATGGCAAGGTGGACTGGACAGTGGGGGCTGGTCTAGGGGAAGCTGGGTCCACTCATCAGAAGGCCTCCAGAGCGGCACAGTCATACTACATGCTGGGCGGCTAGCTCCCTAGCTTTCTGTAGTCTCAGGATTGTACGAAGTATACTTATGTCTGTGTGATTTCCCCAAACCCTGGCAGGTACAGGCTGGAGTCAGGAGCCGGCAAGGAGGGGACCACATGCCAGGGCTAGACCTGCTCCCAGCCATGTCACAGCTCAGACGTGCCTCTGCCTCTCCCATCTGTTTGCACAAAGGGCAGGTCAGGCTAGACTAAAGTAGGAGCCCAAACCTTGCCTTTGTGTCTGGGTCTTCCAAATGCCAGGCCAAAGCCAGGCTGCTGGGGGAGGGGTGTATGTCTATGCATGCCAGAAAATAATCTCCTCTGCCCTGTGAGCTGAGGGAGACCTCTAGCCTGCTCAAGGCTGTCATGGGAAGCAGGCACCTGGATAACCCTGCCCCAGCTTCCTCCTTGCCAGAGATGACAGGTCCCTCCCTCCCTAGGGTGAAGTTGGCAGGCTTGTCCAGGGGATGAGCCCAGGAGGGCGCATCCATGTCTGATTCCAGTTCTCTGAGCTGTGGGAGAAGCAGAGCAGCACTCTAAGGAGCTTAGGGAGGGCCAAGGAGACAGGAGGGGTGGGAGTGGGGGCAGGGAGTCAGCCCACCTTTGGGGAAATCAGGCGGCTACAAAGAAAAAAGACAAGACACCCAGAAGGTTTCACTCCCTGTCCCTCTCAGGGGCAGTCACGTAGGCTCTAGAGGACTCGCAATGTCTGTGGCCACATGAGTGTCTCCCTGCTCAGGAGTGGTGACTAGTCTGGGCTCATCCTCCTTATGAACACAAGCACAGATGAGATAGCCTTAGCTCTTGGCACAGCCCTGGCTGTGTGTATCCACTGGACCCATGGCAGATAGAGGGGAAGCTTCCCAGAAGCCCTACCCGGGCTTCTCCTGGGAAACAAACCTCCTGGCTTGCTCACCTCCAGCCTAAAGCAATGCCCTCTTGCAAGTCCTATTGCTCTGGACCATCCTAGGGAGTCCCGTGCAAATGACCTGGGACATTTGTTCTGGATCTGGACCTTGGGGAGAAACGGCGAAAGTGGCATTACTGAGCCTGGACAAAGATGGAGGCTTTCCTCACCGCTGTCCTCTCCTCCTGGGACACTCCTTTCATCCTCTTAACCCTGGCTAACGCCTGCCTGCTTAGCCTTCAATGGCCTCCCTGAAGCTTTGGAGCTCTGGAGTTTCTCTTAGTCTTGTCTTCACCCGCAGGTGTCCATACATTCATGACCCAACCACACTGCACACTACCGCAGGCTGCCTGTGCGATGGGGTCTCAACAGACACGGCTTTGTCCCCAGCGCCTAGTAGGGAGAAATACCCTAGGTGCTGAGAAGGGCCTGGTGGTCCAGAGGGCTCTCTGCTGTGGCATCTGCGCCACCCCCTTCTGCAAGCCCATTCTCTGCCTTGCCTTAGCGGAGATTTGGGGACATGGAGTCATGAGCCACAGAACCCCACCTAGAAGAAAATCGGTTTCTGCTGGGCGGGGCTGCGCACACAGAAACTGCATTTCAGACAAAGACGGAGCTTGAGGGACAAAGACTGCGGCGGGGACAAAGACTGCGGCGAAGACAAAGGCGGAGCCGCAGTGCTGTGTGCGCGCGCCTTGTGCGCGCTAGTGCGCTGCGCTAAGGACCAAGCGCCCCCACCTGGCCTTGAATCTGGTAAACAAGTCCATTGTTTAAAAGCGGTAAAGACAGAAATTCTCGTCCCCAAAAGTCCCCGGCTTTAAGGCAAGGGAGGGGCGAAGAGCGCTCTCCAGAGTCGGAGGGGGGCGATGCCAGGAGGGACAGCAAGGCTACCAGCCCGCAATCGCCTGCTTTTGCGCATCGCGTCCCCTTTCCTGGCTAGGAACTGGTGCACGCTCTTCCTATGAACACCCGCCGTTTCTGTAGCAGCCGGCGTGCCCTAGAACCCCATGGGACCCGCGTCACCAGACACTGCGTGGAAAGACCCCGCATTGCGGCGATGCGCGCGCGCGTGCGCGCGCGCTGGGGGAAGGGGAGCGTGTGTGTGCATCGCGTGCGCGCTTCCCGCCCGCGTTGTCCCAGATCTCCGAGTGCTGCAGTCTGCTCACCCCCACCCCCACCCCCCGCCTTTGCACACACATCCACCGCTATTTGGTGAACTATTATGGAGAAAGTACCCAGTGACCGTGGCGCGGCATGGATTGAGCTGTGGTGACGCCTGGGAGGGAGAGGGGAGAGGCTTACCCGCTGGGCCGCTGCAGCATCTGCCTGCACACAAAGCTCGCTGCCAAGCCAACCGGTTGGCGGGAGGCCGAGAGACCCCCGCCCTCTTGCTGGCTGTCTCAGCTCTCTCCAGCACTGGGGCAGATTATGCCCCTGGCGCTGTTTCTGGGCGCTGCTCCCCTCCCCCTCGGGCCATCAGACGGGTGAAATGGTGGGCTCACCATGAGCACCCATTTAGATCTAGGAGCCCTGCGAAGCTTCCGGATTCTCAGCCAGGTGGGATCTCACAGTCCAGCTGACCCCACCTCTTCTCCCCTCCCAATACTTGAAGGAACTGCTGGTCAAGAACAAAAGGAAAGGAATGCCACCAGGTCCCTCTGTAGGGCGACTGGGCCTTGGTGGAGTCTGACCAATCAGGCAGGACCAGTTTGGTTCCTCAGAGTGGCTCCCATGCGTGTGTGTAGCTAGGATTCTAACTGGGTCCTGGATGCTTTTACAAAGCTAGGGTTGCTCAGATGCCCAGGCCATAATGCCATCTCTCCTACTTTGTGCCAAGGAGTTGGGGGCATTTAGCTTGGAGGTCTACAGAAGAGAGAGCTCAGCCTTGGAGCAGGAAGCTGCCGGGAAGCAGGTCTAGGACCCAAGGGTGTGTTTTTCATGAGGCAGTCAGGCTACTCCCCTCACAAAGCATCCTCCTGCCTTCCATTAGTCAGAAGCGCTGATAGGTACACCTGGCTTTCCGGGCTTCGAAGGACCAGCCCGTGTTTCATGTGCTTGATGGCAGAAAGAACCATTTAGCCCGAGACTGCTTTCAAGACAGGACTGGAGCTACACTGGTCCCAACATCCTTGTGTTCTACCCTAGTGAGGCTAACAGGGTCACTCTGGGAGAGCCAGGGCTCTGCGGAGCTTCCTGCTCCATTCCCCATTTGTTCTGCAAAACTGAAACCGGATTTCCTGAACAGGAGCCCCTGGTCACCCTGCCCTTCTCTGTTACATACTGCCGGTCATCAGCACATCCTGGCTCCAGCCTCAACCAGGGATGCTGCCAAGGCCAGCACGGTGCTCCTCGGCAGTGCTGCCAGAATGCAGATGCCCGCTGACCCCGAACCACCTCTGGGAGTAGCTCTGGAGGGTTCATGGGCCAGGGCAGCTGCCAGGCACCCCGTGGCTGTGGGAACAGAGGCAGGGATAAGGCTGGGCTGAACATACTAAGAAGTTCTCGAAAGCCCTGTAGGGTGTGAACCTGCAGTCAACCTGAGGAGGAGGAAGGCTGAGGTCAGACGGAAACATGGCTACCGTGAGTGAGAGGTGCTGCTGTGGCTCCCAACAAAGGTACCCCAAGACTATCACCTCTGTGGACTGTCCTGGTACTTAGGCCTATGTCTTGGATTTGTTTCCTCTGCAAAACTCCTCCCAGGGCTTCCCAGCTCTAAGGCACTTTGCATCAAGCCCAGGTAGGGGAAGGGAGGCAGCCTCTAACCTCAAGCCTCTCTTTGCCATTTTTTTTCTCATTGGAGATTCTTTGCTCCCTGGGTGAAAGAAACCCACCCATTAACTAGAAGGCCAAGGCTGGCAACTCTGGAAGCCCCTGCCCCTCCCTGGCCAGCAAGTCCTGCCTCCTCCTTTGCAGTATACCTTCAGCCAAAGGCATGGGCCTGGGCTTGCCTTAGGAGATGCACCAGCAGGCAGAGGCTTAGTTAAAACCAGCCAAGACATTCAGATGATGGGAGTGGAGAGCTTCCCGGAGGAGGCCTCGCTAGTTATCTCAGGTACGTGGCCTGCTCACCCAAGCCTCTCATCTGAACAAAGGCCTCAGGTGCTCCCCCAGCACCCACACTGTGCCTTCCAGGAGGTGTAGGGCCAGGCCATGGCTCTGGGACCCCCGCTTCTTCCTGTAGAAGACACCGGGCACAGCAGCTGGACTTGCTGCTGGGCTCTCAGGAATCCTGGGGGAGCTTGTTTAACCACGAAGACACCTTGGCAGGAGTGACAGCCACAAGCCAGCCTCACAGGAGAGGCTGAATTCAGATAAGGCTAACAAGCAGCCAGAGGCTGCAGGAATGATAGCATAGATTCACAGGCAACAGGAGGACTCAGCAGGTCCTCCCCTGGCCGACCTGACGTCCCTTCCTGCCCACCTCTGACAGATCCTCTTTTTGTCCCCACACTTATACATCAATTCTTCCTCTCCCTCTATGCCCAACAAGGTGACAAGGATGCCGTTCTTACCGTCCAATGACAGCCAGTCGTGCTGAGAAGAAGGGAGCGTGGGTAGAGCCCGCGCTTTGTACTCAAACACCACGGAGTTGGAGATGATCTGATTATTGAAGGCAACTTGTAGGGTCACAAGACCCGTGTCATGGGCTGGAAGTCAGAAAGAGAGAGGTCAGGGTCGGGGGCTTCCTCCACACTACCCCTCTTTCAGGTAACAGCCTGTGCCCACCTATCCCACAAGGCCCAAGTGTGTGACATTTCTGGAAAAATTGTTGGCTCCAGATTCAGCAGGTGTCTGGGATCCCCAAAGGAATGTCTGTTTGTTTGTTTGTTTGCTTGCTTGTTTGCTCGAGACAGGTCCTCACTATATAACCCTAGTTGGTCTGGAACCATGTAGACCAGGCAAGTCTCAAACTCCCAGAGGTCTGTGTGTCTCAACCCCAGTTCTGGGACTGTAGGTGTGTTTTATCTGTGTATCTGGGGGTCTGTGTTTCTTTTGTCCCTTCCTGCAGCCATGTCCTGACTCACTACATGTACCATCTTCAGTGTTTTAGGAGCTCGGCTTCCTGCTGACGGCAAGAGTTTCATCTGTGGCTCTGTGGCCCTGCTAGCCGGAGATGCTGTGGGCTCAGTTAGCTGCTAAGCTGAGGTGCTAGTGTGAATGTTGCACCCCCTTCCAATGACTGTGGGAGAGCAGGAGCTTATATTCTAACGCAGAATCAGGGCTCAAAGACTCCTGAACGAGCCAAAGAAATGGATGAAATGTTCTCATCAGGAACAGGAGCGAAGCCAACCGGAGGCGGAGCCCTGTGCTGCTGGGTGATGCTTCTCCACTGAGATACCTCCATTGAGCTCCCGGGGGCTGTGCTGTGGTCCCCAAAGATGCCCCATCGGCAGTAGTGGCTACGCTGGGGCTTTACCCCCGATAGGGATCAGGTTATGTTTTCTGGCCACTGCTTTTTTGAAGCTGGGACACCAATACTCAGGGCCTCTCCCGGCCGGGATTTCCAGGGAGGACGCACAGGGATCAGGTTACTGTTTGGGCTCTTGGCTTTCAGAAGCCTACGGGCACAAGGAAGCCATCCAAGTCAGCTGCTCCTGAGGACAGGGTGAAGCTCTGGCTTCCCTCAAAGGACATCTGCAGATCCCACTTCCGATGGGAAACCCAACTCATCGGCCATGGCCTCACTCCAACTGAGGTGTGTATAGAAAGCAGGTCTTGGGGACATCACTGCCCAAGTGTGACCCAGGAGTTTTCTTGCTCTGTCCCAGACACAGCCTGAAGTGATGGCCCTAGGGTGGTAGGGGTCATGCCGAACCTCCCAGGGTGCTGCCCTGGACAGGGATCCCAACGCTCTCTGGAGTCTTCTGCTATCCCACATCCCTGGGCAAAACTCCAAGGCTGTGGCTTCTGTTCTCTCCCAGAGATGGGTCTGCTTTACCAACAAGAAGGGAGGGCTTTGGGAACTCCTCTCCTTGTGATTCCAGGGAGCCCTGTTCTCAAGGTGGGGGAAGCTATCACCCTGGTGTCTGATGTCCCAGTGGAGGCGCCTCCACCGCTTTTAAATCCCTGCCTGGTTTCTGCATAACTCGCAGCACTGCTGAATGTAGCAGACTCTCAGCCCCCCGCCCCCATCTCTGGAGATGGGGGTGGGGAACCTGCCAGTTCAAGGAGTCAGGCCCGGTGCCTACAAGCTTCCTAGACTTCCCCTCTTCCTCAAAGAGCCAATCAGCAGTTCCTGGCCCCATCTGCTCCTCTCGTCTCCCCTTCTGCTTCTGCCCTTATTAATGACCAAACCTTGCCTCTGCTGCCATAATGGTGTCTTGCTGATGCCAACACATCTCGGGTCTGTTCCTGCTGCCATAGGCCTGGGTTGGGGGTGCTATCCTGAGCACTCCTGGAGGAGGTTCCCAGGGGAGTCTTCTTCCTTAGAGGGCCCCATTAGCCCTGTGTCCCTGGCTTACCTAGTTAGGTTATTGTTCCTCCTAACCCATTCTCTCAGTGTGTATACATACGTGTGTGTGTGTGTGTGTGTGTGTGTGTGTGCTTATATGTGCATACACACACACACACACACACACACACACACACACACACACACACAGGGTCTCACTATGTAGCCCTGGCTAGCCTGGAACTCACTAGCCTTAAAACAGAGATCTTCCTGCTTCTGTCCTCCCCAAAAGTGCTGAGATTAAAGGTGTGCACAAACACACCCAGCTCAGAGCCATCTTTTAAAGACATAATTTAGATCAAACTACTCTGCTGCCCAAAACCATTGGCTTCCCACGCAAGTACATTAGATCAGACTCCCATTTGCCAGCCTCTTCCTGTCTCAGGGCCTCTGTGCTCCCCTCATCTTCTGCCTGTTGGGACACCTCCCACCCTTCCTAACACTGGCTCCATGCCAACCTTCCTCTGCCAGCCTCCAGGGTTGTGGTTCCCTGGGTCTGGGAAGGAACCCCCACCATGCAGGCCTTTCCAGCCGCCCTTGCTGCAGCTCCGAGATCCTTCATCATCTCTGTCTCTCTGCAGAGTGGCAGCTCCCAGCAGCTGAGACCCTGTGAATGCAGCTCTTCGTGCTCAAGGCCACAGTCAGGATCCTGTTCTGGCCACCGTAAACGAGCTGCTTTCACCCATGATCTGCTCACTTTGAGCTCCATCTTTTGCTTTCTGATGACCACCTAGGAGGCCAAGTGGGGCCTGCAAGCCAGCAGACTTCTTGGTAGACTCCTCGGCCTTCTGCCTCTATTCCGTGCCATCCACACTTGCTCAGTAGCCTGACTTGACCGACCACCCTCCCCGCCCCGGGCTTGAAGGAACTGTTCTCTGTCAGGTTTTGTTTTGCCCAGGCAGGCACACCAGGCTGCCAGGCAGCTCCCATTTGTGTTCTCTGCGCCTCATCTCCCTTCCCAATCTCAGCCTCTTAGCTGGCCTGGCTTGTGTTTGCCTGCCTCTGAGCTCTTGTTTGTTGCTGGAAAGGCCAGTTTGGATCTGGTGTCTAGTGTTTATCCTTTAGGATCAGCCTCAGTTTCCTCCAGGAGACCCCAAGATGACATCCCTCGCAGCTGGCATCACCTCCCAAGGAAGCGATTGGTTGACTTGACCCAGCCACTTTGGACTAGAAGCGCTTTGAGTCAGGTGTCTCTGGGCTGGGACTGCATCTTGGTTTCAGCCTAGGCATCTGCTCAACCCACGGCAAGGGGGAGACTTTTCCAAATGATTCAGGAAGGATGAAATAATGAATGAATGAACCAAGCAATCAATACACCCAACAGGACTTGTTTCAATCAAACGATGTATTCTCAGAGGACAAGCTTCATGAGGCTGGCTGTCAAATGAAGGTGCTCAGCCCTCGGACATGGCACACAGCTCCTAGGTTTGGGGCATCTTGTCGGAGGTAGGATATTTTAGAAACACTAGACAAAACAGTGGCCTGGACAGCCTGTGTGTGTGTGTTAAACTGAGGAAAGTGCTCGGGAAATCTTCCCGAGAATTACCCGAAGAGACCAGAAGGGCCCCGACTCCCTCTCCTCACTTTCCCTCTAGAAAAGTCTTTGTGAAATGAGCACCAGAGGCAGAGCTTGATGACCCCTGGCCATTTTATGTTCCTAGCCATGTGGAAGGAGGCCTCTGAAAACTAAGGCTCAGGGACACCAATCTACAAGGTAGGTTACACAAATGGTGTGTGGCTGTCAGGACATACCTGAGTGCAACTGATTCCAGTCCCCAGAATGCTTTGGGTCTTGACCTAGGATACCATTCAGAGGTCATACAAAGCTCAGCCCTTTGTCAGGAACCTGAGGCAAGGTCTAGGCATTTGCCCAGGCATGGAAAGGCGTGGCATCTATTTCTAGGCCAGGCGAGTCCCCTTCCCACAGCAGGTGCACAGGGGACAGTTTAATAGCATGCTGCCATGTCTCCTGGGCTGAGCTGCCTTGGCCTTCAGTGGCCATCCGGATGGCTGCTGTCCAATCTTAGCAGGGCTCCTGGGAGGACCTGGGGCTAGGTACGTCTGGAGCCAGCCTTGGAGATGGCAAGAGCTGGGTTGGTAGCGGGGGCTTGAGGGTGGAAGATGAGAAGGGCCCTGGGAGGAAGAAGAGGAAGGAGAGGAGGGAAGGGAGAGGAGGTAGAGGTGGAGGAGGAGAATGGGTGGTTTGTAATCTTTAGAGTGTTGCTATAGGGGACAGGGTGAGCAAGACGGGCAGTCCTCCACCACAGAGGACTGCAGGGGAACCCTGTTGGCCTGCACAGCCCGGGTCAGCCTGCCTCTGCCTCAGTCCCCACTTTCCTTACTCATCCTGTCCCTCTGCTGGAATCACCGTCCTTTCACAAGCTCTCCGGCTGCAGTGTAGGATGCCCCTCTGCCCCCTTCTACTGCGTCTTCCTTGCTCTGCCTCTCCTGTCTCTGGCCCAGGCTAGGTAAACAAGCTATGCATACAGCTGGTGATGTAGGAGATTAATGACACAATCCCAGCCCAGCAAACAGAAAGGTCATTTTTCCAAACTGTTCAAGCCCCTGGAAACCTCAGCTGCTCCATCACAGGTCTCCAGCACCCCAAGGTACTTTGCCGGCCTTGGGGACACAACAGTGACTAAGAAAGACACGGTAGCCTGCCTTCATGGAGGTCCACAGGCGAATGAGGAAGAAGATCCAGTCAGAAGTCAAGGATGAGTTAGCTAGACAGAGATACCAATCTCCGTAGATCATAACTCCCTAAACTGTGGGCCATGATACCACATGGGGTTGCCAAGTGGAATGACATAGTGATACGAAGCTTGGCAACAGTGAAAGGTTTCTCTGAGGTGTTCCTGGCTGTGCTCGCCCATGCTGGATCGAGTGACTTTACTAAAGAATCCTTGCTTCTGAACACAAAACATGTATGCTTTCCCCTGCATGGCTGTCCTGTCACACGGCACCAGCAAACCCTGCCTGAAACACCCCATCTCTGACCTGGGACTTGTGTGTTGTGAACTGTAGTGCATTTGCTGCTCATACAGACACACAGTCCAATGACTGAGAACAGGAGACTAAGTCTTTCCCTCCTGTCATTGCTCAGCACATAAATACCAACTGAGTCCATTCCAGGTTGTATTATATTAGAATGTTTGCTTTTAAAGATTGCTTTCTTGCATTGCTGATTAGTTTCATTAAAGAAAAAAAGTCAGAACTTTCAACAATTTCTAAAGTATCCCAAACCCAAATTCTGCCATTTTGTACTTCATATTTATGTAAATTGGCATTGATGATTATAAAATCAAGATATTGATCAACTGAAAAATATTGAAGATGTTCTATGCCCTTTGGTATCAAATAGCCAAGATTTAATATTTTATGAAAAATAAACAACTCATCCATTTGTTAGTATGCAAATTAATAAATGATAAATTATATAAATACCAAATAATTGTCTTAAAATCAATTTCTATATGGTTGGTTATCAGTAAGTGTCTGGCTTATTTACCGGCTTTACATGCCTGAACATCTGAGGTCCTTCAGAAACTTCTCAGGTAAATAGGGGTCACAAGTTAAAAAAGCTTAAGACCTCATGAATTAGATGCTGCTGAAGTCTGGGCCAAGGGAAGAAGGGGCGCAGTCACAGAGGGCGCTGCTGGCTTCCCATGAGTCACTGGGGCCTTGAAACCAGAGGCACATTATGGGTGTTTACCTCTCAAAGGAGCTTGATGCAAAGACCCCAGCTCCCCACATCCCCGCACATGGAAGGCTTCCCTGACCTTCTCTGACCCATCCTGTGCCCCAGATAAACTAATATCTCGACCACAGGGCCCTGAGTTCTCTGAGCCTCAGGCTGGCCTGGGCTGGAGCAGGGGCAAGGTCAGCTCTGCTGTAGAAGAGACTTTGTCTATCACCTTGGCTTGGCCACAGCTGGGCCATCTTGGATACGTCACCTGACAAATTGGTTCTTTAAATAGCCCCTATGCCGTTTTCTTCACAACCCTCATTGAGCATGTCTGGTATTCCCAGCTGATACAGGGTCCATGAGCCCCAACTGATGATATTATAATAGGCTGTGTGAGCTCACTTCGTCACGGCTGAGGAAAGCAGGGCAAGGAAACGACTTTCTCAAGGTCACCCCAAGGCTGACTCAGAGTCTACTGGTCTGCGCCCGCCCCCATTCTTCCTAGGTATACAGCCTCCTCACCTGGGCAGTAGCAACGCAGCACCCCAGGCTGAATCAGGGATGCGGGCACGGAGATCTGGTCAAACAGGCAACTGTAATTATTGCTGGCTTCCTGCCACGGGCCTGTGATGAGGACCTTCACCCCTCCCTGCAGAGGAGAGAGAACAGAGATGGAGCAGTTCCCCTGGGAAATGCAGTGCAGAGGAGGCCCCTGCAGCTGAGGCTTAGGAGGTGAGGGCTGAGGACCGTGGGTGAAGAAGCAGGTTCCCAGCCCGTTTCCCACCACCCCGACACGCCCTGACTTCTGGGAGGCGCCCTTCTAGAAGACTTCCCGCAGCTTTCTTGCCCTGCAGAGGCCTTCCTCAGCTGGCACCCAGCACCCTGACACTCAGAGGTCCATGACACTAGTTGGAAGCAGGGTTCCTCATGGCACCTTAGCCCATGGTGCACCTGAAAGGCAGCCAGCAGGGTCCCCAGGAAGGAAGCAGAGAGACAGGGAGGCATGCATTAGGGAGAGATGGAGGGAACTCAGAGGTGGAAACAGTGTCCCCCAGAGGGACAGATGTTCTTGCAGAGAACTGGAGGGAACCCAGGGCCCCCAGGGTGTGGTCTGAGATGGTAAGCAGAGAGGCCCTAGAAGTGGGTGGGTGGAGAACTCCCTACAGGGAGAGGGAAAAATGGAGTGAAGCATTCAGAATTGGGAGGGAGGCAGGGCTCAGATAGATCTTGGGACGGAGCTGGGCCTTGGGACAGACTGACCCTCCAGCTCTCTGCCTGCCCGCCGTGTCACTCAGGGTACCTGGAGCTATGTGGCTGGGAGGACGGTCCCGCGCTGGCACTCCTGCACCACACCTGCGCCTGGTTGCCTGGCCTACAGAGCCCTAGCTGACCTTCCTCTGCTCCAGTGGATGGAAAACTGTCTCAGACCCTAGGTGCCAATGGCGAGAAAGCATGAGGAGCGCTGGGCTCTCTCTAACCTGCTCTGGCTCCCAGGTTTACCCCAGAACGAGTAGACTTATGTGGCTGCTCCCAGGAAATCCCTTTCAGGCCCTTTGTTCCCGTTAGTGATTAATGGCACCTCCTCTCTCTCTCTCTCTACTGAGCCCCAGGTGGAGAAGGCTAGAGGTCCCCTACTTACGGCTTAGCCAAGAAGAGAGGCTGGTCTTTCGGGGTGGAGGGATGCTCTGCCCCGGAATGCAGAGGGCAGGGGCGCTGGCCTCTGCCTCTCCTGGCTAACCTTGGATAGACCCACCCCAGAGGCTCATCCACCCCACCCCCAAACAAGTAAACACCTTTCCCTGCAGGGGGGCGGAGAGCTGCGCTGGACGGGGTGGAGAGCGCCACCTGGCGCCCTGGCTGGAGAAGGCCGAGAGGAGCTCCAGGAGCTGAAGCGAGGCTGAGGCCCACCCAGTTAGGAGCTGCTGCAGTGAGCCCTGAGACTTCCCCACTTCCAGGCCAGGCCCTACCCCTCCGCTGCTGCCCCAGGCGGACCAGCCAGATTCTGTCTTCTACTCAGTCCCTCATTCTCGCTTGCTCTTCTTAACACTTGCTTGTCCCTGCTGTGGAGAGAGCTCTGACTTCCATACCCATGTCTGCTCTCAAGGTCCTCTCCCCACTACAATGTTCCCTAGAACCCAGACTTATGCCCGGTAGGGCTAGCCTTGGGCATAAGAAGTGGCAGGTGTTGTGTGCTATGACGGTGTCCTGGGCTCTCTGTGGCCCACAGCCAGTAGACTTGCCCTTGGTGGGGGGCAGCCCCCACTGTTGGCAAAGGAGCCTTCCTATGGGTAGGGCTGTTAGGCTTAGGTCACTTCACCGTGGTGCCACCAAGGTTTGGAGAGAGTGGGGAGAGCTCAAGAGAGAGCTGTAAAACCACAATGTGCCCCCCCCCCCGTTTATTTACTGTGTATATATTTGCCTGCATGTTTGCATGTGTGGCTGGTGCCCTGAGAGGTCAGGGGTGGATCTGTGAGCCATCACATGTGTTCTGAGAATGCAGGCCCCTGCATGAGGAACAAGTGCTCTTCGTGGCTGAGCCTCCTCCCCGAGCGTCTGCTCTTGCCCTTGGTAACTGTCAGGCCAGCAGCTGATCCCTCTGGTGGCCGAGCCCGTCGAGGAGGCCTTCCTTTCGCCACCAGCTCCATGAAGTAGATCCAGGGCTGTGTGATGATGTAGGGCTTGGAAGTGACTGCCTGAGTGTGCTGCCCTGCCCTGAGCACGGTCCTCCCATGACCCTGGGACACGGGAGAACACTGGCCACAGACAGTTAACATGAGAGAAAAGGGGAAACAAAATAACTGCAATCCACGGCTGTTAGCATGACGACGGGTTGCTGCCGGGGAACAAAGCACTGCGGAGATGACTGGAGAACATCAGGACCTTCTCCATGGCAACTGCCGCAGGACGCCTCAGAACCCATCAGTTCCAGGGACGGTTCCCATGGCAACCACTCGCCCGGCTGCACTGAATCGTTGGTGATGTGTACGTGCCTGACAGTTCTAATTGCGGCTTCTTCTGCCTGGTGCAGCAGGAGCCAGTGGCAGGAGAGGATGTGGCGGGAGGGGCTGGGGAAGAGGCCATCTGAGGTATATGTCCTGTGAGTCCTGAGACGAAGGGCCTTCAGTTCCCATGAGCCCTGGGCAGATACCAAGGCTAGCACTGGTGTGTGTGTGTTCTGTGTGTGTAGTATGGTGTGGTGTAAGAGCTGCGGGTTATGTGTGCAGTGTGTTATAGTGTGTGTGGTGTATTCTGGGTGTGGTGTGCACATATTGTATGTTCGCTCTGTTGTGGTGTGGCATGTGTGCATGTGTATGGTGCGTGTGCATGGTATGTGTGTGTGCGTGTGTGTGTGTGTGTGTATGGAGGACTGGCTGTGAGGTGACCAGGTGGGTATACAGAGAAAACACGGGAACAGCGGTAGGAGGGAAGCACACTCAGAGAAGAGCCAGCAGGCCAGGCTAGGCACGGCACACCTGAGAGCCACTGCAGTTGAGAGCTGCCGGGGTGGTGTGCCAAGTGACCACACAGCCTGAACCCATGTTTGTGACTTAAAGTGAGGTCCCAGCTGCAGGGCTTGGCTACGGACTTCTTCAGAGCTTGCTGGAGCCCACTTCAAAACAGATGAAGTAAGCTCACACATAACTGCTGATCAGCTGGGGGGAGAGAAGGCAAGACACTGGGCAATAATGGCCAACAAGGGGTTTGCGTGTGTGGTGGTGGTGGTGGTGGTGGTGGTGGGGGGGGTCACAGTGTCAGCAGAGAAGTGCTGCTCTTACAGAGTGGGGTGACCCTGCTATTGTCCTGGGTAGGAGAGCCTGGCAAGCCACCTTGGAGGCTTCACCGTGAGGTTTTGTTGGGCACCACAATGGCCTTTTTTCTCTAATCAAATTGGTTTCGCTTTGCTTCCATTTCAGGGTACTGGGAATCATCAGGGTTTCTGGAAAACCTGGGCTGGAAACCCCTGACTTGCATCTGCCATCCTTGGCTGCCCTCTGGTGGAGAGCTGCTGAACGGATGGGCTCCAGGATGGAAGGCTGCACAGGCTGTTGAAGAGAGGAGGAAGCCAGGCTTGCCATAGACCTTTCAGCAGAGGCTGCAGAGCTGGCCTGGTGCAGGCCAGGGAGCAGGGCCAGCCCACCGCCTCGGTGTTGTGAAGTGTGGGCTGCAGGGTGCCACGGCCCAAGTCCTAAGACGCAGTGTTCTCATGTCCAGGCCCTACCTTCTGCGTGTGGACGGGGAACTGAGGCCCAGAGAGGCAGATCTGAGAGTCAGGTCATGGGGCAGCTCTGACCTTCCCAGAGCTCACAGTAGTCTCATCTATCCTTCTTGAGCCCTTTAAACAGTTTTCCTAAGCCTCCCGGAGGAGGCTACCCAGTGGGTCTCTGGTGAGAACAGCAGGAGGTACAGTGATGTATGCTCAGGAGAGCAGGGTAACAGCTGAGCCATACCAGAGGAAGCCCAAGTGGGGTCCTCCCAAGGGGCTGGAGTGTGGCAGAGCTGAGGTGGACAGGGCAGTGTCTGCCAGAGCACTTAACGCAGCGTCTGTCAGGACACTTAACACAGTGTCTGTCAGGACACTTAACACAGCGTCTGTCAGGACACTTAACACAGTGTCTGTCAGGACACTTAACGCAGTCACTCTTCAGAGACTACAGATGTTTAAATGTTTAAATGGCTTTAAACATTTGTTTAAAGTTAATTTGATTTTTTTTAAGTGTATGGCTGTTTCACATGCATGGTGTTTGCCTGGTATCTGAAGGGGCCAGAAGAAGTGTTCAGATCCCCTGGGACCAGAGTTACAGATAGTTGTCTAGCTTCTGTGTGGGTGCTGGGAACTGAACCCTGAGTCCTCCTGAAGAGCATCGAATGCTCTGACTTGCTGAGCCATTTCTCGGGCTCCTCCATGGCTGCTATTTTCAAGCTAGAGAAGGTGGCAACTTGTCCCAGGTCACTGGACTGTAAGGGTAGACCCAGGGCTCATCCCAGCTCATCCAGAGCCAGCCCCGCCCTCCTGGCCACTGACCTACAGTAGTGGTCTCCCTGCTTCCATGAACATCCCGTGGACACCCACATGACTGTGTGGGTAACAACTTCTCTGCCTAGACATCTGCCAGCTTTCCAGGCTGCCGGTCCAGAGCTACTCGGCTGCGGCCTGTGCTACTCTGATACCTTTCTGACCTGGGCCATTTGTGCACAGATCATCTTAGAACGGCTTTCCCAGAGGGAGGAGGAAGTGAGAACCTATACCTGTGCTTGTTGCCTAGATGATGTGGCCGCTGGGCAACCACCGGCGACTGGGGGATAGTGTCTGATCCAGGACACAGAAGATGTGCTGGTACAGCCAGGGAGATGTGTAAGCTTTGCCACAAGCGAGCAAAGTGTTCAGGAGATCTGCCACACTGCCCCCTTCCTAGCCTTTGTATCTCTGTGTCCCCCGACCCCAGGCAAGATCCGAGTCTCCCTACAATCCTGTTGGAGCAGGAGTCTCTAAGGTCAGCTCTTTTGGTGACAGCTCATAGTGACCATAGCACAGGCCCTGGCTCACATACCATGCTTCTGAGTCTGTAGATGGCTGAGTGTTCCAAAGTTACACCTTTCCTTTCACTGTTGATGGGAAGTTTCCCAGTGTGCCCTCCTGAAGCCAAGCTTGAGCTACAGGGACCAATAAGCCTGTGACCCTGGTGTTGACTTCTGAGTACTGTAAAAGCAGTGCTAAGACACCCCTCCACTCCAAAAAGATGGGAAGGTGAAGAGAGTTGGGCAGGGGAGAGAAAGGGAGGAAAGGAAGAGAAAAGAAGGAAAAGGAAAACCAAGGTGCTGGCAGGGAAGCAGGGGGCTGCTCCGGCCAGAGCTGGGAAGGACAGCTTGCCTTCCGGGATAGCCCTGACTGGAAAGCTACCTGCTGCCGTGAAGTTGAGAGCCACCACGGGACGGGGCAGCTCTGTGTTTCCTGTCAGAGCTTCATCCAAAGAATGGCCACATGCAAGCAAGCTCTCTGGGCTGCACGATGGCCCGGGGGAGGTGGGTGGTGGGACAGTGGCAGCACCTGCAGCTTACCTCTGGGTACGACCACTCTGGGGAGTAGTCAGTCACCATGAAGACCCGTCCACTCTGCTGCAGCATACCCAGGGTGCCCTGGGCCGAGGCGGCCGAGATCACCTCGGCAACATGCATGTAGGCCATGGTGCTGGCCCCGCCCTCGGCGCTGCTCAGTTGCAGGGTGCCCTGTTGGGGGCTGCAGCAGGGAATGCACATCTCGGCCTGGGTGAAGGGCACGCGCGCCCCGTCTTCGGACTGCGAGAGCGCAGCGCTGTCCCCCGACACCAGCTGGTGCCCGTAGATTGTACCACTGCCCCCTTCCACGGAGATGAAGTCATTGATCAGATCTGAGAACTGATTGCTGAAGGAGATGTCAAAGTGGTCCAGGCTGAGCTCCATGTTCGAGGTGTTGCCCAGGCTAGGCTGGGCCACCGGGTAGAGTCCCTGCACCACATTGCTCGGGAGAATGGGGACGCCACCTGCACTTCGGATCACTCCATTGGTCTCTGGTTGCAGGTAGTGCTCAGAGCCACAGGCTTGCAGCTCCCCAGACTTGAGGAGGACCTCACTCCCTTCAGCTGCCTGTGAGGTCTCCATGGGCACCTCCCCTTCTGCCGTCATGGCCTGGAAGTTGGCCTGGAATTGCATGAGGTGCAGGGAGGAAGTGGACTCTATCCGCGTTTCCACGTGGCCGCTGCAAGAGCTGGTTTGGGACGAGGCCTCCGTTTTCACCGTGGGCATCACAAAGTTGGCCCCAGAGTCGCTTAGGCTGCTGCTGTGGGTGTTCTGCTCGAGGGGGAGGGGTTTGCTGGCATCCTGCAGGAAGAAGCTGGGGGAGGGGGTCTGGTGGATATGGGGGCTGTGGCCCGTCTGGCTGAAGCTGGATGTGTAGTCCTTGTTGGAGTCTATGGCACTGAAGTCCATCTGCTCAAGGGTGGTGCTGGGGCTCAGGCCGCCGCCTGACGGCAGGAGGCTAGACCCCGCAGTCAGGGTAAGGGAACTGGATGCTGCAGCCGCTGCGGCCGAGGAGGAGTACGCCGCCTCTTTGGCCATCTGCTGCTCGAAGGAGGTGTCTTCGGTCTTGATCTCCTTGGTGAGGACGCTGGTGAAGCCGAAGCCCCTCTCCGCAGGCGGCGAGTGCCGGATGTGGGTGCTGGCCACCTCAGCCTTCAGGCCCCCACCCCCATATGTCTGGCCCTGCTTTGGATTATTGAGGAAACAGTCGGGGTCAAAGTTCATGGTGGTTTCTGGAATCTTCCGGCCACCGTCGAGGGTGGTGGAGAGGACCAGCTCTTCAGACACATTGGTGGGCAGCATGGACAGGCTATCGGAGCTGCCCGTGCTGGGGAAGGCAAACTTGTGGCCGTCGGAACTTACAGCCAGTACAAGGCCCTGAGAGGCATCAGGCGAGAGGAGGTGGTGGTTGGGGCCGGCGGTGGGGGACATGGTGTACACGGCCTCATTAGTGACCTCTGACATGAACACTGTGGCACTTTGGGACAGTCCCCCCATCACAGAGGCCACTGCCATGCTGGACACACCTGTGACCACCGGGCTGTCTACCATGTCCGGGTCGCTGTTGAGCCCGCTGCTGATGGACACGGGGGAGCTCTGGGTGGTGTCAGGGACCTCCACCTGGTTGGTGGAGGAAACCTCCGTGCTGTTCTGGTGCAGCAGTGCTGGCTTGGCCGCCTTGCCATTCCTCTTCTCCCTGCTCGTGCTCCTGCCGTGGCTGGCCTCGTGCCTGCCCTCTGACACATCATTGTTTTGCACCTCCGAGTGGCCCCCGTAGCCGCCGGCCCGAGGCTCCACCTTGGGTGAGATGATGCGGTGTTTGGCACTGTTACACTTATGATGCACGCTGCTGCCCGCTCCTGTGGGGATGGGAGCACAGCACACACACATATGCATACATATGCACACAGGTACACACACACACACACACACACACACACACACACACACACACACGAATAACGTCAGAGCTGGGACTTTGCCTGATTCTTCCCCAAGCAGCTAGAACCCTTTAGCGCCTAGGCAGGACAAAGACCACAGTCCCTGCACACTTGGGATCCACTCCCAGGCCCAGCACTGCCATGCCCTAAGTGACCAGCAGGGTTTTGATTCTGTTACTCTTTTTCAAAAGCAGCAGGGCGTGGCACGTGGGAAGCCAGACCCTCCCCACCACCTCCAGGAGCAGTCACTTTTCAGGAAAGTCCTCTTCACCATCACACACAAACCTTGCTCATCTGGAAGAACTCTCTCTGACCTGGAAGGCTCATCCCTGACATGTGGCTGGGACTCCACCCCTGGCCCAGCTGCTCCCAACTGAAAATGGCTGTGTAGTGCTTCAAGAAACCTGCGACCTCCAGGAGATTGTTCTGGGGTCGTCCACTTGTTCTGGGGATGAGAAGCCAGAGGTTGGCCCAGGGAAGTGGAGAATGTGCCTTTTCCAGGCCACCTCTCAGACCCTAGAGTCAAAGAGCAGTCCAGACTCTGCCCTAGGGGCATGAAAGTGTTTAAGTATTTGTATTACATTAGTTTTTTTTCTATGTAAATGGGAAGGAATGCATGTGACAGTGCATTAGTGTGGAGGTGGGAGGACAACATACAGGAGCTGGGTTGCTCCTGTCACCATGTGAGTCACGAACTCAGGCTATCGGGCTTGGCTGAAAGCATTGACATCTACTGAGCCATCTTGCCGGCCTGACACGAAGGTGTTTGTCATGACCCTTTCCACTGTTCGGGTAAACCAGCGTCTGTCCTTAACTCTGTGGGACTTTCATGTCTCTGAGGATCGCTGCTTCCATTCCATCAGACAAGGGTCATTTTGTGCTTGATGAAAAAATGAATTCTGTTTCCGGCTCACCATCTAAACTCCTAAACACATGGAGCCATCACAGAGCAGTGACCTAGCTGATTGATGGAAGCATCTGATGGAGGCAATGGGTGTGGGGTGGGGTGTGGAGAGCCATATCTCACAGGGCAAATGCCATCGTCAGGAAAGCTTGAATGGTCTCATTGTCTCAGGGCAGATGCGACGAGCCTTAGAGCTGGTGACCTGAGCCTCCTGCTGAGCCCTCCCAAGAACGTGGTCCCCACAGGCAGCTGCAGTGGGTGGACAGAGCCTTGGACCTCAAACATCTCCTTCCAGTGTGGCTGTGTGCTGCTCCTTGTCCTCACTGCCTCACTGGAAACTGCTCTCTCTTGTTCAAAGCAAGCTGTGAGACTGATTCAGGGGGTTTGGGTGTTTCTCAGGACCAGGGGGATGGGCCTCCTGGGTGCCTGTCTTAGTTGCTGTGATATCAACTGGGTCCTTGTCTCTTTCCTTTCTGGATAGGATAGGAGGCCCCCAGTACTCAGGCCCTCATTCACCGGACAGGATAGCTCAGCTCCATCTATACCCAGACTCCGCTCAGTCCTTCCCCTGCTGGACTCAACAGCAGTGCCCTCTACCCCCAAATGCCTAGTGCCACCTGGCCTCTGGAGAGCCCCTGCTTACTTGTGTCCTCCCTGGACAGGACAGCAGAGCCCACCACCCGGTGCCCAGTGTCACATGCCCCCCCAGGGGCCCCAGCTCACCCAGGCTGCCGGTGCAGAGGCAGTTGTGGGTCCGAGGCTGGGGCTTGGTCTGGTGGCTGTCAAGGATCTGCTGCACCAGCTGCTCCACGGAGAAGCCCGAGCTGCTGTTGCCATTGCTGCAGGTCCACTTGATACCATGGACTAGAGAGAGACAGAGAGAGAAAGAAAGGGAGAGAGGAGAGAGAGGACTGGAGGGCATGTCAGGAGCTGCTAGCAATGGGGTTGTCCTGGGGGAGGGGTGGCATCAGGCCCTCTGAAATCTCAGCATGCCAGAAGGCTGGGTTGATTTGGGAGGCCACGCTACCCACCGGAGTCTCTGTGCCCGCCATTAGGAGCTCTCTCAAGTCTTCCTTGTTTTCCTCCCTTTGCTGAGCAGGGGAATAGTTTGCCTAGAACAGCGGTCCTCAGCTTTCCTGCTGCCGCCCTTTAATACAGTTCCTCATGTTGTGGTGACCCCTAGCCATAAATTTATTTTCGTTGCCACTTCATAACTCTAAGTTTGCTACGGTTAGGAATCGGAATGTAAATATCTGATTTGCTGTATATTTGATATGCCACTCCTGTGAAAGGGCTGTTTGACCTCCAAAGGGGTCACGGCCCACAGGTTGGAGTTTCACCTTTGTTTCTCCAAAGTCAAAGGCGCTGAGAGGATTCTTTAGGGGCTACCCAGGAGGAGAAAAGAACCACAGTCGGGAAGGAAGTCAGTGTTTGGGATGTGTCACGTGTCTGTAGACAGTAAGACAGCAGGCTCACAGGGTAGAAGCGGGAGGGTTCAGTGAACAGGAGGACCCCAGGACAACATGTGGAGGGTGCTGTACCCCTCAGGGAGATCTCAGCTTCCTACCCTCCTCACCCTTCTCCACTCCAAAGGAAACTGTAAGAGAAGCTGGGGCAGGGTGGGGGAAAGCCCAGAGCCCAGAGGGCTCAGTTCCAGTCCTGACTGATGACCATCTTCAGCCCTGGGGGTCGGACTCACCCATGGCTGTCTGCAGTCCCTGGAGTTGGGGTGAAAAGCCCAGAATGAGAGGTTTCCACCTGCCTGGCAGGCCGAGGCTGAACCCCTAAGACAAACTGACTCGAGCTGTTGACTGTGTGGAGGAAGCAGGCCCTACCAGGAGTGAGCTGAGCCCCGAGGGGTTGTGTGGCTTTCCCCAATACTCTCTGGTATCTTGGGCAGTGAACCCACAGAACTGGGTCTCCAGGAGGGAGGCAGGAACATGTTATGCACAGAGACACCTGTAGGGCTCCTGAATGTAGCCAAGGGGGACATCTAATCTGCAAGACAGGGAGGAGCTGAGCCAGGCTTGTTGTGTGAGCTCAAGGCACATTAGTTTGCCTTTCTGAACCTGCCTCCTCAGCTGTAAAGTTCAAACGGGAATAGACGAGGGTGCGCCCCACCAGCTGCCGGCTAGAAGGTCGCTCCGTATGCCTTTGTGCGCACTGAACAAAGAACAGGGTTGTCACAGATGCTCATAGTGAGGAGAGAGACGACTGTGACTCGAGTGAAGCAGGTAGTGCTCCGTGCTGGGAAGGAACCTTCCAGATGGCGGATCCAAACCTGGTGCAGATGCCAAGGTGGCCGTTCACCTCCAGCCGCTCTTCCTCATCACCGCGGTGGGGTTTTAAAGGGAGGGAGCCTGGTGGGTCTGTGGCTGCGCTCTGTCTGGAAGGGGTCCCTCTGTGCTGTTTTCCTTTCACCTCTTCTTTGCCCACCTGGCCAGGTGACTGTTTAAGCACTGCCATCTGTCCTTCTGGGGGACCTCAGGGACTTGCCTCTGATGTCTTCTGTTGTCCCCCGGTGAGTTCCAGCTTCTGGTGGGTTGAAGATGGTGACGCCAGGCGGCCTTTGCTGCTAGTTTGCTGGTCTGTGTAGCTTTGGAGATGACCCTGCCTGTTCAGAGCTTTATGGGGTGTCCTGTGCAGTACAATGATGGGTTGGTGGTCAACCTTTCCCCTTTCCTCAGGGGAAGGGGGGCTCCATTCTTGGCCTCCCTGTGTGTACGTGGCTGTGCTCCAGTGAGAATGGAAATCCCCACAGCTCCGGAAGGTTCTTGCTAATTAAACCCATTTGAGTTGATTCTTTCTGAATATTGTGTCCCCAGGATATTTCCAGGAGCTAGAAAGCATGGATGGCCCAGGCCAGGGCTTGCTGTGTCTTAGACAGCTGTGGAGTCTTCTCTTCAAATTATCCTCTGTCTAGAGTCCCAGCGTAGGCTGGACAGCAGCGGGAGGGTCCTGGGCAAGGGCCAGGCCACTTACCTGTCCAGATTTATCTCACAGAGGAGAAGACAGGCCCGGGGAGTGGAGCTGACAGCTCATGTCACGCGCAGAAGCTAGAGGGTTCCGTGGAGACGCCCCTGCTCCCGGGAGTGTGCAGCAGCACAGCCCAGTGGCGTGTCCTCACCACTGTTCCAAGCGCACTCAAGTGTTTCAGGTCTCTGTGAAAGCTCCCAGTGTGTGTGTCCTTAAACGCCATCAAGATGCAACACAGCCCTGTCCTGACCCTAATGCAGCAAACAGCTTGAGACCAGGAGGGAGGGGCTTGTGCAGGAGCGCCCACGTGGGAACCTTAGCAGACACCAGTTGCAAAGCCATGCCGCACACACTTTGGGGAGCCCCCAACTCACTTGCATTTGGATTTTTAGAGAGCAGAGTGTTCTCAGGGCAACCCCAGCACTGGCTTCTGGCCAGATGTCAGTCCTAGAAGGCACTTTGGGTTGGGTGGGCTGGTTCAGCCTCCCTGGGCTGGTGGCATCTCCGAGTTTCTAAGTACTCCCCGCTGTCCTGTTCCTTCTCCAGCCCCCCACTGTGGCAGGCCTCGTCCTCCCTTTGCCTCTTGCCTTCTCCGTATGTTGTGAAAGTTATAAAATGAAAACCCAGCGAAGGGTGACAGATTGCAAGCAGAGAATTTCTGGATGCTTAATGCAAATTACCTAGTGTCTCGGTACATCCAATATGCATATTGTCGCCCTCCTCCATCTGGGGGAGGGGGAGAAGAGCCCCCTCCGTGGGGGGGGGGAGAGCGGTTAGTACTGAATATCAAATACTATCAAGATGCCTTTTAACATGTCATGCTCCGCTTCCCGACACACAGTGAATCAGCGGGAAAGGAGATTTCTACGGGGGAAGAACAAATGTGTCTTGAAAGGAAGGTAAATGCTAAGGGCACTCGCCACTCACCACCCCTGCCTGGAGAGCACCCTCCTCATGAGAGCAGCAAAGGGAACTCGAGGAAGTGCCCTGGGTCAAATGCAAGGTCACAATGGAGGACAGAGATGAGGAAAAAATAAAAAAGGACCAGCCAGGAAAACAGCCCATCCCCTCCTGGTCACTGCTTTGTTCCCACCACAATTAGCCTCCTGGACCTGGAGGATGCCCAGCTTGAGAAAAAAATCTCACATAGAGGGACCCTCTTTTCATCGAGACTGGGTGGTGGTTCCTGGGCTGGTCAAGAGGTAGAGGAGAGTCTGTGTCCCCAGGAAGGAGGGGACAGGGAATGTCCACTAAGGTAAATCAGGCATGGAGTGAGTGAGATGCCCCTAGTACAGGCCTGTCCAGGACAGGAACAGCATGGAAGACCTCACTGACCACATCTATAACTCCATCCACCGGCTTCCTGCTGAGCCCTCTGGAGGCCCTGGGCTGCCTACCGAGAGGCTGTATGAGGACCGGTGGTAGCGCTGCACCTGGGGACAACGTTAGAGAAACCGGTCGCTCTACATCAATGCTGATCTGGCCCGTCCAAGGTGTTCCCCCTCCTCAGAACCATGGCAAGGCAGATGCCACCACTATGAACAAATGAACAATGATAGCGTATGGCTGTGCTTGGAGACCATCTTCCCCAAAGGCAGCCAGCTGCCATGAGGAGAATGATGAGACAGGGAGGAGAGCGCTGGGTGAAGATGGGAGACTTGAACTTGATGTGGGCAACTGCCAGTCAAGGGCATCCTGGGTGTGGCAGCTCCATCCCCGACTCTCCAGAGGAAGTGGAGAGCATGGGCCTAAGCCTCTTTCCCCCCCTGTGATGAACCGAATGGTACTCCCCCAAAGCTATTATGGACCCCCCATGTCTTTAAGGAAGTCATTAATAGATGAGGTCATAGGACCCCATGCAGCAATCAGGCATACCAGAAGTGCTTGAGCAGAGAGAAGCCACGTGAGGTCAGAGCAAGAAGGCAGCCACAGACTGCACAAGCCAGAAAGAGGCCACACCAGAAACCAACCTTGAAGCCACCCTGACCTTGTCTTTCCAGTCTTCAGAACTGGAAACAGTGAGTTTCCACAGTACATGCCCAAGTCACTGGTGCTCTGCAGTAGTGCCTGTAGCCAGCTTTCTGCCGCACTCCCAGAAGACCACAGCAGGGGTCACAGTGAGCACAGGTGAAGTCTTAGCAGCTCTGGAGGCTGAAAGCCCAAGGCCAGGAGCAGGAATATAGGGAGGAGCTGGTGCAGCAGGAAGGGGCTGGGGGAGCAGGGGGACTAGGGAGGAGCTGAGAGAGTAGGGGGTAGGGAGGAGCTGGTGGAGCAGGGAGGAGGTGGGAGAGCAGGGGAACAAGGAGGAAATGGGGGAGCAGAGAATTCTAGGAGGATGCCTGGCAGCTAGGTGCTCTTGGGAACCTCCCAGCAAGCAGAGGGAGGGGAGAAGGTCCTCATAGGGTCTGGAGGCGGCCTAAAGGCTGAGACCCTGACCTAGTCCAGGTACTAGGAGGGTAGCTTGGCCTCCACCACAGGAAGCTGAATGCCGGCATGGGAAAGCATGTGGAAGTCTGTAGAGAACTTCCTCTACAGACTCGGAGGAATGTGAGGTGGAGCCAAGGCCTCCATGGCACATGTGGCCCCAAGACCCGGCCTCCTCGCTTGGCATTCCTGTCGCTGAGGCTAGATGATGGTGTGTACATGTCAGCAGGTGCTCATTCTGGCCTGAGAAGGCTGAGAGGGAGGACGGCGCTGGGACTCGGAGCCCGAGGGAGGCAGGTACCTTTCCGGCATCACAGCGGCCGCCCCAGCAGCCTCCGTGTGGCTGCAGCTCCTTGTTTGTGTTTTCTGCCTCGTCCCCTCATCTATAAAATGGCTGCCATGATGTTTCCCCTGACTCCACACCTCTTCTCAAGGGACTTTAAGGACACTGTGGTCAGGGGGATTCTGGTTTGGTGGGAGAAGGACAATGACTTCTGCTGTGATATTTCACTCTAGGGAGACCCTGTGAAGGACAGAGAGGCCTTCAGCCCTGGCGGTCCCTGCTTCCAGAGAATGACAGGACAGGTGTGTCAGAGCTTCGGTCGCCACAGCAACAGTGCAGGTGCACCTGTGAGAAGCCACGTTGGCCTGTTTATCCTCAGGAAAAATGGTCAGCAAGAGTGTTTTCCTCAGGAGGAGATTCTTGGCATTGTGGCAAATAGGTGACAAAGGGCAGTGCCACTGTCCCAGGCATTGCTGGCTCACCTCTTCTCTTTCTCCTCTCATCTGCACTTCTACTCAGCCCCTGAGTACAGGAGAGAGACCCTTCAGGTATAAACTGGGACACTCTCAGGCGCGCCTGGCCACAGGGTCACCCCATTTCTGAGCCACGTGACAGAGCCAGCTGGAGAGGGAGCCCATTGCCGTGAATGAGAGTCCCTTTGGAATCCTTCGAGTTGTTGATGCTCGGAGGCTGTCACCATAGCAACAAGGTCAATGGGAAATGACAGCCATGCGTAGGTTTAATTCTCCCTGTATCCTTGTTGACAGGAATAAAGGCCCTGATTCTGATTTCTTGGTTCAACTAGATGAAGTTTTCATTAGATTTAACTTCTCATATCCAGACACCCACATGCTATTCAATTCTCCATCTCGCCACTCTGTTCTTATTCTGCTGGTGCCGAGGACAAACTTCTCATGGCTCTCATTTTGGGGAGCACTACTGGGGCTGAGGGGGCTGGGGCGGCGTGCATGCTGGCTTTGGTGCAGCATCTTAAATGAGCTTGAGCGCTGCTTCTCACAGTCGAGATGTGGGATGCTGGGAGGCCTGGACTTCATGCCATGGCACCTCCCTGAGGCACCATCCATGAGGAAGCCGAGGTTTGGTGTCAGCTGTGGGGTGGAGCACTTACCCTGGCCATATTGCTTCAGAGGAGAGGGGCACTGGAGTGAGGGGTTGGGACTCCCAGACCACACGGTGGCGGCATGGCTGTGGCTTCTGCATTTGGCCTCTTGGAGAATCTTGAAGGTGGACAAGGACTGGAAATTGGCCTTGGCTGAGAGCTTCTGCCTCCTTCGGCTCACACTGTCCTCCTGATTGGCTGGGACCTCTTCACAGTAATAGATTCTGTTAGAGACCCTGACTTCCTGGCAGTGTTGGGAGCTCGGTGTGGCAGGGAGGGGTCTCTTGGTATGGTCAAATCTGGGGTCACCAGGTCTTCTGCCCCCTGAGGGAAGAGCCAGCAGGGAAAGGTGGAGTTGTATTTTTTTTTAATTTTTTTTTATTCCATATGTATCGATGCTTTGCTTGTGTGTATAACTGTATGAGGGTGTCAGATCCTGTGGAACTGGGGTTACAGATAGCTGCAGAGCTGCCATGTGGATGCTGGGAATTGAACCCACCAGGGCCTCTGGAAGAGCAGCAGACAGTGCTCTTAACCACTGAGTCATTTCTCCAGCCCCCAAGATGTAGTTGTATACAGCGGAGTGTCTAGCCCTTCTGGGCCACTTGAAATTAGGGACAGGAGACCCTTCCAGATGGCTGGTTTCTCTAAGGGGAAGCCCCCTATTAAATCCCAACTATGTGGTCCAGAGATCTTGATTCTTACAGAGACTTAAAATCGGGGGGGGGGGGGTTATAAAATTCCACATTCCACTAAACTTTCTCTTCTAACAATCTGATCTCTGAGTTAGAATCACATCCTTGACTGCCAGGCCCAAGGCAGGGCTGAGAACACTCCACAAAAGTTGGCTGAGCTGGTGAACGGGGAGGAGAAAGCCAGTGTAGACTTTTGGAACAGCCTAGGGGTGCCAGTGCCCAAAGAGCCCCAAGGGACAAGCAGCTAGGGACAGGCAGGAAATGAGAAGCATGTCCCTCCTGGGGGATACATCAGCTAAATAGAATCTAGCCGAAAGGGGGGAAAAGAACATTTGCTAAACAAACCAAGATCCTGTAGGCAGGGAGAACCTGCGGAGGAGCCCACCTCTGTGCCAGGCTGGAAGATGGCCAAGGTGTACTAGGGTGAGGTGTTTTCAGGCGTGTGGCAGGGCCGAGCGGGGCCCCAGGGACAGTAGCTCCGAAGCCAGGGACAGCACAGTGCCCAGGGAGATCTCTATAGGCCCTGGGGGACTAGCTTTGCTTTCCCAGCCTCCAGGTCTCACAGTCACAGTAGGTCTCAAGACTTTTGCTCCTAAGGACAGAGCTGCTATTCCTGGCCCCCAGGGACTAAGGATCCATAGTCAGGACTTTTCTTGAGTTCCAATCAAGTGTTTAGCAAGACCCCACCATGTCAGCTGGGCCTGGTGCCACAGGCAGGAAATCCAAGTTACTCGGGAGGCTGCAGTGGGAAGACCACAGATTCAAGGCCAGCCTGGAAAACGCAGAGAGCTTAGCTCAAAATGGAAAGAGGGCTTAGCACTGTGGCTCAGTGGTGGTGCTTGCCTAGCAT
This sequence comes from Meriones unguiculatus, assembly GCF_030254825.1. NCBI lineage: Eukaryota > Metazoa > Chordata > Mammalia > Rodentia > Muridae > Meriones > Meriones unguiculatus. The sequence continues at coordinate 4,826,742 of NC_083351.1, read as the reverse complement.
GGGAGAGGCTCTGGGTTCGTACCCCAGGCCTTCCGAAGGATCACACCTTGTGCTAGTACCATAACCCAAACTGCAAGCCCAGAAAATGTCTAGGGTGGCAGTTCTTAACTCAGAGTCTAGGGAGAAACCTCAGTCCTGGAACACCCAGACACTAGGTCTCCCATCTTTGGGAAGTTCCTTGATAAATCTCCAACCTTGCCTCCCTGTCATTCCAAGAGGTCCAAGGGTAAGGGTGCTAGCCCAGATTTCTAAGGAAGAGCCCTGGGTTGGCCTATTACTGTCAACTGCTCCACGATAGGGTTTCTTGAATACACAGGCCTGAAGATTTCAGCATGAGAATGGTAAATAAAAAAGCCAGAGTCCCGTTGGCTGGTTTCCACCCTAGACATCAGAGCAAAGTGGGACAGGCACCTGCCCGGGGCTTCAGAAATGAAGGGCAGCTGTTGCCACTGGGCTCACTGTGCCGCAGTGGATCTAGAGAAGGAGGTGCAGCTGGCTGCTCTGATCCCCAGACACGGCCTCCTGGGCACTGGAGCTTACACACCTCACTTAGGGTGGTCCCTCGCTCCTATTCTGAGATCTCCCTCCACTGCAGGGGCACCGGGTGAAGCCTAAATCCTCCGAGCAGGTGTCACCCGAGGCTGCTCTCTGCTCTTCTCATGGCCACACCAGTCAGTGGGCAGTTGCCTTGCCACTTCTTCCAAGGCTAGCCAACCCCCTATCCTCCCCTTCCCCAGGCTCTGCTCAGACAATTGGGGAAGGCAGGCTAGGGACATGCCGGAGGCGCTCTGCTACTTCTGGCCACCAGGTGGCGCTAACCACCCAGAAACTGGTCTAGAAGGCTCAGGAAAGGCGCTCTGTTGTTGATTTTACTTCTTGATACTCCATAATCACCAGTATTACAATCTAAGCAAAAAAGCAAAACAAATAAACACAGCCCCCCCATCCCTGCATCTGCCTTTGTTTCGAAGTCATGAGAAAACAAGCTACGTTGAACCTACACCTCCAAGTGCTGGAGTGAGTACCTGGGGACTAGGCAGGGTGGCAGAGAAGCTGGGTGAGGGGGTCCCAGGAAGGGCAGGTGCTGCTAAGCACAGCCCCGTCTCTTCTTTGCCTCCTCTGAAGCTTTGACTTCACTTGGGACCCTGTCTGCGGTCTCCCTAGCTGTCCTGGGGCTGAAAAAGGTCTTTGCTGAATGTGAAGTGCAGGGCTGAGACATGGCTCCTGGAACCACTTCCAGGAGAGACCAAAGAGTCAGGACATCTGAGGAGTGCTGGGAGCAATGAAGGCACCCTCAGACTCTTACTCAGCATGGCCCCCACCCTCGCTTACACCGCACAGTCACATGACTCCCCCCCACTCACCAGGGCCCATACCTCATAGTCACTGTGGTTTTTATCCCCCTCATGCTCAACATGGCCCTGGTCTCCCCATTGTTAGCATGACTTCCATCCCCTAACTCAGCATGGTTTCCACTGTCCACCTAACATGGCCTCTGCTCCACATTCAACGCAATATCCGCTCCTTCACCTTCACTAAGGCCTTTGTTCCTTTAAGTGCAGTATGGCCTCCACCCACACTCAACATGATGGCCTCGCTCTCATGCTCCACATGGCACCTTTTTTCTCACACTAAACGTGGCCTTCTGTCTATTCAGCTCAGCTTCCACTCCCACAGTCCACTGGGCCTCTGACTGCCAAGCTCTCCATCACCTCATACACAATCAGCCATTCAGACCACATCTCTGACACCGTCACACCACACTCAGTCTGCTTGCCTCACCTCTGCCTCCCTTTTGATGTTTCACACACACTACCTGGGACGCCCTGTGACCTTTCACCTCCCCTCACCCCAACCCAACACTGTCCTCTGGGCTGGTGGACTGGGGCGCTTAGAACCTGGCTGTCCTTGACCTCTTGTTAAGTTTGTGGTACTATGGTGCCTTCTGGGTAGGCACCCTGTGATGTGAGCTCCCTGAGGGATGTCTGAGCCTCCTCCTGCCTGGCTTCTTCCCATAGCCCAGTGCACCATGGAGCTCGGTGGTCTCGCTCTGGCTGGAGGAACATAGGAGATGTCCAGGTGACCTTTGGGTGTCCTTGCTGGGCACATAGGGTTGTGAGCTAAGAACTTGACCTCCAGAGGGCGCTGTCCTGCACTGGTTTTCCTCCTAACTGCATTCGGTACACTAGTTATTGACTTCTGTGATGTCATTTCACGGCCACAGGGACCTGTGGAGGCAGGGCTCATTGTCATCCCTTTTCAGGAAAGAAGGCACGGCCACTCAGAAAGTTCAGCTCTGGGAAATGGGGAGCTGGCTCCTCAGAGACAGTGCCCCCCATGCTTCTGCTCCTGCAGCCATTCTCTGCTGGAATCCCTTCACATGGTTCCTCCTGCCATCACTGCCATCACTCACATCCACAGAGCCACTTCTCAGCTGTGTGTCCTCGCCTGGCTGGCTACCAGAGTGCCCTTGGCCTTCTGGACAACTAGGCAAGGGGTGTGTGTGTGGAATTGTTTTGGGAGAAAGTTTCAGAAGTCATGGGACCAAGAAACCAAGCTTTCTTCTTTCTGATCTCAGGTGTGTCCCTGTCTACGTGTGTCCAATACGGCGAGGGTGCTGTAGGCAGTGTGCAAGTGTGCATGGCATTATGGGACATGCAGGAACAATGGAGGTCTGAGGTGGCTGCTGCCCCAGCCCAGGCTGTCTCATAAGCAACTTTCTTACTTGGCCTTCTGTTTGTAGCTGAAGACAACTGTCATGGGCATCTACGGACCCAGAGTGACATGGTGGGGTTCCCCAGAGACAGCTGAGCAGAACCAAAGCTGGGCTGGCCGAAAGCTGTGGCCTTTTGGGATGGTAAAGGTCTGCAGAAAACTCAGGTCTTGCTTGTCCTTGCAGGGTCATCTGGCCATGCAGTGTTCTCCAAAAGAAGCCCCAAGTGGGGACAGCTGGGCTTGACTGCTGCTCAGGGAAGGCAGGGCTGGGAACAGCTTAAAAGTCTTTGTCCATCACTCTGGCTGCTAGAACTCCACAGGCTGGGACGAGGCTGGCATGCTCTTCCCTGATGGGCAGCCAGGAAGTGGGATAGGGCAGAAAGCCATGGGTGCCTTATGGGAACCAGTTTTATCTGGCTCTCCATTGGGTCACAGGATCTGAGAGTGCACAGTTTGGGCCATGGTGGTGGTGGCATTGAGCCACCGAACAAATTTCCCAGCAAGCTGGAAGGACCAAGAGCCAGAGCCTCGCCGGAAGACCAGCCTCCACTCAAAAGCATCCCTCTGCAGCTGGCCTGGGGGAGGGAAAATTCCTGTCCCAGCACTTTGCTCTGACCAGGGAAGCTTGCTGGGAGCTAAGCCGAGGCTGGGAACAGCTGTGGGAGAGCAGCTTCCAGGACCTCCAGCTTGTGACAGTCCGAGGAGGAGGAGTTCCATTCTCTCCCACCACAGACAGGACCAAGGCAGTCATGCTTGGACTCTGGCCTGAGATGAGTGCACTGCATGCTGTATGCAAGGCGGCGAAGCAGAGGCTCACAGACTCATTTCTCCAAGCGTGCCCAGAAAAACACCACACTGCCTCAGATTCTCCTCCAATCAGGGGTGATTATGGGACAACATTTTGCTTAATGACATGAGTAGAAATGATGTATGTTATTTTGGGGCTCTGCCCTTAAAGGGAAAGAAGTCTTATTCTCCATTTTCTTCTCCTTGCACTGGCCGGAATGCAGTTGTGATGGCAAGGGCTGGAGTAACCATCTCTAACCTGTAGAAGTGGGAGCAGCCTGGACATGGCAGAGCACCGGCTGGAAGGAGCCTGAGTGGCTGGCTGAGTGGCTCCAGATACAGGCGACTGCCGTTTCAGTCCTGGACTACAGAATATGCAAACGTGAGAGAGAAATATATTTCTTTTTGATTTAAGCCACTGTTATTTTTCCAGGAGGGATTACAGAAAGTCAGGCAGGCTCTCGGGAAGCCTGTTGGGGAATCCACCAGACATCTTAATTTTCCCTCAGTGTTTGCTCTTCCCATGCGGACTCCTCAGATGCTTAGGATGGGAGGGCCCTTCCATCGGAAGAATCTGGTGGTCCAGGGAGCCCCTCTCCTCCTTCGAGGCAGGTGAGGCAGAGACTGTGTGGACAGAGACCTTACACCAATCAGTATCACGTTCCGATTAAGCTGCTGACCACTCTGATGGGCAGAGCGATCGGGAAGCATCAGGGCATCAAATGGGGAAGGCTTCAAAGGGATGTGATTTATGGCGCTAACTCATTTGGCTCCAGCATTCATGGCCTGTCTGATTCTGGAACCCATCTGAGTCTGATGGCTTCTTGGCTCCCAGCACACAGTGCTTTCCCCGAACGCTGCTGGCTGGCACCTGTGTGCTCTCCAAGTTCAACCGCCAGTGAGGCCCTGATGGGGCTGTGTTTCCAAGCATCAGCTCCCAGCCAGGGCCCGCCTGCGAAGCACAGCCCAGGACAGGCATGCGCCATTCTTTGGGGTGATGCGACCTCTTGGTCTCTTTGTTATGGCTTTATGTAGCATCCTTGCCGCACTGCAGGCTCTGAACAGGCATTCACCGTTCTTCCAGTGAAACCCCAGAAGCCAGATCAAGTCTGCTTTTTGTCCCCTGGAGTTTGGGAGCCTGAGCCTCTTGCCTGGCCTGGATGTGGCATCTTGGGCAAGGTATCAGGGAATGTGGCACTGGCCGATGGCTTCGGGTAGAAGCCGTTTGTGGGCATTTGGAGATGGAGCCCTAGGCAAGGCTCTGCATGGCAGATATGACTTTCCCAGGTGTGTTTCGGGCACAGTCTCTGACACTTCTGCCAGGACCCAGTCATTCGCTCCTGGTGACTAGCTGGAGCCTTTCATCTGCAAACAGGCCCTAATTTGCCAATGGCATGCGACAGGAAGAGCGCTTTCCAGTGACCCAGAAGACAAATATGACACGTCCACAGGGAGGAAGTAATGAGCTCCTCTTACCTGGAGACAGTTTTGGAGCAGGGCGCCCCTTAGACGGAGCATGTGAGCCAGCAGCAGAAGCACTTGGCCTCTTGCCACCCTTTCAAGTCAAGAGTCCTCCTTAGGGCTTTTATTTTGGAAGTGATAACTAAGTGCCAGGAAGAAGGCAAGGGACGAGCAGGAGAGGGGTACAGACATCACAGGTCTCAAAAGCACGACTGGTCACCTGGCCAGAGGGCCGAGCCCAAGCCCTAGAAGGACTGCCCGCCTCTGTCTCCCGACCTTAAATAATCCGCTGGCTGGAGATGAGTCAGAAGGTAGAGAAAAGGAAGCAAATCCACTGTCTCCTCAGCTTGCTGGCCCCCTGAATAAGGCGAAACGCTAATTCTAGGCTCTCTGCTCATTGGCTTCTGTGAGTGACAGGCAACAAGAACCAAATTCCAGTTTTTAGGTGGTCATGGGACCAGGAACACAGTTAGTCCACTGAGTCTCAGCTCTGGCTCCTCCTGTCTGGCCAGGGGGAATCAGAGTGTGTCTTAGAAGAGTCCCTGGCCCAGCCAGTCCTAGGCACTGACTATGAGAAAGGGCAAATGGTCCTAACGGCTGCATGTGGGGTTGGGTTGGACCCCTGTCTATGCTTGATGGAATCCCTTGAGGCTATGTGGGCCTGAATTAGAAGTAGGAAGCACTCTGGAAGCAGGGGATGTGAGAGCCAGGACCACTGGCCCTGGGATGGGCAGGCATATCTGGGCAGCCTTATGTCCCAGAGCCTGGCTAGTGCCAGAACAGTCACTTTCTGATGACACCCCATAGTATTCTGAGCGCTGACTGTATGCCAGGGCTTCCCACGTTTCCTCGCTCTGCAGAATTAGGAAGAGTCATGTGGTCCCTCTGGATAATGGTGGTGGGTTTACTTATGTCTGATGCTTTCTACAGGAGGGGTTTTGAGGAGGCCGTGGGGCCTTAGGGTACAGGAGCTAAGCCTATGGGGAGGGTTGTATATAGGCTGAGTTCAGAAAGCTGAACAAGTAGGGTGAACAAATGAAGTGGGGAGAGGCCAGATGTAGGAAGAAGGCCTCAGGATGGGTGGAGAGGTCTGAGGTGGGGGGCCTGCTGTGGAGGCCTGCATCAGTATCTTCAGGCCAGGACAGGCACGCTTAGGTTGCAGCCAAGGATGAATCCTGAGCCCTGAAGGCCCCTGGGCCACCTGCTGTACCAGGGACAGTGTGGTTGAGCTCAGGAGGATAGCCCAGGAGATGTCTGGAGGCCCAGTCCCAGGGACGTTTGTTCAATGCAGAACATTTTGTCCCTAGTGACCCCCCCCCCAGGTCTGGGGCTGATGACATCCTGGGGTCTGGGCATAGAGGGACTTTCAGAAGTGGGTCATGGCAGCTACCCCCAGCTTCAGCTTGTAGCCCACAGGCAAGGGTATTTTAGGGGCTTTCCTGCTGTGTTCAACAACTCTAGCTCCCCTCTGGCCAGCTCAGCGCCGTCCTGCTCTTGAGTGACCCACCAGCCCAGTTTCCCAGGTCCTGATGGTGACTCAGTGGACAGCCTGCACCCTCACATGCCGGCTGGGGGTGGGGTCCTGGCTGGGCAGCCTCAGGGTTTTCTCAGTCTGGCTGAGCCCAGCTGGTAGGAGCAGGAAGGATAGAGGCACCTGCAGAAACAAGGTCCCCTCAGCTCTCTGGACCCTCGGCCATCTGTCTTGGTGATTCACACCTGACAGTTGCTGCAGCAACAAACTCAATTACTGAAAGCCATTTGCCACCCAGGCTGGGCACTGTGGCAACCCAGGGCCAGCAGCCTGCTGCCGTGTCCAGAGCCAGGATGGGCAGCCAAGGGTAAGAGGAGAGGCTATCCCTGCCAGCTATTTCTCTGTTCCCTACCTCGTCCCTTAGTCTCCTGCCCTGCTCCTGTGTGCGGCTGGCACACTCTTGCTCCATCCCAGCTTATGCTGTCCTGCTCCCTGGGCCTCTCCTCTTCCATCTGTCATGTGAGTCTGAGGTACATGCATGTCGGTGGGGGTGCATGTGTAAGGAGCTCATGGACAACTTGGGACGGCAGCCCTCAGATCTTCCCTACCTCTGTGGTTGAGGTAGAGTCTCTCAGTGGCCTGGAGCTCCATCAAGGAGGCCAGGCTGGCTGTTTGGAGAGCTTCTGGGGACTCACTTGTCCTCACCTCGCCTCTCACTGCCCCTGCTGCACCTGGCTCTTTTACATGAATGCCCAGGGGGGATCTGAATGCAGGCCCCCACCCTTGCAGAGCTGTGCTCTACAGGTTAAGCCATCCACCTAGCCCTGGGGCTGAAAGTTCGTGCCGTGGTTGCAGTGTGGGAGCTTATGAGGATTAAGTGACTGCAGGCCTGGGAGGGAATGTCATTAAAGCTAAATCCACAGAGTCAGGAAAGGGGCTCTTTTCCTCGGCCCACCTGGGCAGCTCGGTACTCACACATGGGCTTCAGCTGCCCGATGAGCTCCTCCTTGGTCCACTTGGCCCACTCCTTCTTGTCGGTGTTGATGGAGCAGAGGATGGGCCCACAGGGCTTGCCGCAGTCCTCAATGGCCGGCACGTTCAGGTAGTGCACCAGGACGATGTCAGGATTCTGTGGGGAGAGCAGACACTGGCACCATGAGGGCACAGCAGGCGTAGCTCACCCCCACACCACCTGTGTGGCACTAGCACCCTGACAGAACGCGGTGATGGCAAATGAGACGGACCACTCCAGGCACTGAGGGAAGCCAGCACCTTCCCTGGCCCGTAGCAATGAAGGCTCCGGTCCTCACCGGGCCAACTGGAAAGGCTTCTGGCTTTACCCAGGGTCCTCAGAGGCAAAGCCACCCCGGATGGGAATCACAGACCTACACAGTGGCTGATAAGCATGAAGCCAAGGACCTTAACTGTGAGATGGAACTGTGTGTCCTGTGGGTTTTAAGACCATTTCTCCCCTTCCTGCTTAGTGAACATGCGTTGGTCACACTCACTGGGGCCACTGATGAGGGTACCCAAGGGGGGAGGGGGCAGCTCCAGGGCCTCAGAACTGCTTCTCCAGGCCCGCCTCTGTTTGCAGCCTGGGAGTTTCCCAGCATCAGCAGCACATGGCACATGCCACGCTGCCTCAGCTGGTGGTGGCTCCTTCCAGTTCGCTTTAGAGCTTAGGAATGGAAAGGGTCATTAGCCTAAAGGCTTCAGGGCGTTTGTTTCCAGATGATTTTAAGTGGCCAGCCTGTCCTCACTAGCTTCATTCCTGGCACACGGCCACCCCTTTCTCTCACGATAGCTCTGGTGACGACACCCTGGGGTTTCTGAAGAGTTTGTTGAGATGACTCCAAAGCCTTTGGGCGGCCCTCCCCCAACCCTTGAAAGAGAGACTATTTGGTCACACCAGGCCCGATGAATGAGTTAAGAACAACCCAGGAAAGCCAGGTGTGGAGCTGCACATCAGTGAGGTTTCAGCAGTAGGATCAGGTTCAAGGGCGTATATACAGATGGTTTTATACCAAGTTCAAGGCTGGCCTGGGCCACATAAGACCATGTCACAAGCAAACAAATGAACACCAGCCAGCTAACCAGCACAAATGGGATCATGCCTCTTTGCAAATGTTCCTGGAAAAGCTTGCTCAGCACCCGACCCTGACCAGAAGGTAATTCCTAAGCCACATTCTCTTGAAGCTTTCTAAGGAAACATCCGAACACTGACAAAAACTCTGGAAAAGCCATGTGGTAGGCCCTCTTTGTCTTTGTTGTGCAGGCCTGCACTCCCTGTTTGTCCCAAACTTGAGCTGTGATGAGTGGACAGGGTCTCCGGCAGAGGGAGGCCGAGTCCGTGGCTGCTGTTTTGATTACAGTCAACACAAGAGTAATAAATGAAAATATGAATCAATCAGCCCATTAATAAATAAAGACTCAAGACTATACCATAACCAGTGTAAGAAAGGAAACTGGCATAATTTAAAAAGATTTCCAATAAGGGTTGAAACATGGTTTGTTTTTTTTTTTCCTTGCCAACGCTCAGTTAACCAGGAAATTAAATCAACATGAACAGAAGCCTTCTCGTTAATGGCAGCTTTTCTGGATTGTGAAAATCATGCTCCTTAATAATAAAGATAATCCCTGCCACCGTGGGCCGATCCATTCTTTTTAGAGTATTTTCACACACGGCCAATATCTCATTTGGTGTCCACTCGAGCCAGGGAGGCGGGCAGGCCAGGGCAGGGCACCCTCCCTTGGAGAGGGAGACTCTGTGAGTTGCTTGCCCAGAGCTCTGTGCCTGGCAAGGGACCCGTCCGGGCTGGAAGCCAAGGCTCTGACTTCAGATTCATGTCCTGCCAAGACATCTGGTGGCTGCTTTTTGCTCAGCCCATGGCTCTCCTACTTCATTTCACTTTATTCTTGCAATATGGCCGACAGGTGGGTGGGCTGTGTGGGTCTGCCATGCCCACCAAATGGATGGGATGGCAGGGCGGCTGGCTCTCTGGAGTCTTAGCCCTGAGTTCTGCTTTCCCTGAAGCCAGGGCTTGACTGAGAATTCTTGCTGGCTCCTGGGCCTGGCTAGGCAGCTGGACAGGCTGCTGAGCAAGAAGAGGAAAGATAAGAGGAAGAAGGATCAAGGGGCAGCAGGGACCAGCAGGCCACCTGGGGCTCCCTCTGATCCCATCCTCGGGGGGAGCTTGGGATGCCAAATGCCTGGGAGATAAAAGCTGTGGTTTCCCTCCTGTCCCCACAGTCTCACTGAGCACAGTCTGGTACCTGAGGCCTGCGCATGGCTTAGGGGAGATGCAGCCTGTATCGTGTGATGCCTGTGAACCCAAATGTGCAGCCTGGGGTTCCTGCATCTAGGCATCTTGAAGGTTCCCGGACACTCTTCCACTCTTACAAGCAGCCTCCACCTATTCTTTCACAACAGTACAGGGTGCCCTCCTTCTGGTTTCTCAGCTTTCAGTTCAAGACATGGTGATTTGATGGACAGATAATTGATGGATCGATTGCTTGTTTTCATGTCTGGGTGTTGGTCTCTTCTGGATCTCAGGATGAGGCCCTGGGATGTTACAATGCCCTGGCAATAATGCAGTCATTTCAAGTTCATAGAGAAGTCAGGTCAAATTATGACTCCGACCCTTCTCCTTGAAGACTTGAGGTCTGCTGACATCAGGGCCCACGGAGGGCAAGGAAGTGTTTCTAAATGTAGACACTGACATGTAAAGCTAATTCTCATCTATCTTCCATCTATCTATCTATCTATCTATCTATCTATCTATCTATCTATCTATCTATCTAAATATCTATCTATCTATCATCTATCTATCTATCTATCTATCTATCTATCTATCTATCTATCTATCCATCTATCTATCTAAATATCTATCTATCTAAATATCTAAATATCTATCTATCTATCTATCTATCTATCTATCTATCTATCTATCTATCTATCTATCTTCCATCTATCTTTGCGCCTGACACCACAGTCCAGGTTGGCTTATTATATATCCTATACTGGCCTCAGAGCCACAGCAACCTTCCTGACTCACTGTGCGGGTCACTGTGCCCACCACCAGGCCTGGGTTTTCACTCTCAGGTGGAGCCACACTGCACAAATTTACAGAACCAGCAGCTGGTGCACTCATGGCATTTCCCAGCAGGTTGAAGGTTCAAGGTCAACTCCCTTCTAGCAGCACATTCCTGCCACAGGCTCTTTCGTCAGCCTGCCTTTCTGTATTGCTTTGATGAATTAACGGGAAGCCCAGCCCTTGGTGGCCAAAGAGCTTGGCTTGGGTTTGGGAGAGGAGGAGTCTGGAAGTGTTGGGTCCCAGCTTCCACCCTTGGGAGCCAGGGCTGGGGATCCTTAGGGGGGTGGTAGGTTTCAACTTCCTGGCTTGGGCCAATTTTAAAACATAGAATGTTTGCAGCATTTTTAAAATTTGGGGGCACACATCCCTTCTTGGCAACATTATGCTCTTATTCATTAGCCATACACTTTATGGGGTGCTCTTGGCAGAAAAACGTATTGGCCTTAGCGTTCCAATGCTAATCAATTTCATGGACTGCTCATTTCACTGCCAGCTGTGATGTGGGCTGGGGTTGAGGGACAGCTCGGGGATTTCCATGCAGCTTGAGGCTGCTCTTTAAAAGTGAACATGACTTTGAAGCTGATGCCCGGAGTCGGGATAGGATCCTAATGCCGCAGTCTGTGCTGTGCTGGGGAAGCTGAGGTTGAGTCACTCTGAGAGGTTCCCCAGTGTCCTGGAAAGAGCCTCCTGGTGCTTGTAGCATCTCAACTGTAAATGGAAGCAGGGCCTATCTCTCTCACAGGGCCTGTGGCTAGGACCCCTGCCTGGGCGCTGAAAGAGACCAAGCAGCAAATGGATGGCCCAAAGCCCTGATCTCAGTGGCCACCAATCTCAGACAAACCCAAACAAAGCCTGAAGTCCTTCAGAGAGGATGAGCAGACAGGCCACCTGTGGGAGAGTCCCGATCCCACTGGCAGCCCAAGCCTGCCCCCGTTTTCACAGGTCACAGACTCTTTGTGGTGGGTGGGGGGCAAGGTACTGGGTCTTTGGTTCTCCGTCTTCTTTCCCTCCCTCCTTTCTTCCCTGCTTGGTGGCCTTATCTTGCCACAAACCTGAAGCTCCCAAGGATTCTTAGGTCCCTCTCCAGCCTGAATCCCTTCACTGTAGCCCACTTGTCTGTTAGCCTGAAAACAGCTCCTCTTATGGCCTCGGAAATACTCCAGCTCTGTGCGGCCAGGCACAGCTCTGTGCTGCCACGGCCGACTCCTCCCAGGCGCCATCGTGAACGGCAGCACTCTGCCCCACCCTCATCTGGAAGAGCAGCTGTTCTTCCCCCTCTCCCCACCACTGCATCACTGCCAGCTCTGCCAGCTTCCCCCAAAGCCAGCCAGACCAAGTGGCCTACACACCTGGAGTCCAAACCTCCGAAAGGTGTGGGTGCTGGAGGGAAGCCCTTCTTTTGGGTCTCCTCACTGCCTCTCTTCCTTGTTCCCCAAACCATTCTTTTAACACAGAGATCTAGTGACTTAATGGTGGCTCTGTGGCCCTGAGAATAAAGTACACACACAGCGTGGCAGCGAGCACATGCGTCTCTCCAGCCACCTCTTGCCTCACCCTCCCCAGCTTGCCACTCACCCCTCCTGCCTGTGCTGCTGTCGATGGCTGCTGTGTACTGCACCTCCAGAAAGCACTTATCTTCGGAGCACGTGGCCCTACAGAGGATGTGTCTACCAACTCCTTCCCCTCAGGGCTCAGGGCTCTTTGTGGAAGAGGAGTGGGAAGATGGTAAGAGCTGGAGGAGTCAGTGCAGAGCTGTGCTTGACCGCATCTCCCAGACACAATAGATGAACTCACAGAGACCATGAGAGTGTGCACAGGACCTGCACAAGTTCAAACCAGACACAATCCCAGCACAGAGAAGGGGGAGTGGACGCAGGCTCTCACCCCTACCTAACCAGGAGGTTACTTGCAGTTGATGCCTGCTGGGCAAGGGAAAAGCTGAAGCAAGCGATGCCCAGCAGGGCCAGGACGAGCTGTTTTACTCACTCCCAGAGCTGCTGCCTCTGCCGTTGACTCCCCGAGCCCCTCGTCTGCTGTGCCTGACTCTCCAGACGGAGCCTCCCCGTAGACACTGCTTTCAGCTTGCTGTCCACTTACTGAATGAGCCCCATGACTCTCCTCCTCCTGGGGTTCTTATGGCCCTTGCTGTGGCCAATACCACCCCTCCCCTCCTGAGGTGTAGCTCCTAGTTGGATAGCTGATGGTGGTTATGTGGGCAAAGGAGGATCGGGAGAAATGGAGACAGAAGTGCTTGGAACAAAGAAGTGTCAGCCTCCCGCCCTCATGGGCCAGCAGTGAAAGGTGTGTGTGTGTGTGTGCACGTGTGTGCTCACCAGCCACTCCTGTAACTCATGTTGACATGAACAGGCTCTGCCACACCCTCCGGCTACAAATACTCTGTCATGACAGTAGCTGGCTAGGGGAAGGAAGGAACCAGTTAACACATGGTTTTCCTCTAATACATCCTCACCAGCCTGGAAAATGCCAGATTTCCTTGCAAGGTGCTAGAAAGGAAGCCCAAGAGAGGTCCAAACTCAGTGAGCTCATAGCAAAACCTGGGCCTGGAGGACTTGTGGAAAAGGCGCTTCAGAGTGAAAGAGCAAAGAGGAGGAGGGGACACTGAAGCTGGTGAGCACCGTGGGATGAGCAGTGACTTGGGGTGTGTGTGCCAAACTTCTCAGCCCTTTGAGGGCCCCCATTGCTCCTGAAGTGGACACCCACAAGCAGCCACCTCTGGTTTTGAGAGCTGAAGGGCAGGGTTTGGCTTCCCTCACATGGTTCTCATGGATGATCTCCCTAGTCACAGCGCTTGCTCTATCAGAACAGGGAGGCTGGGTTAACAGCCCTCACCTCACAGGGAGAAAGAGAAGCAGCCTCCTCCCCACCACCAGCACTCACATTGAAGGCCTCTGCTGTAGCTATCAGAAGTACTCAGTACTCAGCCACAGGTAACCATGGAGCTTGCAACCAAGGAGTTGCAGTTTCTACAGAATCTCCATGCTGGGCTCACCCCAGAGTGTCTGACTGGTCCTGGGGTCAGTTAGGGGTGCAGGAGTGAGTGAGTTATCAGAGAACCACGAAGATACTCAAGTCCCCAAGAGCAAGAGGCATGGGGCCTCCAGTGGCCACGTCTAGTGCCAGGCAGGGTCCCAGCCCCTGGGTGCATCTCTTCCGTCCCTGTGGGGAAGGCACACTCAGAGCAGCACCCTTTGTGTAGTGCAAGAGGGACAGTAATGCAGGAAGTGGTTAAAAATGCAAAAAGTGGTTGGTTTTGATAAAGAAAAATGCAGCCGCAACATCTGTTTGACTCTTGTTTGCAGCTTCATCAACGCTAAGTGGTCAATAAATCAGAGTGGCATGGCGCTCCGTTTCTTCTGAGGCTCAGCCATTAATCTCATGCCAGTTCTCATGAAAAATGAAGGAGAGAGGCTCTGTGATAGTGAAAATGTATACATTACCCAGAAAGTCATAATAGCGTGTAATAGTGCCGCACACCTCCCTGCTTGCTGTGGGGGCCTGAGGGGAGGCCCTGGGAGGCGATGGCTGCGGGGAGGGGCCAAGCGAGTAAACCAGCATTGTTTGTGCCAAGAGCCTGTTCTGTGAGCACATCTGTCATATTAGCGCCATTTATGCAAATCTAGACGACCCTGCAAGCCTGATCTGAAGAGGCGCAGCTTTCTGGACCGGTGTGCTCAATAAACAACCAGGACGGGAGCCCGTAAAACAAGAGTGTGGGGCTGGCAGATAGAAAGACAGCATTCATTAGGAAATGGATAAATGACAGCATCGGGCAGTGAGGCTGGGGTGTCACCAGGCTGCGTGGTGGAAGTCCTACAACACACGCAGCAGCTGCCCCCCCGCAGCCGCCGACCGACCGGTCCTCGTGCTCTGAGTAATGGGATGGAGTGAGGCTGAGGGCTCCAGCTGAAAGGAAGCTGTTTTTTTCACAGTACCCAGCAGGGCGGTCCAGCCCCTGTGTCCCCCACAGAGGCCTGCTCACAGGCAGGATGGAGGGCCAGCGCTAAGAGGACAGAGGAAAGCCCTAGAACTCCATCCATCCCCCTGAGAAGGGTCAGGGATGTGGCACTTCTTGCTTAGGTCCCTTAGAGTCTGCCGGTCCCTGGAGAACACCGGCTTCCCTGTCACAGGCCAGAAGAGATCCGCCCCACCCCGAGCTACAGCACATAATTGACACATCCTATGGTCCTCTCTGGGTGGGTGCTGGGTGCTGGGGACAGGACTGTCCAAGGTGCTGAGCCATTGCTGCCCCACCTGCAGGGCAGAGAGTGTGTCTGAAGGATGGGGAGTCCACCCCACCCTGGCTAAATGCCCCATCTCCCACACTTTGCTTTGCCAGGCCTCCTTGAGGCTCCTTGGATGGCGAGCGAGAGGGCTGTGCTCCAAGCCCATGTCCATGGCTGCTACAGCCCAGTCACTCTCACATCCCAGGAGCAACATCAGATCAGGAGGCCCAGCTGGGTCCTGGGCTACAGGGGGCTGGTGAGAATAGAGGCTGGGCTTAGAGCTCAGGGCAGGGCAAGGTCTCAGACATCCTGGTATCCACACCAAGAACCTGCAGATGTCAGAGTGCCATCTGTGTCAGGTAGGGTCATAGGTCAGAATGGGGCCTGAGCCAGGCAGGGCTTGTAGGGAGGTCCTGAAAAGCCACAAGGGAACATGAATTAGGTTTGAGCACCTGTAACTTGGGGGCGGGGCACAGATTGAAAGAGACAGGGAGAGAAGGACTGAAAGAGGGAGTCTAGTACCCCTGGGAAGGGCAGGGTTCAGCCGCCAACTGTCCTTCCTGGGAATCAGGTCCCGTTCATACACTGAGTCCAGGACCATCACTGCCACCCGAAAGAACAAGTTTTCCTGTCACGGCACAGCAGGGCTGGGGGGGCTTGGCGTTGATGAGTAGGAGGCCAAGCCGGGAGGTGCCTCTTGGAGTAGAGACCAGTGAGCAGGGAGCCCCAACCCCGTCTCAGGGCTGCTCTCAGTAAGTGAGCACGGGCATTGGCAGGAGCTGGGCCGGCAGCCCTTCCTGCTTTTGAGGGAGGCTGGAGACTTAATTACTTAATGTGGGTAAAGTGGCCTGAAGATGAAAAACCCTAGGTAATTGCTGAGCGCTGTTGCTGTTGTTATTACACAATTACCAGAATTTTCCAGTCACGGAAATCTAGTTAAACAATTCCCACCTGGTGTGGGGTTCTGGGAGCCACGCCGGCCGAGAGGGCTGACTCTGACTCCCTGGTTGGAAGGTAATGGAGGAGAGGCACAGGAACGTGGGGCACCAGGCCCGTGTGGGTCCTGTCACATCCTGGGCACGC
The DNA here is from genome assembly GCF_030254825.1 of Meriones unguiculatus. Classification (NCBI taxonomy): domain Eukaryota; kingdom Metazoa; phylum Chordata; class Mammalia; order Rodentia; family Muridae; genus Meriones; species Meriones unguiculatus. The sequence continues at coordinate 4,810,888 of NC_083351.1, read as the reverse complement.
CGAGGATGGTTCACCTCTGTGTCAGAGCAGACAAAACTGTACACGCATCAAGAAAAGCCAGAAGGTCCTGCCTGCATGGATTTCCCCAGAAAGTTCTAGAAAGTTCTACCCAGACTCCCAGGAGGCCCACATAATCCAGATGCATGCTGCTGGGGAGAAGGTCCTTCTATGCAGCCAGCCATGGCTGTATAGAGACACACTCCAGACAGACAGATGGGAGGTTTGTACCAGATGGGAGGTTTGTACCAGCTTGATCAGGCTGGTTTAAAATCCCAGGTGATCTGGGGAAGAGTCAGGCCATCCTGTCTATGCACTGGCAATGCTACTGAATGATTTTAGGTATTGAAAGAGCTTGAGGTAGTTTTGGTGGGCAAAATTGTGACAGACAGGTAAGGTGAGGCAAGGCAGTGGTGGCTAGGCTGACTTGGTGAATAGCCGGAGGACTTCTGTGGTTCAGACTGGCTAAAGGTTGCTGCTGGGACCAGCGAGGGTGCAGGTAGGAGAGGTGGCATGCTGTGGCACCTAAAAGGGAAATTTTGAAGGCTGCCTTTGCTAGGGGTTGGTCTGCAAAGGTGAGCAGACTGTCCTTGCAGAGGGAAGGGCAGTCACCAGAAAATGGAGATAAGATTTCTCTATTCAAATACAAATAGAGACGTGTTCCCATTTTCTTTTTGTGGGTTCAAAAGGAGACGAGAGAGGAGCTGAGTGTTCTGTGCCCCCACAACCCCAGTGCTAAGATTAAAGCTGTCCCCGAGCCCTGGAGTTCTAGGGGGTCATTTCAGCACAACCTGGCTAACGGGGAACCCAGGACTCATTGTACTAAGGGAAATGTGGCTGAAATATCATAGTTCCCGGACACCTGTTCTCTAAGAAGTGTTAGAAGATCAAGCTATCTGGGTTGTTGCCCTCTGGAATCCAGCCCAGGAGGCACCATGGCACTCCGTGTTCCCTGTGGGGAGGGATGGGGCTGGAAGTGTCGTGGGCACTGACTGTCCATTCACTTTTCAGTTGCCAGGTGCCTGGCAGGGACGCAGCCAGCTATGTCCTGTGGTTGGTGGAGTCTGGGCTTGGACTGAATTGCTGGTTTGTGTCCTGTTTGTCTTCTGTTCTTAGCTTGAACTAAGGTTTGGCTTATTGGAGGTCACTGTGAGAATACCCCCAGCATTCTCAGGGAGAATGAAGTCATGGCCATCTGCAGGGACAGTGAAGTCCTCCATGGAGGAATCCTTCCCAGGGTACACGATGCTACCCAGGCAGAGCCCGAGGTCTCAGGAGTGAAACCTATGGGGTTCTTGACCCCACCAACCTCAGGAAGCCCTGCCTTCTATTGCCCTTGCCCATTACCCCCTTATCTTTTCAACAGCTCCATCTCGCCTATTTTGTAGGGCAACGTATGAACCCGGAACCCAGCAGGGGTGCCACACAGTCCTCAGGCTGCCTCTAGGTGACCACTGCGCTCTAGAGCATGCCTGCCTACCTCCTCATTACACCTTTAAAAGAAGCTGGACGTGCGCCACGGTGCCCGCTGCACTGAGTGTCATCACTTGAACCACGCAGGGCCATGTGTGGCTTGTGGGAGGCGGAGCTGGACGTGACAGGGGCATTTGGTGGCCGGTACAGCTTCTCTTTAGGGAAACCGCCTCCTCTCTTCACACAAGCTGGTATCACACAAGCTGGGCAGGTCGAGCCTGCCATCCTCTAGCCCATGGGAACTAGTTTAGGAACAGGACCTTGAAGGCCCCCGGAAGCCGCCACATCCCTGTGCCTGGGGCCTATCAAAAGTCCAGGCAGGATGACAGGGCATCTGGGAAGGAAATGGTGAAGGCTGCCTTCTGGAACCATCTCTTACCAGCACATGGAATCTAGAAGCTCCCTGACACAGCCTCCATAACACTGATGGAACCTCAGGGACCAGACACACCTGAAGCTAACACACCTTAAGATTGTTCAGAAATTTGAACCCTGGTACACTCCTTCACCCTGAAGTCTGCTCAAGTTGAACCCCCCAATTATAGCTGTGGAGAGCCATAACTCTGGAAAAAAAATATTCACATCTTTCTGTAGTCCCAGTGTGTCTTTGCACTACACTGCCTGTGTAGAGGATGGGCAATCCCTCCATCATTACTGTGACTAACATGAACCAACATTTATCTGGCCCTGCATGCTCCTGCTGGGTGGTAAGCAGGCCGCCGGAACTGGCCTGTCAGTTCTCACAACACTCTCAGGAGGTCTGAATAAGGGTCACAGTCTTGGGACACTCTCAGAGACCCCAAAGAGCAAAGGATCATTGGTGTTGCCCAAGCCCCACCCTCTGAGCCAGGGTCTGTTAGAGGCTAAGGAAGAGTGTCCCAGATGGCAGAACTGGTTGGATCCGGGTCCTAAGACTTCCCAGATCTAGTCAGCCATGCCCCTGAACTCTGTGTTCTTACCTATATAAGGGAAAGCCAACTCAGTCAGCCAAGCAATTGCCCTTCAAGCTTGAGGACCCGAGTTCAAGCCCAGAGCCTGTGGGTCTGGAGAGATGGCTCGGTAGCAAAGAGCACTGGCTGCTTTTAGAGAAGACTTGGGTTCAGTTCCCAGCATCTACATGGTGGCTCACAACCACCTGTAACTCCGGTTTTACTATGTCTGATGACTTCTCCTGACTTCCACAGGCACCAGTCATGCATGGGGCACACATACACACATGCAGGTAAAGTGCTCTTACATGAAATAAAATAGATAAATGCTTAAAAAGACATGTGTGGTGTTATGAGAGTAAAAGGAGACAGCATTGGAACAAGCCCTGGCCTTTCAAACGGGGGACTCCTGATAGCCCAGGCCTCCCAAAACATTATCAGTTTGTCTCAAAATATCTCTACAAAGGCCTAGTAAGGTCGCACAAAACCACTATTTGGAGTAAAGTCAAATTGATTCAGACTCTGTCTATTTGGGAGTTAATGTGTGTAGACAGACGCTCATGTGGGCCATTTTACAACGATCTTTGCAAACACTGAGTAGGCAGGGTCATCTCTGAGATAGGAGGTATGCAAGAAATTGCAGAGCTTTCAAGCTATTAACCAGGAACCATTCTTGACCAATTGCAAACGCAGTTTCAGAGAAGATTCTTGGGGAGCTCCAGAGACAAAACTACACTGTCTTGAGAAATAGTCCACAAGCCTCTGTGAACTGGGGCAGTCACTGCTGGGCCTCTCCTGCACATATCACCTCACTACATGGGATTCTTTGGGGCCATGAGTGTAGAGGAATTTTAATCCAGCAACACAACTGCTCTGGCTGGAATACAGACATGCCCTGTTATGCACCTTTCTTCCCAAACAATGAAGGTGAAGTTAGTTTTCAGAAGGAAGCATCAAGGTTGGAGTTCATTTGTGAGTTCAGGGCAGGTCAGCAGAGGCAGTTAAAGCCAGAGAATGAGAAGGAGCCAGAAGTTTAGAATACATTGCTAGAAGGTAGTCTGAGGACAAGCAGAGCAATTCAGTCAGAAGTGAGAGAACCAAGTTTGAATTAATCAGCTTGGAGAAGGGTTTTGAGCCAGAATAGCTGAGTTGAATCAACTAGCCAGAGTTCAGAAAGAACAGAAGGGGTGAGCTTATTCAGCAGTAAGTCTCAGAGGCTGAAAGCATTCTAGGCCTACATTAGATTGCATGGAGGGGAGAAGCTTCCAGGACCAGGCCTAGGTTAGCACACAGAGGCAGTAAGCCCCAAGATGACAATTATCTCAGGTGAATAAAAGTTACTTTTGCACACAAGGTTCACTTCTAGTCCTCGCCTGGAAGGACTCAGGTCTTTCAAGCACGTCTCTGATTACTGCTGTCTATGGCCTTATCTGGCTTTGTGTGGCTTAGCTGGTGAATGGGAGATGGTAAGGGCTTTGCCAACCATGTGGCTCTTGCTTCTCCCCCATAACACAGGTTGATAGAGCTCGGAGGAAACAGGGATCTTCCAGGCTGACTTATCCCCTCTTCCACTTCAGCCAGCAAAACTGAGCCAAGACTGGTCCCACGTCACCCTGAGGATAGCATGACAGTAAGATAGGAGGCCATCCTTTTCCTTCCTCCTTGCTGGCCTCCTGCCCACTCCCTTCCATGCTCACAGCTTCCCTGGGAGCAGTGGCTGTGCCTCCCATGCTTTCAAAACTCCAAACTGTTCACTCAAGTGACATTCAAAACAGGGCTGTCTTCCTGGACCGTGTGTCTCCTTTGATGGTCTTGACTTTGCAAACAAGCTTCCCCGCCCCCCCCCCCCGTGGTCCTTCTGGGCTGGAGAGGGGCTTGAATTTACCTCTCCAGAGTCCTACCTTTACCCAGAGTCCCCAGAACGCAGCAAACAAAACAGAACAACAACAACAAAAACAGGAAGGTGTTTTAAGCACAGGAATCTGGGATGTTGGGCTTGGGCCACCTCCCCCTGCTCTGGCAGGAGTCTCTGGAGGATGCCTCCACAAGGTCCTCTCAGAGACACCACTTCAGTTCCCCCGTGGCTGACCAGCAGGCTGGACCCTCAGCCCATGGAGTTGTTATAGGGTGTTTATGCTCTGGCAACCAGAACAGCGAGATCCCAGCGGTGCTTTTAGAAGGAATCACAGCAAAGTTGGGCTGTATGGTTTCTTTTTAATGTGAAGATGAAGTATCATCACTGAAGTCATTGTGGCCCTTAATGGTTTGTGTCCTGAAAGAGTGACTGGAGTTAGCAAAGCCACTACAGGGAAGGGTTCAGGCTAGAAAATATAGTTCTCCTTTTTGTTATTTCCCTTTTAAACCCCTCTTTATCTCCATCCTCTCTCCTGTGGCTCCTGTAGCTCACTGATAACCCTTAAGCCTCCTCAGGTAATAACAGAACTGCAACGCTAATGACACAGGCAAATTTGGCACTGCCCCCTCTGCAGAGATGCTGTGTGGGCTCCCCTTCTCCAGAGCCCCTGCAGGGAGTGCCAGCCTGTCCTCCCTCTCCCCTCCCCAATGGGGTTTCACGTGGTGAATACCAACAAGGAGCAAGACAGCATATTTAACTGGGAAGGGTGGAGCATGCCTGTAATCCCAGCTGCGGAGGAGGTGGAGGAGGGATGATTGAAAGTTCAAGGCTGAGCGAGGCACCATCAGAAAACAGAGATTAAGAGCAGCTGGGGATATAGCTCAATTGCAGAGTGCTTGCTTGGCAAACACAGGGCCTGGGTTCAATCTACGGCACTGCAGACGGGGGCGGGGGAGGACGGGGAGGGGCCATTCATCTTTATTGCTGCCTCCTAAAGCTAGTGGCTGATGCCAATGCTGCAGGCAGCAGCAAGGTGAGTCGCCGAGTCACAGCACTGCCTCAAAATGTCATTTCTCCTATGGACTCCAAGGACAAGGATGGGGCTGCATGTAGCCTGCTGGGAGCTGAGGACCTCCCCTACTCCCAAGAACTGCTTCCTCCAGTTTACTTTGAGCTCTCTCGGGCTTTGCTCTAAAAGACCAAGATGGGGCAGCACAGGGCCACAAAGCCACCAGGCGGCTGGCTTAGCTGCTGCCGCTGCCACTAATGTCTGCAATGTTGCCTGAGCGACAGATGAAGGGATGGGGGAGAAAATGGTTCCTTCTGTTCCTCTGGCCATTCACCCAGCCTGAACCTCCCTACCTTGTCTTTGGGTCCAGGCCCCATCTGTCTGTGAGAGCCACCTTCCTAGTCTCAGCTCTGGAGAGAACATTCTGTCACCCCTGTTTCCTTGTGAATACAACCCTACTCCTGACACCAAATGTCTCCATGATTCACAATTCACAAAATCAGCAAACATGTTTCTTACACCCCTCAGCCCGCCCTGTCACCTGTCCTTCCCACTGTGTCTCAAGGGCTGGAATTTCACCACAGCCCACCTCTTCATGAAATACTAGATCTAGCACACCATCCTTGCATTTTTCCTCATCTTCCAACCAAAGAGAATGTCATTCTCCCAAGACCTCAAGTGCAAAATTGAGTAGCTCAGCCTCGCCTCCCTTATCTGTGGGCTGGAGCCCACATCCCTCTGGAGAACCGAGGCTTTCTGAGATTAGAATCTAAGCCAGAAGAAACCACCACTCCCAAGTGTGCAGGCAATGAATGCTGCTGAGTGACTGGCTGTTGGACCCTACTGGCCTTGAGGATAGGGAACCATGCAAGCTCAGCATGGGCCCATGGCTGAACCTCTGTGCTGGGTTGGCTTTGCTTTCGCAGGTGAGCAAGTGCAGGCCCCAGTGAGTGGCTTATATGCAGGCCATCCACTGTCTGCCCCTCTCTCTCTCCTCTGCCACCGTGGGCAGAGAACACGGTGCTCCATGATCCTTCTAGACACTCCTGCCTGTGAATTCTAGCAATTCTGCTAGAACTGCTTTCACTGTGGGAGCAGATAAAAGTGTTCTGTTCTGACCTCTCATACGCTAGTCACTGCTCCCCATCTTTATACGAAACCACGTCAGGCGGTGCTCTTTCCAGGGTTCCAGGAATCTCTTGGCAGAGTTCTGTCAGCCATTGTCAATTGGATACACACACACACACACACACACACACGCACACACACGCACCGCACCCACACCCACACATGCACACACACATATGCACGCTAGCACACACATATTTCCTGGTTGGGGAACCGCAGCTCTCTCACACTGTTTGTTTTCAAGTCTCACCACGGCTGCATGGAAGCTGAGAAAACAGGCTGGGCTGAGGGCCTTGGCACCCACCCAGGGTAACTGGGACACCCATGTTTGCAAAGAAAGCATTTGTGAAGTGTGAAGAAATCCTGAACAGCGCCGTTCAAATAGTGTGTTTAAATTTCACTCAGAATGTTCTATTTTGTGTAGGGGTAGAGTCCCTTTGGCAAAAACACTGGCTGGCATTTGCAAAGCATGGTTGCCATGGAGCCGTTAAGAGACACTAGCAACTGAGAGATGGCAATTAATCCTGTGGTTGGAGGGACACTGTGCCGGCAGCTCCTCAGGGAAGCTTCAGGGAAAAGGAATGCTAAAAGGCAAAGTTGAAAGAGGACGTTTTTAGACCAACGTTGTCACGTGGCTATTTACACAGACTGTGTGTGTGTGTGTGTGTGTGTGTGTGTGTGTGTGTGTATGTATGTGTGTGGTATGAGTGTGTGTACAGTGTGTACTTGTGTGTGGTGTGTGCACATGTGTGTGGTGTGGTGTGTATGTGTGTGCGCACGTGTGTATGTAGTGTGTGTGCATGTGTGAGTGTGTTTGTGTGTGTTGTCTGTATGTGCATATGTGTGTGTGTTTGTGTGTGTGTGTGTGTGTGCTCGCCCTGCTGACCAGGACTGAGAATGTAGCACCATCTCAGGCTTTACTGTCATGTAAGGTCTAGAGGCTGCCCTGGGGTGCTCTGCGGCCCAGGGAGTTTCCTCTTCCTCTGCTTACCTCAGAGGCTGGCCGCTCACTCACCAACAGATATCTCTGGAGAACTCTGAGGTGCTGAGGGTCAGGATGGGCTTGGGATCTACTGTGCACAAGAGTTAGCCTCTGCTGCCAGAGAGAAACTATAAATATTTAAAGAGGGAGGTGATTGTGGATTCCGTGTGAGGCTCCAGCAGCGAGCATAAGATGACAGGTTAATGGCCGTGGAGGGTGACAGGGTACAACTCTTCTAGGGCCCTCAGAGAAGGCTGTGAGAGGTGCTGATGCTCACTGTGAAGTGACGGAGAAGCCGCCTGTGGGGGACCTATGAGGAAAGTGAAGGACTTCAGGACCAGGCATCAGGGACGGACACTGGAGGGCAGACACGGCCTCTCCCTGGTGAGCTTGCAGCAGGGAAACAGCCAGGAAAAGGAAACACACAGGCTAAGAAACAACCCCTCCCCAGGCCAAAAAAGAAAAGCCTCCAGATTATGTGAGAATTTCCAGATGTGGTGCTACATGCTTGTAATGCCAGCGTCTGAGAGGCTGTAACAGGGGCTTTGTTGTGAGTTCTAGGTCAGGCTGAGTTACCCTGTGAGACTATCTCAATAAACCATAAGAGGAGGAGGGTGAGGAGGAGGGGGGCAGGAGGAGGAGGGGGAAGGAGGAGTGGGAGGCAGAGGAGGAGGAAAAGGAGGAGGGAAGAGAAGGAAAAGGAGGCGTAGGTGCTCATTTTAACTCTATTTTATTGGGGTTTCCTTAAGTCCCTACCTCCCTTCCAACCCCCCCCCCCACACCACTGACCCTTGGTAGGAGAGAAGAAGATGAGAAGGGACAGGGGACAGGGGACATAGATCTCTTTAGACTTAGTTCCTGCTGATTAGGGTCATTGGGTTCTTTGGGGCAACAGCAGCCTCAGTCGTCAGGATAGTTAGCAGCCCAGCAACAGCAAACGGCAAATGCAGCAGGACGAACAAGCAGCCCTCTTCCTCCCCTGACCATCTCCTCGAATTGTCCTTCCTCCTTTGGAGTGCTCTGCCTCTCTCTGTTCCCCACTCAGAGTCCTCAGAATTAAATTAATTGTAGCTGGCAAAGACCATGTCCTACAGGAGGCAGTTATCAGCTGGCAATGGCCATGCCTCATACCCTACACTTGGGATTAAAACAAAACCATAACATAACTGGGTTTTTAAAGAAACCAAAACTTCCACTACAAGGAGGAGAAGGAAAAGGAAAAGAAGGAGGAGGAGGAGGAGGAGGAGGAGGAGGCGGCGGCAGTGGCAGCTTGGAGGTTTGGCCATGTGGTCCTATAGGGACTGATAAAAGCCAGTTCCCACCATGGTGGCCTCAACGACTGACTTTCTCAATCCCCAGCATCTGGCTTGGCATAGGGCCCAGAGCCAGGCTGAGTAAATATTTGCTGAGTAAGTGAACTGGCCGAGGAACACTTTAATGTTGAATGAGGCTCTCCATTGAAGTCGAGATTCAATCTCTCTTTGGAAGGCAAACTTCTGCTCATTGAGATCAGATCGCCAGAAAGCAGAGAAGCAAAGCAGCCGTGCCAGATGAAACCGGCTCACCCTGTAGCCGGTCCCTGAGCTCCCATTCCTTAAGGCTCTGCAGGAACAGCCTGTCTGTCAGGGGACTGTAGAATGGAGGCAGGAAGGCTGGCTTCCAAGGGAGTCAGTCGCTTTCAGAAGTGATGCTAATTCTGGAATTCAAAGATGCAAAGGGTGCAGGGCTCCGGTCTTGTCCAGCTGCTACATGATGCAAGGAGCTGGGTTGTGGAGCCAGACCTTGGGTCATGTCTCCCTCGGGCCACTTTAAACACTGAGACTTTGGGAAAGTTGTCAAACATCTCTTGGCCTCCTAGCAAGGCGATCACCATGTCTCATCACAGCTCTATGGTAGGGGTTATGGTGGGTATCAATTTTCCTGGGTCGTTTTTGTTTTTAGAAATTCATAACTCCTTACTGAACAGCTGTCTTTAGAAAAGCAAAGGTTGAGTGTGATTACAATGTCTCCTGGAGAAGATGCCTCACTCTGTCTCTAGACACAGACATGACATGGTAGAGCTCAGCTAGTGCCCACTGTTCCTTGACCAACCATGACCAGAATTAAGTCAAATTACCTTCTCAAAGTGCTGGTTCTGGGGCTGGTCCCTGCTGGGCTCTGCCAGGGGCACACAAGCCTTTCCAACCCCAATGTAGTAAGAATCCTGCCTGGTTTCCCATCCTCCTCCTCCTCCTAAAGCAGGCTCGTGATGAAGGCTGTTAGCTGTTGTTGACAGGCAGAGGCATCTGGCAGGAAATTAATTTTTTCGTTTCCTATTAACTTGGCAGTTAATTAACTTTGCAGGACAGCATTTACACAGGGTTCCCACCAATCCCAGCCTTGATGATGTACATGGATGCAGGATGTTCTCTCTCTCTCTCTCTCTCTCTCTCTCTCTCTCTCTCTTCCTACTTCTCCCTTCTCAGGCTGGTACCCAACTTAGCTCAGAAGACAAGAGTAAATCCTTGGCTTTCTGGTGCTCATGGGACCAAGAGAAGATAAAATCCAGTTGTAGGCTGTCTGGAGGGTCTGGGTATCTGCTGGTGGCTCCTCAAAAACCGGTGGCCTTTTGTCTTGGGTCACCCTTAGGAGAGGCTCCTTGGCTTGCTTAGTCCCCTCTCTCCCTGCTGTGTCCCAGCTTTGCTGCCTCCCATGATTTTGGCCTTGTGTTACAAAGTTCTGGCTTTCCTGAGCAGCCATCCCCCTGTCCTGTTCATCTCGCACCTGTCTCCTAGGCTGCCTCTGACATCTGTTCCCACATGCTCTTGACAGAGGACCTTTGGCTTGGCCTCAACTGTCAGGTTCAATTCCTCAAGCAAAAGCTTTGGCTTTCCCTTGACTCATTCCAGAACACCAAGTGCTCTCTAGCTAAGAGCTGGAAGATCTCAGGCTCAGCTGAAGGCTGCCTGGAGGGCCCTGGCTCCAAACTGAGCTGTCGTTGCCCACCTTTCCTCCAGCTCTCCTTTGCGTCATTCTGCCCAGTGTTATGGGATACCCAGTCACAATGGTTGGGGTGGGCATGAGTGGCTGAACAGGGCCCTGCTCTCTAATGGTGGTGGTCTACTCGCAACAATTCTTTTCTCTGTATACTGTGCACATTTGTGCATAGAAATAGGAAAGAAAGTCCTTTGAAAGAGAGCATCATGGGAATTGCTTGGATGACACCTTACAGGTGTAGAGGTTTGAGGCCTGGTCAGTCATTGCTGAGGGCTGCCCGTGTTTCCCATCACTGGCGCTGCCGCACAGTGCCGGTAGCATCCTCACGTGACCAACATGTCTCCAGATATTTTCAAATGTCCAATGGGGAGTACAAGCACCACTGCTTAGGAATCACCAGGGCCCACTCGTCCTCTGGGTACCATGTTCAGCTGTTAAGGCTCTCAATGTGGTGTTGAGGAGTGCACTTGTCCCCAGAGAGAACTTCAGAGGCAGGCGGGGTCTTATCTACTCTGGGGAAGGGAAGCTCTTTTCCAACTACTCTGGCTTCCTGCATACACATTTTTGTGAGGAAGTCCAACATTTAGGAAGTCCATGCCAAGGTATTATGGTGGCACTGTTGCTTTTCCTTTGCAGCATTTATTGCCAGCCCTGTGGCTCCTCCTTGCATGGATATGAGCCTCCGGATACAGGTGGGTGGGTCTTGTTGGTCAAGTTTCTCCCTAAGTGCCCTTGTTGATATGTGACCTGAACTAGCTCTGGCCACTGAGCAAGCAGCAGGGTCAGGACTCCCAGGCCCTTCTCTCTCCTGCTGCTGACTTGTGTAACAGGAACCTGGGAACATGACTGAGGCCTCTATCCACTAACCTTCCTGCAGCTGGTCTGTTGAGAGCGGGGTTTCTCTTCCTAAGGGTAGGTGGCTCTCCCCATGGGCCTGGGCAGAGCAGTAGTCAGTGGGTGGAGGGAAGGTGGACCTCAGCCTTCCTCCTCAGCACCATCTCACATTGCCTGTCTGTACTTTGCACACTGGGAGACTCCAAAGAATTGCTATGGGATAAGCATCTTAGCCTTGGCCTGGTCTGCCTAAAATTTCTTCTTGGGATGCAAGCTTCCTCATCAAAATTGAACAAACCCCCCATTTCCCCGTTCTATACCTATGCAAGGATCAGGTGAAAATAATGCTAATTTTTTTTGTGGAAAAAATAGAAATCTCTAAATTGCAACTCAATAGTATGAGTGCTTTTAAACTGGCATGTGCAATTGGGCTGAGCTAACCTAATCCAATATCAAAGGAACAAGGAAGTATTTTAATTATCTCATTCTCATAACGGGAGAGGAAGCTGGTTACACGGGAGGTAAAAACCTCAAGCCACAAACTTCTCATGTAAATCACAGAGCTTGACTGGAGCTCACAAGGAAGTTACATTTCTTCCTGTTGGATGGTGTTTTCTGATGTGTGACCTTTTCCTTCCTTCCTTCCTTCCTTCTTCCTTCTTTCCTTCCTCCCTCCCTCCCTCCCTCCCTCCCTCCCTCCCTCCCTCCCTCCCTCCTCTTCCTTCCTTCCTTCCTTCCTTCCTTCCTTCCTTCCTTCCTTCCTTCCTTCCTTCCTTCTTCCTTCCTCCCTCCCTCCCTCCCTCCCTCCCTCCCTCCCTCCCTCCCTCCCTCCTTCCCTTCTTTCTTTCTTTCTTTCTTTCTTTCTTTCTTTCTTTCTTTCTTTCTTTCTTTCTTCCTTTCTTCCTTTCTTTCATCACAGCCATGAAAAACTGGTAAATTAGGAAGGGTCAGTAAAATATCATTGGAATTGGCTGGACCAACTGCCGGGAGCCAGTCTCACAGCCTGGGCCTTAAGAATGAAGGAAGCAGAAACGAGTTACAGTCTGTCTTTGGGGTCCACGGCCTCCAGCTGGGAGAAAATGACTTCACCAGAGTTCAGGTGGCCACCCTGCCACCTCCTGAGGAGAGGAGGCCCGGAGGGGCTCTTCTCCTGTAAGATGGTCCTGCTGGTGGGAGCCTCCGGTCCTTGCAAGGCTGGAACATGCTCGGCTTGGGGACATCTAAGGTGAAATGCTGTCTTCCCAACCCTAGTATTAGCCAGCTCTTCCTTCCATCTTCCCTCACTCCTTCCTTCTGTCCCTTTTCCCTTCCCCCATCCCTTTGTGTCTGTGTGTGTGGTGTCTCTCTGTGTGTGTGGTATGTATGTATGTGTGTGTTGTGTCTGTGTGTGTGTGTGGTATATGTGTGTCTGTGTTTCTCTCTCTGTGTATATCTCTCTCTGTGTGTCTGTATGTGGTAGTGGTGTTGGTGTTGGTGTGTATGTCCGTAGTGTGGTATGTGTGTGTGGTGTGTGTGCATGGTGTATGTGTGTGCGGTATATATGTGTCTATGTGTTTCTCTGTGTGTGTCTGTATGTGTGGTGGTGGTGTGTGTATGTGGGTGTGTGGTTTATGTGTGTGTGTGTGTGTCTCTGTGTGTGGTGGTGGTGGTGTGTGTGTGTGTGTTATATGTGTGTCTGTGTGTGCATATCTATGTGCATGAATGCACAGACACAGGAGAGGCTGCCAGCTGTCCTGCTGTGTATTCTCTGTCTTACTCCTTGAAACAGGGCCACTCACTGAGCTTGGAGATGAGATGGTTCCATCAGAAGTCAGTGATTTCTTCTCTCTCAGCACCCACAGCTGTGCATGGCTAAGTCTTGCACTGTTTAGTGCTTGAGGCTTAAATTCAAGTCCTCATTCTAACACAGAAAGCTCTCTCACCCAAGGAATCACCTCCTCAGCACACAGATCACACTTTTGTGCTCTGTGACAGGCTCTGGCTGTGTACCAACAGAAAACCAGAGTCCTTGTCCTCACAGTTTAGGTGGAGACAGACGATGTAGTGACTGCCAGGGTCTGTGAGATGACAGCGAGGGATGATGACGGTGACAGCGATGCTGCCGCTGCTGCTGGCACGGTACCAGGGCTGCCACAGGAGGACCACGTCCTGGACACAGATCCAATCTACATGAGGATCTACCATGTTCATGAAGCAGGGGTGAATTTTCTCTTGGACCATCCTAAGAAGAGCTAGTGTCCATCTGTGCCAGGCCCTGGGCTGCAGACTTCAAGGGCCTCCCTGTGCCAGGTTCTCCGAAGAACCTCAGTGTCATTAGCCTTCCTTAGGGGTAGAGGAAACAGTAGCAGAGAGGCGAGGGAAATGCTCTGCCACTGTGTCGCATCCTGGGTGAGAGCACTTGGCCCAGACTGCACCCTTCACTCTGAATAACCTGGCCCCGATGCTGGCGATTCCCAACTCTGCAGTCATTGGACTGACTCCAAATCAAGAAGGTGTAGGGACTGGAGAGATGGGTGAAGATGATTGCCACCAACCTGACACCCTGAGTTCTATCCTCTGGATCCAGATGATAAAAGGAGAAAACTGACTCCTGCAAGTTGCCTTTGATGATGTGTGTGATGTGACACATCACACACATGCCTCTTTCCAGGAAATGAATATATATATATAACAAAAATATAATACAAATATAATATAATATAATATAATATAATATAATATAATATAATATAATATGTAAGTTTGGGACATGACAGCAAATTTCTGTAAGAACATAGATCCTAGATTTCATATGTGGCTGAAGTCCATGGGGTAACCTTACCATTAAAATTCTCATCTCCTCTCTGTCCCTCCAGTGGTGTATATCTATCAGATTAGCAGGGAAAGATGCCACCACAAGATATGGGCACCTCACAGGCCTCAAGGCTTTATTTTTTCATGTAGAGAGACAGCAGCCCTGTATTATCTTCCGTAAATACCTGAAATGGTTGCTAGCCCTTTGGGTCCTACAGACACCATTTTTTCTGTATGCCCCATGGCATAGCATCAAAGTTACTCCATCCTTCCAAGATTTGTGTCCTGGTGCTTTTTTTTTTTTTGCTGCAACGAAGTTTTTCATGTTGGGGCCACTGCTGTGACAAACAAGCCTGACCTGAATGCAAGGACTCTGACCCTAGGACAGCTGATTACATAAACAAGACAGCAGCTAAGTGGCTAGTGGGCATGAGTCATGTAAGCGTGGATGGCGGCACCTGGGATGAGTCATGGGCTGCATGGGATGTTGTGAATTTTCATTACCATATTCAGAACAACATGCAACTTAGAACTTGTGAGCTGCCTGCTTCTGGAAGGTTCTTCTTAATACTTTCAGATCACAGTTGGCTGTGGTTATCTGAAAGCAGACACTGAAACTGGCCAAGGGTTATCTGTGGAACTGGAATGAGGACCAGAAAGTAGAGGACTCAGGTCTTTTTGGTGCCCCTCCTAGCTCCTAATGGTGTCCCATCATTCCCTGGGACCCAGAGAGTACGCCTCAAGCCAGTTCATGCTATATGCTGGCACTCGGTCTGCATGGGAGAGGTGGAGAGGCTGCTGGCACTTTCCGTCTTTCCTGCTTGATTCCTTGCTGACACACCCTTGCTCCTTTGCCTGCTAGGGGCCCGCCCACACTAGTCCACACAGATCTCTCAGAGCACACCATCTTTCTTCTTCGACATTCTAGGAGTGAGATTATTGAGCCCCACAAGAAAGCTCTGTGCAACCCTCCTGCACTCACACCTTGCCTGCGGACATCATTTTCAGAACACTGGACAGCAGTCTTCTCGTGCCCCACTGGCACTGGAGGGACACTGACAGAAGAGCCTCTAGGGTATGAAGGACTGTAGAAAGACTTCTCAGCGGTAACTATGTGGATATCAGCTGCTTTGATGTCAGGAAACTGCAGGTCCTTGGCAGCCTTGGAGATCAACGTCACAGTTGCCAAAGCAGCCCAAGGATGGACCTCTTGGCTCCCAGCAGCCCCCGTAAGAAGGGCCATCACAGAAAGATTAGTGCTAGTCACATCTAGTCCCCAGGGTGAAACCCTTCACATTGGGGGTGGGGGTTTCTCTACAGGTGACATCTGCAGAGTGGCAGGACTTATTCCAAAGGCAGATTTATAATAAACAGCCTTATTTTATAGAGCCCCAAATATTTGCACAAAGTGAGCCCTGCGTATGACTTGCTCCATCCATCTCTGCTGTCACCGAGTGCATCTCTATATTTTATTACTGTTTCTCCCAGTTCCCCCAGCTTCAAGCGCACCTCTCATTTCCATGGAAGCTGTCACTCAGGCAGCCCCAACTTCAGCTCCCCTTCACCTTTCTCCTTCCATCTGCTAGGGCTCCACCCACACCAGCTCAAACAGCAGACTTGGCCTCCTGGGGTACCCTTCTCTCCCCACCGGGATTCTAAGGAATGAACAGCAATGGCCCTTGGAGAAGGACCCTGTCAATCACTCCTCCAGTCACCGAGTCTCTGTGTAACGGCTTCCTTTTCAGCACTCTGGACAGAGCTCCGGAGGCTGTGATTCTCTGGGGCAGTGCATTCCTCTTCAGCACCCTGGACAGGGCTCTTGGAGGTTGTGTTTTAGGGCTCTTGGAGGCTGTGTTTTAACAGACTTTACCCTGCAGGCCTGGGCTGCTCTGCGCAGAGCCTTTTAAGATGCTGCTCCTTCCTTCCTCATCTCTTAGCATTTCCAGTGTTATGAAGTAAACCCCAAGTGGTTTCTAACCTCCACGGCTACCCAAGACACAGGCTCAATAACAGAGCAAGCAGTGTGTGGAAAAAGGAGCAATTTTAATTTCAAAGTTCTGCTGACATTCACCGAGTACTCTCAAGGTTTATATAAACAGAATGCCCCGCTTGAAATATCACTTTGAATTCTGCCGGTGCCATCACGCCTCTAATAGGCCGCTGTTTTGGTTCCTCTCAGCAATGTGAGCCTTTGTGTTTTAATATTCAGAGGCACAAGGAAGCAAGAAAATTATAGCTGGGAAGCCCGGGCTTGGTTCTTCATCATTCGAGTTAAATTTGGCTGAATGGAAGGAAAATATCCTTTTAAAAGGGGTGGTGAATGGGAATAATAATCTCTTACATTTACAAAACACTAGGCATTTCCAAAGCTCTCCCACGTTCATTATCTTGTTAGCTTTCCCTAGCAATCTTGTACAGAGCACCCCACAGATAGCTATAGTGGGGGTTGGATGGCAGGCCTCAGAAGACCTCGGTGAAGAAAGAAATGGAGTCTGGAGAGTCAGTGACTAGTTGGTCACTCTGTGGTGGCAAAACTGGGCAGGGCTGGCCACAGCTAGGACTTGGCAATGCCAACATATCTCTTGGCACGTCACCTCCTCTGACCCTCCCCCACATCTCAAAGTGACTTTTCACCTCTCCTCTCATCAACAGACATTCTCCAAACCAAGCAGCTTTGAGGATATCTTCCTGGGGTCTATTCATTTTTAGGAGACCTACCATTCGCAGCAAAAGAAGAGACTCCTCACACAGTAATGTTTCTTTTTGTTTTGGTAAACACTGTGTTTGTGGAAGAGATGTCTGTCCCTTGACATGCATGGGTTCAGGTGACCTCGGTAACCGTGAGGTGTGGGCAGCCCCTCTCACGTTAAAGCACCGTATTGTTGCACACCTGCATTTAAGGAGCCAGCTGTTTGTCACCCTGCCACATACTTCCTGTTATCTCCAACAACAATGCCCATCATCATCTAGAGGGAGGACTCGGGTGGAGGATGGGGCTTGCATTTCTTCCCAACGGCCAAGTTCTTGGTCCCCTGTCTTCTGATCCTGGCTCGGGACCCAAACTCTGTAAATCTGAAATCATGGGTCCCACGACTTTCCCTTTGCTTCCTTGACCTGTGGGACGAAATCACTGCCTTGTATCCTGTCAGTGGTC
Organism: Meriones unguiculatus; assembly: GCF_030254825.1. Classification (NCBI taxonomy): domain Eukaryota; kingdom Metazoa; phylum Chordata; class Mammalia; order Rodentia; family Muridae; genus Meriones; species Meriones unguiculatus. The sequence goes on along the minus strand of NC_083351.1, from coordinate 4,793,758 downwards.
CAGCTTCCATTCAACATTGCCACCACTCCAGCAAGTGGGCTGTGGTAAGGCCAGGTAATAAATGAATGAGTAAATGAACCATGAACGAATTAGAAGAGACTCTAACTCTTCATTTCAGTGTGAGTGTGTGTTTGTGTGTGTGTGTGTTTGTGTGTGTGTGTGGGGGGGGTGGCTAGGGAAGAATATTGTAGAGTTGGTTTTGGATCCAGGAAGTCAAACTCAAGTTGTCAAGTTTGTTTAGCAAGGACCTTACCCCACTGAGCTATCTCATTGCATCAGGACCTGACTCTCCAAAGAGCTGTAGGGTAACTATGCAGCAGGAAGACCTCAGCCCTCAAGAGTGCAGCACCTGACCTGTCCAGAAGCTGCAGTCTTCAGTGGAAGTCTCCCCGTGGCATCCCCAGCATCCTCCTCCTCCTCTTGGCAGCACTGACAGCTTCTGACAAGGCAGCAAAGTAGATGCATCTGGAGCCAGGGCTTAGTGTGTGTGTGTGTGTGTGGGGGGTCAAGGTGAGAGAGGAAGACAGGAGATCTGGGGCTGGGGTGCACTGGGGACTCGTTAGATAAGCCTGTTTTGATGTTCACGGCTGAGCCTGGACTGGGCAGGTTGATGGCGATGGTTGCAGGCTCTGTCTCTGGGGGTGGTGTCGTTTATAGGTTCTTGAAATTTGTTGCTGTTGATAACGGTGACGAGCTATAAACATCCCCAAGTGAGGAATGTTAATAACACAGGAGGCATTTTTTAAGTGGTGGCTTTGGGGAGCCTTCAGCATGTCAGTGCCAATGGGCTGGCTGTTGTCACTGTCATATATCTGGGAAGTTATTCTGGGAAGGTCGTGCGGTGACTCCATTGACATTACATACAAAATATTTCAATTTTCCAGAATAGAGTTGGCTGTGGCACCAATGAATCTTCGTCTCTTCTCCTTTTATGTCCCCTGCATGTCTCTGGAGTCTGGTTTTGTGTAAGCAGAAGATGGACAGAAAATAGGTGGTTCTGGCTGGAATGGTATTCTGCACAGCAGAGCTGTGGTGGGGGGTGGTAGGAGAGCAGAGATGGGTCATGGCAGCAGTCCAGCTGAGGGATCTTAAGGGCCCTCCTCACACACATCTGACCCCCAACTCACCTGTTCCAGCCAAAGTGTTCCATGGACAATGCTGGAACCTTTCGCCTAGGGTCTTTGCTTCTATCTATGATTCTTGAGCAAAATCCTTCCTGTCCACCACCTTTCAGGGCCAGCCCTCCCCCGAGGCTATTGCCCTCTCCTGACTGAGAGCCTGAGTGGTGGGTAGGAGGCATCTGATGTTCATCACAGCTTCCTTGTGCCCCAGCTCCCATTTCCTGTGTGGCAGTGGGCTTAAATCTGGTTCTATTTAACTTGTCCTCAATTTGTCATCACCTCCCCATGGGCAAGGATCATGCCGTATCTAGTTCCATAGGTCCTAGAGTAGCTGCCTGCCTCTGTGCCTCCTGCCTCTTGTCCTTCAGAATGGACCCCCAGTGCGTCTCTAGACCTCCAGTTTTCTGTGTGAGGACCACCAGAGCTATCAGCTGGGGCTGGTCATCCCACCAGCCCAGACCTGCTGCTCTGACTGAGCCTGGCACATGTCACACCTTGCAAGCATGAGAAAACAGGTGTTGGTGCTTTAGCAGGGGACAATGGCTCAGCTTAAACTCTCTTGCTGAGAGGAGCTGCTGATGTGACAGGATGTCAGAAACTGGGCCTCTGAGTTAGACAGAACTGCCTGGTGCCTCCATGCTGGTCTCCTCGGGGCCCTTTAATCCATGGGGCACAAATCTGGAGAGGACCTGATGGGGGCAATGGAAGGGCCTCTCTTTAGGAAATATCCAGAAAGGAAGATGAGTTATGTGGAATCATCAGCAAAGAACGCAGACTGTCTCAACCACATACACCCATATTAGGCCCAGGCCGAGGGTTCCTCTCCTTGGAGGCCTGTCCTGGGGGCAGAACCCTGCTTGCCTCTCACACCTTGCTCCTCTAAGCTGGCCCCTCCCCTGGGCTCAACTTCTTTACACCTTCAGCGAAGGATCCAGCCTCCAGATGTGTAGATGAGACAAATGAGGCACTTGCCCAAGGCACCAAATGTAAGAGGGACACGGTGGTGGCCAATCTTGGTTGTCAATGGACTGTATCTGAAACCAACTAAAACCCAAGCAACTGGGCATGGCTGGGAGGGATTTTCTTGATTGTATCATTTGACAGGGAAGACCCACCCTAAATCTGGGCCACAGCTTCCAGTATCATGTCCATGAAAGGACACGGAAGAAGGAAGCTTTTGCTCCTTGCCTGCTTGCCCTCGTTCTCATCAGTTCGCCTATCTTCTTGCCGAGTCATCCCTTTGCTGGCATTAGAACCTACTTCCTCAGGATTCCAACATGAACTGAAGACAAGTCAGCCCCTCTCCAGACATCCTCACAGACACCACCCCAGACTGAAACTACTGAGACATCCAAGCTCATGGACCAAACAACTACCAGATCCTTGGCATCTCTGTGGGGAGACAGCCATTGGTTGTCTAGTCAGTCCATGGCCTTCGAGCCACTCTAATAAGTTCCACATACATATGTATATATATGTAAATACACACACACACACACACACACACACACACACACACACACACACACACACGGTTAAAGAGGGCTGCCGATGCCAGGCAGTCCCTCCCTGCATGAGGTCCTGAGAAGGCAAGAAGCCCTGAGAGGTCATTGCATGAAGCTGTGAAGGGGAAGTCTGAGATGTGTGGAGACCCCGAGGCGTTAGAGGCGCCAGAGCCACGGGATATCTGCCAAGGAGAGCTGAAACAGAGAGTAAAACCAGCCAAGAGAGAGAAGGATCTCACAGACTGCAAAGCCGGAGGGGCGAACCCATCTGAGCCAGTGGCTCTCAACCTTCCTACTGCTTAACCCTTCAGTACAGGTCACCATGCTGTGGTGACCCCAACCATAAAATTATCTCACTGCTACTTCATAACTGTAATTTTACTACTGTTATGAATTGTAATGTAATACCTAGTATGCAGGATAACTGATATGAGACCCCCGAAGGGGTCACGACCCACAGCGTGAGGAGCAGTGATTGAAGACATTTGACATCTGACATGAAACTTCAAGATTTGAGTGTTCTCTTCTGGGTCTTGCTTTGGTCCAGTGTTGCCTCACTCTATCCCAATTCCTCCTCTTTGGAATGTAAATTCTGTGCAAAAAGCAAAGTATATAATTTGCTTTTTGAGTTTACAGGAGTTACGGTTAAGAGACTGCCTTGAGTCTCAGAAGAGACTTTGCACTTTTAAACAGTGTTGAGAGACTAAATGCAGTTTGTGCTGTGATTTGGCCACGAGACTGTGGGGGTGCAGGGAGTGGAATGTGGTGGTGTGAATGAGCATGGCCCCCACAAGTCTCAGGCATTTGAATACTTGAAACATTCACAAACAGGCATTTGAAACAGTCACTGTAGCTAGTGACTGTTTAGGGGGAGGATTAGGAGCTGTGCCTTGCTGAAGAAAGTCACTCGGGGTGGCCTTTGAGGGTTTCAAAAGACCCAGACAGTTTTGAGTTCTCTCTTTGCTTCCTGTCTGTGGATTGGATCTGAGCTCTTAGCTGCTGCTCTAGCACCATGCCTGCCTGCCAAGATGGCGACCGATTCCTAGTCCTCAGGAACTATAAGCCCCAAATACACCCTTCCTTCTATCAGTTGCCCTGGTCATGGTGTTTTAGCACAATAGGAAAGTAACTAGTATATACAGGGAATCCTTAGTAATTAAGATGATGTTTAATGCAGTATTTCAAATTGCTGGCACGATTACAAATGAAGCCGTGTTTTAAATAGGAAGGATCTGTACCCTGCCTTCCTCCCATTGTCATGCCTGACCCCCTTGGATCCCTGAGCCAGCAGCCTTTAGTCATCCTACCCTGGCTCCTCTCCCTCACAGCCCCACAGAATCCCTTTAGGAGGAGGGACAGTTATTCTGCCCACTTTTCTAGATACACAAGAAGTGAGGTGACTTGTTCAGGATACCCTGGGTGGTAAAGGGCAGGGCTGGGAGCCCACCTAGGGCATGGATCTTGGCCACTGAGCTTCACTATGTCATATGGTCTGGCATTCATGCCCAGTGATTATCAGTCCCAAGAGGCATCTGCCTTTGCTTCTCCCCACCTTGGGCCTCTCTAGAGTCCTTTGCGTGCTGATCATGTGTCTATACACCTAAGCAGGAAATGCCCTGCCCTAGCTATAGGGTTCTTGGAAAGCATTTAGGAAGAAAAGGAAAAGCTACTGCCCACTGTCTCAGCTGGGGCTCAATCCTGCCCCAGGAGTCATTGGACCGTGGCTCTGATGGCCTCCTACTTGTCACCTCATCCACTGTGTGGCCCCCCGGGAAGCCTTCACCTCCATCACTTTCCAATGTCAGAATCAGGCTAGAATGCCTCTGGGGGCAGAAGTTGCGGTTAACTCAGTGGGTTGCTGCTCCTGGGAGGAGACTGAGGAGAACCCAAAGCCAGAGAGACAGTCACGTGGCCAGGAGCACAACCCTGGTGCCTTGGTTTCTTTCCTGCCACTGGGATAAACTATCCCAACAGGAAGCAACGTAGGGGAATAGGTGTTGTTTTGGGTCATAGTTCAAAGTTCTAGTCTGCCGCGGAGGTGGGGGGGGGGCAGGATCACACGGCACCTGAGTCAGAAGCAGAGCGTGGCGAAGGCCTGCTCAGCTTGGTCTTCCCTTTTCCTTTCATCCTGGGCCAGCCCCCAAATGGTGCTGCCTACGGTCAGTGTGGATCTTCTCATCTCAGTTAACCCAAGGAGACCCCTCTCAGGCACAGCTATAGGCCGACAGCTCTACAACACTTCCCGGCCCTCTGGCGATCCCAGACCTGCCAAGCTGATGATTGAAAACTAGCCTCCACATTTGGTCTTGTTCCAGACGCTGCTCGGCACATCTCCACACACTCTTGTCGCTGGCCTGTTGTGGAGCTCTGTTCTGTGGGCATGCAGTGGCCACTGTCAACTTGAAATCAGAGCAATTGTGATTACCCCCAGGAGACCCTCACAGGTTTGGCTCACAAGGCTCCAGCACTCCCCCAGGATATAGAAATGGTTGTGCAACTGTCTGGAATTTGCCCATTTTCCTGTATGTAACCCCAGTCAAACTCCCTGGCTCACCAGGCTGGTCAGGGATGGTCTGTTGTTGGTGCCCTGTCTGGGGTGAATGGATGTTTGCTCATATCTCTCCAAGAAAAGTCAGCAACAAACTAATACTTGCCAAGTGCAAAGTCAGTGGCAAGAGTCCTGGGTGGGAGCCCAAGCCGTGGAGGGCACCTATACATCTGAAGCCGGCCCATGGGGAAGGGAGCACTGCATGGGGAAGGGAGCACTGCATGGGGAAGGGAGCACTGCATGGGGAAGGGAGCACTGCATACATATGCCCAGCCTTCCCTGCGAGCCTACTGAGGTCACTGTGGTGATCTGTGTGTGCCCCTGGCAGCAGGTGGCGGTCGCTCACCCCTGGGCCAGTCAGCTGAGAAAGTGCAGTGCTGTGCTGCAGCCTAGGGAAGGACACAGCCTGCCAAACACAGCCCTTTCATCTGGCAGGTTAGAATGTGAAGGTAGGAGAAGTTCTGTACCAACGCTGCATTGGGACCGTGCCCAGCAGGGAAGGCTGTCACCCCTTGGTACCGTTGGTGAGAGCCCATCTCTTTGAGCCTTGTGTATAGAACAGGAGGCTTCTGAGGCATGATGACACGCTCAAGGCCATTTCCCCTATTGGTGTCGACAGTCAGGTTGGGATCAGGGGCTGTAACTCAGGGTTTCAGCCCTAACGTCCTCCACAAGGTCACTGGGGCGTTAGGGCAGCGGCAACCCTGCTACCTTGCTCCGGGTGCAGTCTCTGCTGAGGTCTGGCTGAGACCAGCTCACTCAGCAGGACTGGCCTGGGTGCCCAGGGAGGGCTACAGGGCCCTGGGTGTCCCCAGGGGCAGGGATGCTGCATTGCTCGCCTCTCCTCGGCTCGCCTTTCAGAGGGGCTTTGATTCGCTGTTAACCTAAAGTTGAGCAGAACCTCATGAATCATTCATGAAGATGCTCCAACGAGATCATTATTTTGAGTGTCGAGTGTCAGGAAAACAGCGTCTGACGGGTAAACATGATGTCTGATGACAGAACAGCCGATGGGGTGACCCGGCAGCTGGGCACCTGCCATGCTGCAGGGAATTTTTAAACATTAAAAAAAAAATCCCATTCTGGCTTAGAGAAGGGCAGAGCCTCCTCACAAACCCCTCGAGGAGGCAGACGCAGGTGTGAGTGAGATTCAGAGAGGGAACGGGATGTCCTGAGCCCAGCCCGGACTGGCTCAGTGCAGCCCCGGCTTGGTGTGTGTGCTGCTGGTGTGTGTGTGTGTGGGGGAAGGCAGCCACACTAGGAGCCAGCCCACAGCCTGGCTCAGTAGAACAGCTCCTGCTGTTCTTGCGACTTCCCACAGAAGGTCATTCTAGAAATGACCGGGCAGGCTTACGCTGAGGCCCAGCCTCTTCCCTCAGACCTCCTAGGCCAGCAGCAATAGGCTGGACCTGTGGCTGGCTGAACCCCTGGGGCCCTCCCGGGCTTCTGGCCGTGTCGAAGCCACTTTCCAGCAGATGACAGGTTGTCGATAACCTCACTACCTGCATTATTTAAGCAGAACAAGGTGAGCTTGCCTGTGCCCTTGAGCTCAGATCAAATTGATGGCCAGCCTGGAAGCTACAGGCAATTAGATTGTTCCAAAAGGACAGAAATGCTGAGGGGATGGGTGTGGGCCCTGCAGCAGGGTGGGTCTCTGACTGTCATGAGGCCTTGAGCCCTGGCTTCCCTCTCAGCCTCTTGCTAGCTCCTCTGAGCCTTGGATCTTGGCGGGAGAATCAGGTGTCAAAGATGGGTACCCATATTAAGAGGAAAGAGCCCATACCTATCCCCAGGAGGCTCTGCCCTGCTTCTGGTGACCTATTTCCTCAAGGTCTTCGTAGAATTCTTCTTTCTCCCCCTGCCCTCCCTCCCAGTCTGCACCTTTAGCACTCAGGGCACCAACTGTCACATGCTTGTCCTCTTACAGACTGGCTCCTGAGAGTTTCATTGAAGGCAAGGCAGGAGAGTGTGTCTGCTCCACAGGGAGTAGAGCGGCAGCTTGGGCGGACTAGGAAACACTTAGTTCACAGACTTTAACCGAGGGGCGTAAGGGGAAGGTTGCCATGCCTTCCCCACCGCACAAGGACGCTTTGTTCCCCGAGCAGGCTCTTCCTGAACACTCACAGGGCGGAGGGCTTGCTGCCTCTCCTCCCCATCTGCCACGCAAGGCCAAAGTTCTTCCTTAACCGGAGTTCATTTCCCTAGAGAACCCATGGTGACTGTGTCTGCAGATCTGTAGAGAACAGGAATTTACTCCTGAGGATGCTGCCTTTCAAAGATTTGATGACAGATCATGTTACTTACTCATTTGCACATCCACCTACCCATCTATCTATCCATTCATCCATCTCTTCATTCAGCCACTCACGTCTTCATCCTCCCACCCATCTGTCTACCCACTTAACCATCCTAATACTCACTTATTAGCCCCCATGGGCTTGTCCATCAGCTTTTCCTCCTACCCTCTTAACCTCCTCTCCTTCCATTTATTCCCTATCCACCAACTCCCTGACCCACCTACTGTCTTTGCAGCCACACACACATCTACCTACTAATCCTACCCATCAGCCTGTCCCCTGATCATCCACCCACCTGTCCACGCAGCTGTCCTGCTCGCCAGGCACACACTTGCCTACCTGTCCTCCCAGTCTTCCGCCTGTCTTCCGTCCCCTCCCTCACCGGTCCACTCCCCCAGCCTTCCAGACCTCCACACCCATTCTATTTTGCATGCGTGGACAACCAGGGAATTTTGAATCTGCTCTGGTTATGACTGGACTTCCGAGGTTAGTGCTGAGGCAGGTGTGGCCCAGGCCCAAAGCAACGTAGGTGCTCCCAGAGAAGGATGCAGCCTCCTCCCCAGTCCTTCCCAGGACCACAGTGCCCCTTCACTCCCCGCAGTCAGCCCTGGCCATACCGTTCTCCTAGCCAGGGTGTCCTTCAGCCCAGAGGAAGCTGGCAGAATTGTATGTCTCAGAGTCTGAAGCTGGGGTGGGAGCTCTTTCCTACATCCTGGTCCCTGGGGAGTGGGGAATGTCTGCCTGAAACTCGAAATGCACTCTCCCAAGCCCTTTCGCAGATTATGGGTGTTTTCCAGTATATGAAAAACCAGCTCAGACAGATCCCTGGTGGGCTCAGCTGGCAAGTTCTTTCGGACACTTAGAATCCCAGCCTCCAAACGCAGGGCATGCTGGAGGTAATCGTCCAAGAAAATCAAAGGGAAGCAAATACAGTTGGCTTATGGTATTTTATCAGCCATCCACACAGGTTACTTTTCATCACACTGAGATTCAGGAAAGGTAAAACCAGAGCATTGATCTGAGCCTCTCCCATGAGGGTCCCATGCTGGCAGCCAGTACCATCTCGAAGCAGCCATTCCACGGCCTGGAACAGCCACATGTGGGTGGCAGCTGCTGGGCTCAGACACTCCCTAGAGAGGCTTCGTTGATGTCTGGCATTGCTTTTGCCACTTTCTAGGGTGCCCCAGCCTGTGTGGAAGGGGCCTATGCAAGAGCTGGGAGGCGTGTCCAGAGCCTCCAGTGTGTGTGTTAACCAAGGCATCCCACTCCCTGCCCAGGAACTAAGGGTCTTGTTTAGGTCACTTTGTGTGGCGTAAAGAGACTCCTATAGGAGACACAGCCTTTGCTGAAGGCTTTCCCCAGAGATAGGAAATCGGGGCTGGGAGATGACTGACCAGGCAGGGGCTCCAGGTCCCAGAGCCTAGGGTGCCATCAGAGGGCAAGCCATGCCTGTTGTTAATCTTACATGCCAACGTGACGGGGCCACAGAATCCAGCCTTGCTGTGTTCTGGAGTAGTTCTTTGAGGAGGTTAGCATTTAAGCCACTAGACCTTGGGTAAGCGGGCGCCCTCCACCTTGTGAGTGGGAATCCATCCGTCATCTGAAGGTCTTCAGACACAAAAGGCAAAGTCTCCAAGGAAACAGGAAGCCTGCCAGCAGGCAGCCTTCCATCTTTCCCTGGAATACCAGCTCTGTCCGAGGTCACTCAAAGGTTGGCCTGTCCTGAAGAATGCCAGGTTTGCAGCTCCATAATAGTCCGAGCCAGTTCCTTATATACTTTCTGTCTCTGTCCCCCATGTCTGTCTCGTCTTCCTTCCACTGACTGTTTTCCTCTGGAGTACCTAGTCCCGCCCATGGGGCACTGCGAGTCAAGCTCCTCTTCCTGTCTCTAAAGGTCTTGGAGCCAGTCAACAGCCGACCAAGGAGCCCCTGGGATTCAGCTGCTCTTTGTTGAGGGCTTGTCTAGCACAGACCGTGGCGCTAACACGCCTCACGCACCCTCTCATGTGCCTTCAGAGAAACGAATGGAAGCTCAGAGAGGTCAAGCAAGCTGCTAAAGTCAGCACAGCAGGACTGGACTCCAGGCTGATCTGCGGTTCCCAGGTTATCTGGGCTCTTGTCCTGGTGTTTATTGGAAGAGGAAGCCAGTGGCATCAGGAGTGAGATGTTGGGGGAACAGAGAAGGAACAATCCTGATAAAACACCATGACCAAAAGCAACCTGGGGAGGAAGGTCTTACTTTATCTCACATCCCCAGGGAATAGTTCCTCACTGTGGGAAGCCAGGGCAGGAACTCAAGGCAGGAACCTGGGTGCAGGAACTGAAGCAGAGGCCATGGAGGGCTGCTGCGTATGGGCTTGCTCCTCATGGCTTGCTCAGCTTACTTTCTTATAGAACCTAGAACTGCTGGCCTGGGGATGGCAGCACCCACAGTGGGCTGGATCCTCCCCATCATTCAAGGAAACACATCACAGTCCACTCTGGTGGGGACATTTTCCCAGATGGATCTAGCGTGTATTAAGTTTTTATAAAAAGCCAACAAAACAAAAGAAACCAGAACAAAACAAACCAGAAAACTAGTCAGGGCAGTTGCCAGCCCAGGCCAAAGACTGGTGCCTGAGACCATGCCAAGCCTTTGTCCTCAAGCTCACTGGGTCCCCAGGGTACAGCAGCCTGCTCTGGAGCCCTCAGCTCTGCTTCTGTCGGGAGCTTTTGTGTGCCTGTCACCTTGTCGGTTCCCACCCATAGATAGAAGCACGGAGGAGAGCAGGGAGGAAATGAAATCTAAAAAGCCATGTCAATTTGAGTGATTCCCCAGCAGCTGGCTGCCCCTCACTGCTTCAAGGAAGGCAATAAAGTCAGCGAACCAATAACAGCAAATGGCGTGAGGCTTGACAGATATGGCTGTCCCCAGCAGGTGATGGCCAATTCAACCAGGGCGAGAAATGAAAGCTGGGGCAAACTGGTCCAAGAATCCAGTGACCCTGTGACTTTCTCTCCCGCCCCCCTGTCCACCTAGTCCATCTGAGCAGTAGGAGCAGGCTGGGCCAGTCAGGTGAGGGGGCCCACGGCCCAGAGCCCTGAGCAGCAGTGGGAGTGGTGGTGGGCGTGTGCTCTTAGCAGTTGATGGTGGGTATCAAGTACAGGGGTGAGGACCACTGAGTGTGAATGGCTCTTCACACCCAGTTCTGCATAAACCCAGGTTCTGGTTACACGCTTGGCTGAGGCAAAGGTGGGCTTTCCACACCTGGGTGGAGAACAAGGCCAGGTTTCTGGGACACAACTTCAGCCTTGTTTCTAATCCTTGTGTCCTTGGAAGGCTGAGGGAGAAGGGGAAGCAGTGTCCGTGTGGAGAAGATACTGCCAAGGTCTGTCTTCAGAGAGCACGCTGTCTGTGTGTCTGTCTCCAGTTGTGTAGGGTACCTGTGCACAACTGCTTGACACTGGCATCTCTTGATTCCGAATCAACAACCAAGGGGCTGGGGAGGCGCCTCGGTTGGTAAAGTGGTTGCCATGCGGTCGTGAGAACCTGAGTGTGACCTCCAGCACCCATCATCTAATCAGCCGGGTGTGAAGGTATGTGATCATACTTCCAGCACCAGGGTGCCGTGGCCAGCCAGCCTAATCTAACAAGAGAGCCCCAGATCCTCTGTGAGAAAGTCTGTCTGAAAAAGTCAAGGGGATGCCTGAGGGATGATGCCAAGGCTGACCTCTGGCCTCCGAATGCAAGTGCATGTGTGTTTGCGTGTACACACACACACACACACACACACACACACACACACACACACGTAAGAGTGTCAGGGAGGCAGTGTGGTAGGAAGCCTCACACTCCACCAAGCCTCTTAAGCACCATGGGAACACTGACGTCCTCCTGAGCTCCCGTTGCCTGGGAAACTTCTCCCTTAACAGGAGCTCTCAAGGGGCTGAGGGAGGCTGGGGTCCATGCTCCTGTGAGAATCTCTGTCCAGGCCTCTGCAGTGGGTAAAAGCCCCGGCCTTATGTGGGATCCTGGGAGGCTACATGCTTTTGGAGGCACTGTGATGTCTGCTTGGCCGAGAGGTGAGGTTGTGACAAGCCACCAGGACCTTTCAGTGTCCAGGTAGGGAAGGACACCATGCAGAAGATGCTGGAAGCTTTGAGAGGACTCAGACCCTCCTGGCACTGCAGCTGGGCATGCTTTTGTCATTCTGTCTCTGCAATGAGGCTAGACCTTCTTAGCTTCTTCCCTTTTTGAGGCAAGGTTTGCCCATGTAGCCCCAGGCTAGCCTCAGACTCATGGAGATCCTCCTGCTTCAGCCTCCTCAGCAGCAGGACTACAGAAATGAGCTTCCAGGCTTGATTTCTCTTCTTAGCTTCTTTCTGATCCATCTAGACCTCAGTTTCCCTATCTCCTAGATGGGAGAAGTCCTGGCACTTACCAGGCTCATGCCAAGTGTTTGGAGTGGTGCCAGCCTGCACAGAGCATCCCTAGAAACATCCAGACTTCCAGCACCAGCTGAGAAAGAGCCTCCGCATTCGGCAGAGCCACAAGCGGAAACAGTTTCCCACTTCCCTGGTTCCAACAAGAACCAGATTAAGGTGCTAAGTTTATACATTAATTTTTGCCACAGACAGGAATTGAAATAGCTTTCTAAAAGGTATTTTTAAAAACTGCTTTTCAGTGCTCCATTAAAAGGCTGTCTGCCTTGCCTTGGAGTCTCTGCATCTGCCAAAAATACTATGAAAATTGCTAAAACACGATTTCTGTTGGTTCCAGAAGGCTTGGCAGCTAGCTCAGAGAATCTAAAACCTGACCACACTTGATCTGAGAAAGGAGGTGTTCATTCTGACTAACACAGGGATCTGGGGTTTTGCAGAAGGGTCTCGCTGGGGTGGGGAGGTCCGCCCTGAACCCAGAAGCTCTGCACCCAGTGTTCTCTGTTCCCCTTTACCCTCTCTTGACTTGAGGTGCTGGCGTCTCTATTTCTGGAGTGGTGGCCCCCTCAGCTTTTCCAGTGACTTCCTACTTCCAATCCCAGGTCTCAAGTTGTCCAGCTAACTCCAAGCCCACCTGCTTGGAGTCCATCGTCTACCTGCTATGACTACCCAGATGTCCAACATGAGCTTTGCTCCCAGTATGGCTTGGAGAACCCATGATGCCCCATGATGTGCACAGCCTTGCTAGCCCCCAGTTCTCCAAGCCCAAGGCCATTGGTCACATTGGTCATAGTAAACTAAGCATGGTTTACCGACCTCTCCTCCCCAGAGGTGGGAGCTCCCTCAGGCTTTCCTTCTGGAGCCTTCCTGTGCCTACCTTGCTCACCAGTTGCCTGCTTTCTTTCTTTCTCCTGTCTTCCCGCCTTGGTACCTTTGAACTGCCTGGTCCCTCTGCACAGTTCAAAGGTCACTGCAGGCTGTTTCTGTGTCACTCAGTCACAGTCCAGATGACACCTCTTTGGAGAGCACAGACCTCAGGAGCCGGTGGCCTTGTCTATGTGTGCATGTATCTATGAGGCCCTCAGGCCCTAGACTTCAGAGGTCTGGAACTGTGCCCAATACGTGCTCTAGTATGTAGGCCTCTGTGACTGAATAAGCAAGGACCTGTCCCGAGTTACCCACCCACCTGCATAAGGGCTCTTGTTGAGCCTCCTCTCACTATACTCATACCCTGGTTAGACATCAGCAGCCTAGTGTGGGGTAGCAGGAAGGTACCTCAAAAGGCCTGCTGGGTGGTACAGCATGAAGGGTTTCAGATCAAAGGGCACGCAAGCCCAACGCTGCCACTTATGCTCTGGATACAGCACTTAACCTCCAAACATCAGCTACCTCTCACACAGACCACAATCTTGTCAAGAGCTATGGTTTCTTGAGGTCATAGCATTTGGTCCTGCTCAGGTACTGAGGTTCTTACTGCTGCCATTGAGAGCAAGCATTTGGGGGAAGAACTAGAGGAAGTCTTCATGTCCAATGAAAAGGGCCCAAGAAAAGGGCCCAAGAAAGGTCCTGAGGTCCTGGTGGAGCTCAGGAGTGCGCTATATTTAGACACTACTTTTAGAGCACAGAGAAGTCAGCATACAGTCTGATCAAACAAACAAACAAACAAACAAACAAACAAACACCAGCACCTGATTCTACACAGGCAGGGCACACAGAGGAGGCCTAGCCCATTCCACCAGGATGCTGGCCACGCTTCGCACCTGCAGCTGGCAGCTGCTCTTTCCCTCGCTGACTATGTGACACATTCTAGTTATGATGCCCAAAGGTCCCCAGACCAGGCACCTGCTGTAACAATGGCACATAGCTGTGGAGATATGATCAGACAAAAACAAGGACTGTGGCTAGCCTGTGAGCCAAGGTGAAGCAGAACGGAGGGCCAGCTTAAGGAATGGACTCCAGGAAGGACTCCTGAGCTGAGACCTAAATCACGTGGCAGACACAGCCATGGTAGATCAGGGGGGCTTTACAGGCAGAGGAGCGGCCAGGGTACAAAGTGTGGGCTGTACTTGTTCCCCAGAAGACAGCAGCCAGAGTGAGGTCTCACTGTGGACTGAGGGCAGAGTGACATGGAATGACCTACAGTAGGTGAACCCAGGTGAGGTGGGGTACCTGGAGACATGGTGGACCATACTGGCCACAGGCTTTAGACATGAAGGCCTCCCACCTGTCAGCGGAACCTTCGATTGTGATCTGATTTGCTCAAGCCACGAAGAACTGATTATAAGTTTTAATTGTTTCTGGAAACTTTGAGGCCTTGGAGCAGAGTGAAAAGGCCCCTTAAATGGTTTACAATAACGGTCTGTTAACACATTCCAGACCCAATTTATCCAAGAACTTGTTAAAATTCCCTCTGTGCAGCCACCAAAGAAATGTGCTTTTGAAGTCATTTACTTACCAATAAATTACAATGCTCTGGAATCATTAGCAGCAAAGTAAATTGTTTTAATTGATCTGAACTTCGTTACGACCCAGGAACTCCGCTTCTGCGCAAATGCACTTTCTAAGGGTCTAAAATAACAAATTAATCTCTCTTGAATCCTGTCATCTTTAGATCTGTCCTTTCCCTCAGAGACCAGGAAAGAGACGAGAATCAATGGTGGCAATAGTTACTGCTGCGTGGCCCAGGAACCGCACAGAAACACTGCTGTGTGTGTGTGTGTGTGTGTGTGTGTGTGTGTGTGTGTGTGTGAAAGCCCCGTTAGTTAGTCTTTGCGTGGTGGGATGGGCAGGAAGCGTGTAGAACCACCCTGTGTTAATATCTCTGTGTGTTGTCATAGGCTGTGTAATTGTTCACCCGCAGGTTCGTGTTTACCAAAGTTTCTGCAGGTGCTGTTTGCTTGGCAATAAAAATATAAGCTAATTTTAAAAGCGAACAGATTGGTATGTGGCTTAACAAAGGGGACCTTTTGAAAGTGTGTGTCAGGTGACTTACATGTTTATTTATTTATTTTTGGGTTGTTTTTCTCTTTGGAGGAGTCACCCGTGTGCTGTGGCATGAGTGGGGAGGTTGGAGGACAAGTGCAGGGGTCTCTCCTTCCACTATGTGGGTCCAGAGATTGAACTCAGGCCATCAGGCTTGGCAACAAGTGCCTTTACCCTCTGAGCCACTTGTCAGTCCTCACCAGGTGCGCTTGACACAAACTGAGCTGGCTATGACTGAGCGATGTCAGCACATGTGCTCCCTCTGGGACTAAAGCCACACGGATCTGCATACAAGACTATTTCATTTTCATGTGTGAGCATGCTTGGATGTCCCTGGAGGTCAGTCAAGGGCGTTGGATCCTTGGAGCTGGGAACCAAACTCTGGTCCTCTGCAAAGGCAGTGAGCACACTTCACCAGTGAGCCACTTCCCCTGCCGTGTCTGTTTTAAAGTCAGGGTTTGTGTGACGATCTTGAATTTGTGCTGTTCCTAGAGACAGGCCTGTGTGCTGAGCAGGGAGCCCCATGCCAGTCCCCCTAGTTTGTCTCCTTGAAAGAGAGCCTGGCATTCCATGCCCAGCCACTCTAGGTGCGCTGTGTTATGGATCCCTTGGATCCATTCAGAATTAGCACTAGCCGGTTGATGGGAAGGGAGGTGGAGTGTCATGGCAGCTGACAGGATTACACCATGGATAGAGGGCACCTCCAGCTACATCCCTGTGATCTCCCCTGCAAGGCACAGGCAGCAAGGCTAGATGTCTCATATGGCCCCTGTTCACAGATGCCAGCTCAGGGGGTGGCTTGCAGGGTGGTGGGGTTCCCCTGCCCTTGATCCTTCGGGCTGGCACTGTCAAGGTCACACGAGGCTGCGGAGTTGTCCCCCATCCATCTAAATTGCCCCAGTGTGTGCTCAGGCCCCTGCTGTGTCCTCAGATCATGATGCTCTGTCTGCCCAGAACTTCCTTCCTCTGACTGCTTCTATGTCATGCTGGGACTCTAGAGAGAAGCTAGGCCCTGGGGACAGAGCTAGGCATAAATCCTGGATGACGCTTGTGTTTTCAAGTGGGCGACAGTGGCTTATGCTCTATGAAGCCCTCATTCTTACCCAGGGAATGTGAGCCAGTGACCCTTTGCACAGATAAGTAGGGTCATTGGGGAAAAGGAATAGACTCAGGGCTCAGGCCTCAGGTTCCTGTTTTTAGAGCATTTCCTGTGAGGTCCTGTCGAGCTGGGTGTGTGAAGGACAGGCTAAGCCCCATCTGCACACAGCCCTGCCTGGCACAGCTAGTGGGGGAGGGAGTGGTCAAGGGCAGCTGGCCAGGGCTGGACCCACAAAGCCAGGAGGGCAGGGGCAGCTGAACAATGTCACGGCAGTTTACCTTGGTGGCACTGATGGAGTGGCTGCAGGAGGCACCTGTCTAGTTTATGAGGGTGGGGTGGGGGTGGGAGGGGCGGTGATTTGCATCTCAGTAAACCCTTCCAACTATCATTCCCAGAAGAATGGGAGATTTGAGGCAAGGTCTTCGTGGGGGGGGGTCGTCTAACAAGAGACGTTGCTCAGCCTCCTGATGGCCAGTGCCACCAGAGCAGAGAAACCCACAGCTAGAAACTAGAACTGGCGGTGCAGGTACTGTTGCTAAGGGACACACTGCTGACAGGACAAGCCTCCGGTGACAACGCTGTCACGAAGGGTGAGAGCTCGGCCCATCAAGGCAGGGGAGCCATGATGGCAGCCCTGGACCCAATCCTGCATCCAGGTGCAGAGCGTCGCCACAGGCATCCCTAGCGATCTACCTCCCAGGTGATTCTAGATCCCATCAAGCTGACGACTCTACCCACCACAGCCTAGGACATCACACATCCTTCAGGGACCCTGCCTCTGTTCACCCTGAGGATAGGCCCATGTCCCCCCCCTTCACAGGCTCTTGCTTAGCCCAGTGGTGCAAGGATCAGCTGCCTGTCCCCTCTGTGAAGGGGAGGGCTCCTCCCCCTCCCCTGGCCAAGCCCTAATCTCCCAAGGAGGAGGCATCAAATGTTAATGGGAAACACTTAACATGGGAAGGGGGTCTATTTCTCCTTAACACTCTCTGGCTGCACAGGATTCCGCGGAGCTATTGAAGGTAAATTGCTTGGTTTTCAATTTTAAGCTGCAGTTATCTGAGCTCGATCAGTCTTCCCTGGTCATGGCAGAAAAATAATAAGTGCCCGATCCGGGGTTGCCCTGGTGCTCAATAACATGGTGCCTGTATCCCCGTTTCATTATGGAAGACAGAGAGTGCCGAGTGCAAGTTTATTGATATGATAAATTGTCCCTCACATCCCTATTGGTGAAACTCCTGCCTGAAGGCTGTGGGGAGGGACTGGCACCCACTGGAAGGGGCCGTGTCATTGGCATCATTTTGGGCATACCTGCTAGGGGATGAACCTGGTGTTGCCCAGCTGGCGAGAGCATGGCAGGGGTCAGCACGGCTAGGGGCCTGACCTGGAGCTGGGGCAGCCATGCTACCAAGGCCTAGAATCTGCAGGACTCCAAACGCATGCGCCCATGTATCAGTGCTCTCCTGAACTATGGAGACAGCATAGGAAGTGGCGAGGCCGAGCCAACTGCTGTTCCGTGGTTACGCTGCCTACAGCCCTCTGGGCCACTCAGGGCCAACTCCCATCAGGCAGCAGGGCAGAGACTTCTGGTTGCAGAGAGGCCTCTGGGTTCCCAGATGAACTGTGCTAGCCATGGCTGCCAGAGGGCACTGAGGCCTGGGCTGGGTGCTGTCAGGACGCAGGGGCTTGCCTTGTGCTGTTCTGTGAGGTCTGAGCCCCAGAGGCCAGGACAGGGTTGATGGCTACTGGCAGGGTGCCTAGTCCTACTCTGTAGTGTAGAGGGAATGGACATCAGAGGCAGGTCTCAGCAGGGCATCTGTTGCCCAGTGTTGAGTCCACCACTGTGCAGGCTCAGGAGGAGGCTGGGGCAGGACGTTTGTGATCCCTTCCTGGACAACCATTGCTAGTTTCGGAGGCAGGGGCTTTTCTGTTCCCAGTGATGCTGTCCCTGGGAGGGAGTGCTCCAGTCACTGCTATCTTGGTATCCTCACCCAGTGGACCCTAGGCAGGGCAGCTGCTGAACAAGAGTGAGGTCCTGCAAAACTGAAGCGCACAGAATCCCTGAGGCCTCAACCCATCCCACGTACTCATCTTTAAACCCTAATATGAAGATAAATGGGTAGGAAAGGCTCTCCCTCCTCAACCACGTAAACAGGGAACAGCCGTGAGTCGGCAACATTTGCTCTGACACAGGAGCCGTGAGGCATAACTCACCCAGATAAGTTTAATGCATAATTTAGAAACATCATCAAAATGGGAAGAAAGGGAAGAGAGCCCTAAATGACTTGGAAAGAGCTTCGGTGCTGAGCTCGTAGGGAGAGAGCGGAGGGGAGGCTGCAGAGTCTCGGCGGACGGGCACCCCACACTTGCAGTAATTGGATTGAGACGGATCCCTGAGCAGAGCACCTCAGCAGGACAGATGCACCTCTTCTGGAAGCGGGAGGCAGAGCTCTGCGGGAGCCAGCATCCAGCCATGACTTACGCACACTCAACCCTGGCGGGCCCCGGATTCTTTCCAATAAATGTGAGCTATGTCCCCTAGAGTCCCTGGTGTCCTTCAGCCACCATTGGCCCGGAGGCTGCTTCCTTGACGTAGGTAGATATGGGGTCTGGCGTACAGACAAGCAGAGTGGTGGGGACAGGGACACGCTTAGGCTATTGACAACTTCTGAGCTGGGGGTTTTCTGCTCTTCATGATGCTTGTCTGGGGAGGGACATCTCAGGAACAGGGACATCACAGACTCTTACTCTGTTATATCCAAGACACTTTTGGTCAACCCTCCCCCCTGCCAGTACTGTAATTTCTTCTTCACTAAAGGTGTGTAGGAGTCCCAGTACAGGCAGCCAAGGTGGCTTGGGAAAACTCGGTCCCATGAGCCAGGGACCCAGCACACACTGACTTCTTTTGAGCCCTTGTCATTCTGCCACATCTTTGAGATGCCAGTGTCCCTGCCCACATCAGACAGTGTGAGAGTGGTGGGATCTCCTCAGTCAAGCCAGGCTGGCCTGTGGGACCAGTCATTTTTGCTAGGTGGTTCTTCTTTGTCAAGGTGCCAAGCTCAGTGAGGTGGCAGGGAGGCTATGGCAAGTTACAGAGACCAAATGTCCCATGGTTATGTTGCCTGCAGACCTCTTGGCCATGGCGGGGGGGGGGGGGGAGGAGAGGGGGAAGAGTTCCCATTGGGCAGCAGGGTAGAGACTTCTGGGTGCAGAGTCCTCTGGATTTCCAGATGGACTGTGGTTCTGGAAGGGGAAAGAGGCCTGAGGTGAGTGCTGCCAGGCCACAGGGGAGGCCTGGTTTTGGAGCAATCCCCAAGCTACCCATTGCCAATCTGCCAGTCCTAAGATTCAGATGGTTAGTCTGGCCCTGGGTGTGGTGTTGGCTGTCAAGGTTTAAAAGCTCCCAAACCATGGAATATGCCCCATGGTCGAGACTGGGGTCTGGACGGTACAGCTGTCTCCTATGGCATCTAAACAAGACTCCTTCTCAAAATGGGGAAGACTCAGGCATGTGAACCAGAGATGGTCCCCTAATTTCTTGGGATTATTGACTGTGCAAACCATCTTCTTGCCTGCTTTAACACAGCTGCGGACATCCATGGCTTATCCCAAGATGTCTCTATGGTAAGGCGGTATCCACACTCAGGCCCTGGCCAGCACAGAAGCCTCCAAACACTTGACCCTCGTTTCAGCTCCTTTTCCCTGGCCCACTGGTTCTTGGAATCTTGCCTTCTTGGGCCCTGCCCTGTCTGGCCTGTCTTCCAAATCCTTCGAGGTTTATGCCTGTGTGGCAGTAGTGTGGAGCTGTGTCTGGGGTGCTGTGTGGGTGCAAATACTGATGAAAGGCTCAGGCCCCTGCTGAACCAGGTGAAGGTGAAATGAACAAGGTCCCTGAGCCAGGGACCTTGGGCTGATGAGGCACTGATGAATGGTGGTGGCAGGTAGCTCCCGGCTTCTCAGAGATGAACTACACTCTCCAGCCATTGCTCTTTATGATCTGGCCACCCTGGGCTCCGATTTCTCCTTTGCTGTACTTCAGGGCAACATCTGTGACATCTGCTTTTGTTCCCCTGCAGCTCTCTGCACCGTGCGCCTCAACCGCCGCCACACGCATCCTGATCCTACTCTCCTCCAGGGCTCAAGTCCTGAAGGCCGGAGGTTGGCCGTCTGCACCTTGTCCCTTTGAGCATCTCTGCAGGTGGGCTGCCCTCCTGGCCCTTTTCCAGCCGCTGCACTCACGTCAGCCTCAGGGCCTTTGCACACTCATCCCCTGTCCCTAGATAGTGTCATGTCACTGGGGCATCTGCTTGGATGTCCCCTCAGCTCAGCTCCCTTTGTGGCCACTCTGCCCCTGTTACTCCTGTTACTCCTTCCTTGCCTTGGCTTTGTTATCGTTACAGCATTTATCACGATCTGAAATTATATTACAGGCTCACAACCCAATTCCAAAATCCATAAAGCTCTGAAAACCAAAAGCTTGTTCATAACTCATTTGATGGCAAAACGCGACCTGAACGATGCAAGGCTATTTATAGCCCAGGTTCATCCCTCTTCGTGTGAATATTCATACATTTGGCTGTAGAAATATTAATGTGTTTGATTACGGGGTGCTGCTCCACACCCCCGCTGGGGACATTACTTAATATATGGTCTGCAAGCTGTATTAAGTTCTGAGTGCTCCCGCTGGGTTTCTGCTCGTCAACATCCCTGCTCTCGTGGTCCAGATGGCTCTGCCGGGAGGTGGGGGCTGTTCTTGCCTTAGCAGACCCTCTGGCCTCCAGCCCAAGATGCCGCCAGCAGCATCCTTTCCTCAGTTTGACACAGGATAATGTCTGCAGACATCAACAGACCCTCGGGTTAAGGTCTGCTGGCCTGGGCCCATCTGGCTCAAGGTTTTTCGAAAGAGGGACTTGGCAGCTTCTGGTTTGGCTTCCCTTCCCGGGCACATGGCTGACCTGAGCCCTCTGTTTATGCTGGACTGGCACTGGGTGTATCCATCACACCATCACAGATTCCTCATTTGCTTGTGTCAAGGACTCACTCCTTGGATCAAGACATGAGTCAGGCTTCTTCGAGTCCTCTGCCTGTTCTACCCCTAGGGGCTCCCTCTCTGCGAGTTCTGCGAGAATCCTGCTACCCTGCCTCCTATCACCCGCTGGCCTGCTTCCTCCCCCACTCATTTCCTATCCAACCATTGCTCCCTCTGGCCAGCAGTGGAAAATCCCACACACGTCCTTGTTGGGATCCGAGTGGAACACAGTCCTTCCCCTTTCCCAACAGCATCTCACTGCGGCTCCTGTGTCTGCCATCTCTCTCTCCCTCCCCACCTTTCAAGGTTTTTCAGTGATACATAAAGAAATCAAGGATTTCATGCTTCTGGCAGTGGCCTTCATCCTGAGGGCTTATCAGGATGTCCCCAGAGTTCCCCTCCTGCAGAGCTTCCTGAGCCCTCCTGGTTGGATCACCTTTCTGGAAGTAATCACACTGAAAGGGCTTGAAGCCCCAGGGGGCGACCCAGCTCCCGCACCTTGCCTCTGATCCCATAACAGCATGGCTGACCTCAGTAAGGCTTTTAGAGTGGGAACACTGAC
This sequence comes from Meriones unguiculatus, assembly GCF_030254825.1. Taxonomy (NCBI): domain Eukaryota; kingdom Metazoa; phylum Chordata; class Mammalia; order Rodentia; family Muridae; genus Meriones; species Meriones unguiculatus. The sequence goes on along the minus strand of NC_083351.1, from coordinate 4,772,199 downwards.
CTGCGTCCTCCTCTCGGGAGATGGTTCTTTATAGCTAGATGCTTATCCACTGGCTAGGGCATGCCAGTGGAACTTTCTGGTGAACTCACCCACCTCAGGAGCAAACCCGGGAACCCAGAGTACAGTCACACATGGGTGAAACAGGAGACAGTAGGCCAGGGGCCAGGGAACTCGATAAGATTTTATTCTGCTTACACCAGAGAGATGAGCCTCTGCCCACGGACAGTTCAGCCTCTGCTTGCTTCCTTCTAGCAGGAGAGAGTGATAGTTTGAATGAGGAATGTCTCCATTGGCACACAGATCTGAGCCCAGTTGGGGGCGCTGTTTGGAAAGTTATGGAATCTTTAAGGGGTGGAGCCTCTCCTCACTTCCAGGTCATTCTCTCTGCTTCCTGCCTGTGGCAGAGGGTGTGACCTCTCAGCTTCCTGCTCCCACAGGCATGCTTGCTGCCGTTATGGACTTGCCATCCAGAACTGTAAGCGAAGATAAACCTTTTTCCGTAAGAGGCTTTGGTCCTGATGTTTCCTCACAGCAACGGAGAAATGCCCAACGCTGCGAGCTTACCTCAGAAGCCTAGTGCCACATAGCCCTACCCAAGGACTTCCGCCAGCTCTCCAGAGCTCAGCGCACCAAGCACACTCCACTCCACACCCCATGGGGCTTCCTGTGTGCTCAGGCTCCTTGGTACCACGCCCACACAGCTCGGCACCTGCCAGTCTCCACTCTTCCCCAAGAGGATGATGGCTGCACAGGAGGCCAGTTCTGCTGTGAAAGCTAAGCTGGGCAGCTCTCCCCACCAAGGGTGAACTGTTCTCAATGGTCTCCTGTCCTTCATGGTCAGTTCCATGGTAGAGGCAACTGGAGCAGGGTGCTCCAGGACAAGGCTACCCTTGGGATCTAGGGTTCTCCCCAACCATGGGGAGGAGACAAGCAGGTGACCCTGGGCGTAGAGACAGTACAGCCCCAGAAAGTTCTGGAAGATAGCTGTAGTGCCCACAGCAGAACTGTCCACTTCTTTCTTGTTCTCTAACTCCTCAGCTCCTAGAAACACGGTGCCTGATGGCTGTGTGACATTTCCCAGCTTTCTTTGCATCAGGTATGGCTATGCGCCTTAACACTGGCCAACAGGATGTGACAGTGATGTGTGCAAGCTCTCAGAACCATTTTAAAGGGAGGGCTGTGCCTCTCTCTTTCCTGGCAGCTGGGATGTGTCTATGACAGCTGGCATTAGAGCAGACATATTGGACCACATCAGCTGAAGCAGATGGTTAGAACAAGACCGAAGGAAGGAGCCTGGGTCCCTTAGACATTGTTGGAGGCCCCCTACCAGCCCTTGACCAGCTCTGTTGCAGAGAGAAAATTAGACCTTTAACCTTGGAACTTTTATTTGTGTGTGTGTGTGTGTGTGTGTGTGTGTGTGTGTGTTTCTGTTGACAAGTGAGTCTAACTAGTGAGTCTCTAGAGCTCAGGCAGATCTTGCCAGGGATAATTCCAAAAGTTCTTTTTTGGCTACATGGAGTGTGTTGGGTGAGACCGAGTGAAGGTTGGGCAGGTGGGCCCTAGGAGCAGGGTCAGAGGGGTGAAAGAGATCGGGCAGGTAGAAGGGTGCTCAGCCTGAGAGACAGATGGAATGCTTATGTCAGTGGTTCTCAGCCTTCCTAATGTTGTGACCCTTTAATACAGTTCCTCCTCATGTTGTAGTGACCCCAACCATAAAATTATTTCATTGCTACTTCATAATTGTAATTTTGCTACTGTTACGAATTGTAATGTAAATATCTGATGTGCGGGTGTCTGACATGTGACCCCTGCGAAAGGGTCATTCGGTCCCCAAAGCGGTTGCCACCCACAGGTTGAGTACCACTGGCTTAGGTGATAATGGTTCTTTCTTCTTGGAATAGCAGTCGCTTTGAGCCGTCATTGATGGTAACTACCAGCTCCTACCAAAGGAGGGTCCTATTTCCTGGAGGCTGCGCTTGAGGCAGACATCAGCTGTTGGGGAGACAAGCTAAGCATCCTCAGAGTTACAGAAACAACAAGGGTTCTCCAGGAACAAGAACCTCAGGACGGTGGCCACTCAGATGGGGTGAGGAGGAAGCAGAGAGGCACGTGCCAGGACTAAACTTGTCACACCCCCTGCTGTGGCTTTACTTAACTCTCTAGTCACTGTGAGAAACGGGACAGTCTCCTGTCCTCCTGTGACAGCTCGGGAAACTGAGGCACGACTCACAGCAGGGCTCTTGGGTAGAGATGGAAGCGGAAACTGAGCCTTGTCATCCAGGAGGTGGCGCTCTTGGGGTCTAGGGTGATGTGAGCTTCTGCTGCTGGATTCCCCGCTGCAGGGGTCAGGGGACAGAAATCTAGAACCCCTCTGGCCCCTGGCCAGCTGGAGGCTTATCTCTACAGCCCCAAGGGTCACTCACAAGCGGCACATTTTGCAGGGCTCACCCATAACTGGCAGAGCCCAGTAGGCTGCCAGACTGCAGCTCCCTGACGTCCCCTCTGGCTAGCCTTTCCTTCCAGTTTCTGGTGTCCAGGTCGGCCATTGTTTCTGCATTTTCTTCAAATTACAAACAAACAAACAAACAAACAAAAAACCAAAAAAACATTGCTGCCCCTTCCTAGGTAAAAAGAGTTAATTTTTGATTTGAATGTGTAGGAGGGTGTCCCCAGGGAACAGAGTAATGAAGCCGCCAGTGCTCATTGCAAAACAAATAGATAAATCAATGTTTCAATTTTCTCCATGTGTAAGAATGGCCACCGTTGCTTAGCAATTGGAAGAACACGGCTGCTGGCCCTTCTGAGATGGTAGTGTACGCACACAAGTCGCTAGGCTCCTGAGGCATCCCAGAACGACAACCAGGCAAGCACCCTAAACGAGCTCCCTTAGGGATGTATGGATCTGGGGACCTGGGAAGGAGGCTGGAGACAAGCCCAGAAACTGGCCTTCTGATCTCCCAGTGCCCACAGAGGCAGAGGGTGGAGCCCTGGGCATGTGAGAGCCCTCAGGGTATCAGAAATGGGTGGGGCTTTCCAGCCAGAGGAGGCCGTTTGGACCCTGGCCTGCAGGGTGTGATGGAGGGACAGGGGCCTACTGTTCAGGCTACTGTCCAACACTGCCAGCTGCTTCTCCTGACAGGCTTGCATGCAGCCAGGCTGTGAACTGCTGAGCATGGGCCCTGCTTCTCTGGCTTTGGACTGTCCATGGCTCCCTAGCATCTTTGTCTCTGAGCCCTTGAAAGCGTGCCCTGCCTTGCCTCACTTGGAGCTCACAATCATCTTTATGCACAGCTGAGGTCTAGGGCACACATTCTCCTACATTTTGGGGAGTGCAGGTCTCTGTGGATGAGGCTGTGGTAGGCACAGCATTGGCAGGGGTAGCTATGAAAGGGATCCCCCTTCCCAAAGAGACCTGCCACGGGGTCACCTGGGGCCAGCAGTCTCACCCTGTGGTGCCTGGGGCAGGTCAGTTCCTCAGGCTGAGGTACCCAGGGCCCTAGGGCTTGGAGGTTTAGGCAGCTTCATGATGAGTGACCGGGGTTACCTGATGCCAGGGGAGGAGAGGCGCAAGAACAGGTTACAAAACATTCTGTGACCTGCCCCTTTTCCTACACAGACCAGGCTGGCCCTGAACTCATGGGCTCACCTGACTTGGCTTCCCCAGCAGTGGGACCAGAGTCATGTGCAGTGGGACCACCATGCCTGGCCAGGTCATCCTATTTCTGCCCGTGTTCCCATGTCACCCTAGGATCTTCTGGGTTCCCTCACTCTGTATCTCACATGCTGAGTGCCTCGAGCACCACAGGCATGTATTCTCTATGGCTCTCCGTGCTGGGAAGTTGAAAAGTGCTGGCCCATTTTGAGCTTGGTGAGAGTGTACTTCCTGGTTCATCAGTGTCTCTTGGAGGGCATGAGGACTCTCTTAGGCCTCCTAAAAATGGTATGAATCCCAACATGAGCTCTTCAGCCTCCCAAAGACCCCACCTCCCAAAAACATTATGTTTGTGAGTTAGGAGTTCAACACATAAGTTTGGGGGAGGGGGAGACAAACGTTTAGTCCTCATCAACAGGCACTGAATAGTCCCCTGTGCCCCAGCGCTAGCCTCTCTGCAGCCAGGGCCACCTCACCCCCCCCCCCCCGACCCAATCATCTGGTAATTTGCTAAATGAAGTATCCAGACAGGCAGGAACTGAAAAGGTCCATACCAGTCACAAGGTATGATCGTGAGAAATGAGTGATAACTATTTCCTATTCCTTCCCCCTCCAACACACGTACACCAGTGACAGGCATTACTAATTGATCACAGATTCCCTCCTCTCTAAGCCAGAATCTAGATGACTCCTTCATTAATGCTATAAAAGAGATGAAATTATATGGTATGGGTTCTCTGGGATGGAAATAGAGGACTTAAGAGAGCAGGCGGCTGGCCCAAAGTCATGTAGTAATTTACGGCAGAGCAGGCTTGGGCCTCCTATCTCCCTTCTCCGGGCTTCACAAACAATAGGCGTTTGTATGAACTCTGGACCATATTCGAGAAATTAGCTCCTGCACCAAGCACTCGTGAGGAACAGATCCGGAAGGTGTGTCTATCCCCCTACCTGTCCTCTGCGTGGCTGTGGTTTAGATCCACAGAAAGTAGGGAGGCAACTGTCCAGAGAGGCAGGGGTACGTTAGAGGAACAAAGAGTCCAGGGTAGGGTAGAGGAACAAAGGGTGGGGCAGAGCCTAGGCTCCTGCTTCAGGCCACCAGGGGCTTGACTCTCATTTGCAGGATCACAAAACTTAGGAAAGAATCACCCTGAAGATACCAGACAAGACCTCAGAATCAGCTGTAGCCAGTGCCTGATGATTAACTTGAGCAGCTCTTGTGATCCTCGGTGCTTTCTGAGGCAGCAGTATGGCCCACTCCAAGATGAGAACAAGGGCAGAAAGGAGCAGGTCTTTCTGGGGATGAGGCAGGGGACATGCACAGAGCCATGGTCCAGAGCTAGGCATGGCTGTCTTTGGGATATGGCTGTGGGTGGGGTTTATATCATCAGTGAACCTCACTTCTGTTCTCCTGAGGGCCCTGGGGAGGGCTGGGGTGAGGCTCAGAGAAGTCAAGCCTGAAGGGTCTGGGGGCTTGTAAGAGGGAATGATCCAGCGGTTGATGAGAGCTGGGAGCCCACAGCTCTTGCCCTGTCTCAGCCATCTGACCTCTGGCAGAGAGGGCTGGGGCTGGTCAAGAGGTGGAGAGGCTTAGAGAAGGACAGAGCTGAGGGGGCAGAATCAACAGCCCTTCCTCTCTGGAAAATGACCCTGCTGATCCTGGAATTAAAAATAGTGGCATATCGATCGTGGGCTATGACCAGCGCCAGTTATCTGAGCTTCATTGGCAAAAGGACCTGCCTGAGTCAGCCACTCAGGTAATTTATTTTTTCCATTCAGTAGCCAAGGAGTGTCCCCCGCACATCCTGGAATGAGCCACAACCCTCCCTAACCTCACAGTTCATCATTCGTATGTTGGGGTGCCCAACATACCCCAGGGTAGAGGGAGAGGGTCACCCCTCTCTATTGGTCCCTTTCAGACACAGCTGGGTCTTTGTGGGCTGTGTCTTCTCAGTCTTGTTTGGTAGGTCGGACCATCTCACTGCTCACAGACCACAGGTCAGAGCTCAGCACATGGTTTGGGTCGCCATATCTGTCTGTCTCTGTTGCTGCCCCTCCAAGGACTGCGGGTCACTGGACCTTCTAGTCTCCTGGTGGTGATCAGACCCAGCTACTTCCTGGATGGTGACTTGGGCTTCCTCTGTGGACCCCGGACTCTGGCGATGAGGGTGTGCCAAGCATTCTCCCGGGGAAGACAGTGAACCCATATTATTTCTCATTGGGTATTTAACCCCTTTTATGCATGAGTTCTCTTTGCTCCTTTCCATCAGGACTATCATGAAACAGGGGCTGCCTCTTGGAGGCCAATTGAGTATAATAAGGTTCCCCCCAAAGTGTGTGTTTATATAGAACACCAGAATGTGACAGTGTCTGGAAACGGCCCTCCCAAGGAGTCAGCTAAGGTGAGGGACACCTTAATACTTCAGGGTGGTCTAACAACAAGCGTCTTTGACAAGGCAGAGGTGAGAGTGATGAGGCTTCAAGCCTGGGAATGCTTGACACCACGAGTAACAGGAGCTGGATTCAGACCCGGGTAAGCTTTTCTCTCAGAGTCTAGAAAGGTTCAGACCTGCCTACACCTTCATTTTGGATGTGTGGCCTGATGACTGTGAGGCATTGGGATTTGTGGTTTCAGGCTACCCAATCTATGGTCATGAGTTATTGCAGCCAGGGATCAAAGCTTCCTTTGTAGAAATGGCTCAAAGTCTGCATCAAGATGGCAAAGAAGTAGCCATGATCCCTGGAGTAGAAAGCATCCATGGGCTTGGAGTCAGAGGAAATGGTCCCAGTGGCTAAGGGGATGGCGCTTTGCTCTGCTGCTGCTCTGTGTGCCCGCCAGTTCCTGGAAGACGCCAGGTAGAGGCATCTGAGACCAGGTAGAGACAGAACCACAAATGTGGCTTAAGATGAAGGCATTGCCTCCTAGGGGAACTTGAACAGAGAAAGCTGATTGAAGGTCTAGGGCCAGCGCCTTGCTCTCTGCAGTGCTGTGGCCAGTGGAGGAAAGGGAGCACACCATGGAGGAAGCAGCCTGCAGATAGCTTGAGCAGAGGGTGGCTTTCCATCACACTGGGCCTCAGCAGCCCAAGCTTTCTAGTCTACTCTTTTACTCCTCTTCTGCACTCAGCAGCCCTCATCCCTGCTGTGGCCCGGATGCTGATGTCCTTTCTAACATCTGAGGCTGAAGTTCTAGGCTCAGAGAAACAGCATTAGGTAGGGCCTCTGTGAGGTTATTGAGCCATGAGCCATAGAGCTCCTGAATTCCCTATCAAACAAGACCCCCTCACCTCATGCATAATGAGAGGACACAGAAAACAGGGCTATCTATGAACAGGCTAGCCCCCACTATACACAGACTGACTGGTGCTACCCTCATGATGGTGATAAGGGTAACAATGGTGATTATGATGGTGATGAGTACGGTGATGACCATAATGGTGGTGATGACAATGGTGATAATGGCAATGAAGATGGCAATGATAATGGTGGTGATGATGGTTGTGGTGGTGGTAGTGATGGTGATAGTGGTGATAATGATGGATTTCCAGTCTCCAAAACCATGGGAAAGAAATAATTTCTGCTATTTAAAACCTACCCAGCATGTGGTCTTTTGCTATAGCAGCTCAAAGGGTCTAAAGACAATTCCCTTGATAGCAGGTGAATACTTACTGTAGTGGATCTGAACCCTTTACACACATAGACCCATTCTCACGTAGATCATCCTCACAGTGATTGTGAGTCTCCCAGTGTTGTTTGGATGTGAAACGCCACGTAGACATTCTTGGTCCCCAGCTGGTGGTGTTTTGAGAAGCATGTGGAGCCTTTAGGGGGTTGTGCCTCATGGAGGAAGTGGGGGCAGGCCATCTGGTTTTTTAGCTCTGTCCCACTTATTGTCTGTTCTCTACCTTCCGACCGAGGATGCTGGGTAAGCAGATGGTTCCTGCTCCTTCTGCCACACCCTCCCCATCATGTGATCTACTGAGTTGTGAGCAAAAGTAAACCCTTCACTACTTAAGTCATGACTTCACGCAGTAGCCTGGAGTTAGACTTCCTTCTGAGCCCCAAGCTGTCCCCACCACGACTATTGGTCTATTAATCCTGGTAGGGAGTGTGGCGAGCAGGAGTGAGCCCATCAAACCCACCTGAGGAAGGGGCGTCCCGGGCGGGCTGAGTGTTGGCCCAGCAGGAGTCCAGCACAGCCTGGCTTTGTAGAAGAGGGTGATGCAGAGTCACAGAATAAAATGGGTGATCAGTTATCCAGGTGTCCCTCTCTTATACTCTTACAACAAAGTTTACTGCATAAAACTGGAATTTCCTTAATTAAAAGCACAGATCAGAACAGCTTCCAGGGTCCTGGTCAGACTCCCACTGTGATGCTCTCCTAGGCTAGCGCTTGGCACATGAAAAGACTGGCAAGGGTTTGCTCTGGGGCTCCCTAGCCTGTGTCTCTCCTCTCCTCCTTCCCAAGCTTTAAACATTTGAGCTCTCCAGTATTCTCTAAACGGGTCCTAATTCATGTTACAGTACAAATGGCCTGCAGCAGACTGGGGGAGTCTTCTTTGGAGGTTTGTCTCTCCTTGGGGATGAAATGAAAACGCAGGGGAAGGAGTCACTTCTGGAAGAAATTCAGGATTGGCTTCAAGTAAGGAGCCTGTGTGAGCAGATCTGGTAGGGAGCTTTGGATTTCCCATCATGCCCAGCGTAGGAGTGCCATGTCTCTCCAAAATCCCAGCAGAGTTCAGAACGACATCCATGAGGCTTCACAGATTCCTGGCTATCACAGTACAAGTCACAAGTCGCTTTAATTCAGTACACTGTCTTTAATGTGACTCAGATATGGACACAAGGTTTTGGAAGAGTTATAAAGAGTAGGCAGGGCATCTGGCTGAGTGGGCTTAAGCTCCTGAGCATGACCTCACATAGAGGATCTGCCACAGCAAATGGCATGGCTGGCGGGGCGGCAGTCAAGGTGTGCAGTGGTGGTGATGGTAGTGGTGATGATGATGGCGCTGATGACAGTGATGGTTGTGGTGGTGATGATGATGATGGTGGTACTGATGGATATGGTATGATGGTGATGATGTTGGTAGTGATGGTGTTACTGATGATGATGGTGATGGTGTTTTTGATGGTGATGATGATGGTTGATGTGGTGATGATGGTGATGGTTATGGTGACAATGATGGTGTTATTGATGGTGATGGTGACAGTAGTGATGATGGTGGTAATAATGATGGTGATGGTTATGGTAATGATGATGGTATGGTGGTGGTAGTGATGATGATGGTGATGGTGATGGTTATGGTGACAATGATGGTATGATGATAATGGTGATGATGATGATAGTGGTGATGACACTGGTGGTGGCACTGGTGATGATGGTAATGGTGATGATTAACCTGTATTTATTACTCTTTACCTGCCAGAAAAATATTCTAAAAGCTTTCCACACATTAACTTACAGTATGGGATTGTCCCACTTTACTGATGAGGAAACAGGCACCGAGTGGTTTGGAGCTATCCCTGAGATGATGCTGGCAGAGCCTGGCAGTAATTCCGGAGAGAGTATTTGGGACTGGAGTCCTCTGCCCACCTTCCACACGGTGGGCATGAGCCCAAGAAAGAGTGTTTATCAGAGATGTGGGGGCCACTGGCTGCTTGCTCGACAGAAGCCCTCAACAAATGTAAAAATGCAACATAGGGAAAGGTGGTGAAATACACAAAGGGGGTGGGGAAATGAGGGAGGAGGAGAAAAAGGAAGGAGCGAAGGATACAAAGGATGGACCCCTGAGGTGAGGGGACTCTTGTGGCAGCTCCAGGCCCCCCTAGCTGAGGTCTGCAGTGACAGCAGCCCAGAGTGTCCTTGAGGGCGCCACTGCAAGGCTTCTCTGTTCCACCTTGGCAGCAGCCACGGCGGAAGGGAGGTGAGGCAGGGGCTGGAGGCAAGTTTGGCAGAGCTGGGCCGGGGTCTCTTTGGTACTCTTTGCAGGACTTGGAACGCAGTGGGTGCTTAATAAATGTTTATTATGGGTAATAAAATCAACCTTATTTACACCAGGGCTGTCTCCAAAGACCGTTCTACATACTTAAAAATAACCTTAATCTTCTCTCACACATCCTCTGCAGACAAGGTTGACTCCACAGTGTGTGAGCAGAGATGGAGGCCTGGAGGGGGAGGAGAAGGCCTCATAGGCCTCAAGGTGCTGGCTTAGCTCCCTCCAGGCCCCTCACCTTTCACCTCTGGAGAGCATAGGACACAGGTAGAGCCCCAGCTCTCAGTCTCAAGTGATTTTGAGGTGCTATGGACTGAACTGTATCCCCTACCCCAGGCCAGAATCAGAAGCCAGTCCAGTGTGACAAGAAAAGATAGCCCCCCACCTCCCCAGTGCCTGGCTCTTCTCTCGGAGGTCCTGTCTTCCACATGCTTACTGCTCACAAACCCACGGGGGCGGGACTGACTCCGTGGGTGAAAACTATGCCAGGGAGGTGCCGGCCTCACCTGGTGTTGCTGATCAGCCAGTCCTACCAAGCACTCCTGAAGTCCATGTCCAGCAGAGGGGGCCCTTCTGGGGAAGGCCTGCAGTGTGACTGTGCTCAGCTCTCTGCTCCCAACCACCTCATTCTCTAGCAGATGGTCTGGGAGCCAGCCTACCCCACTATGTCTAGAGAGTGGGTCTGCTGCCCTGGGTAGGCCTGTTGCCAGCCCGAGCCCCATGCCCAGGGACCACTGTCCCCATAAATTCTCTCCTTCTCTTGCTCTTTTGGTGGACACTCCCTCCCCTCCTCCTTTACTTCTCTCCTTTTTTCCTTCCTCCCTTCTCTCTTCCCTTTCTTCCTCTCTCCCCCTTCCTCCTTCCCTTCTTTGCTTTCCTCTCTCCCTTTCTCTAGTCTTTTCATGCTGTGTCTAGCTTTGTGCTTTGTGCTTCGTTTAGCTCTGTGCTTCCTGAGTCCTCCCTTCTCCACCCTGCTCCCCATTGCCTTCCCTATTCTCATGGACCCTCACTCTTCCTTTTTCCTATTCTTCTATGCTTCCTCTAACCCTCTTCTCCAAGCCCTCTTTCCACATGAGGTGGTGAGATCTGGGCCAGGAACTTCCTGGACCACAGCTGAGACCGGAGGCCACACATACACACATGCACTCACCCTTGTGCACACATGTACATGACAGGCAGATGTGTGCACAGACACACATAATTAGAACTTGCTACACCTCACTCTTGCTGCACAGGGCTGGCAATGGTGATGGAGAATGCCTTCGGAGGCAGCAGGGAGCCAATTTTGTCTTTTTGGCTCTGGATGTGGAACCCAGGGCCCTGTGCATGTTAAGTACAGGCTCCCCCACTAAGCTGTACCCCAAGTTGTGGCAGCAGGGGCTTTAGAGAGCTCCTAAGCACTTGCTCTGTAAAGACGTGGCCCTCTCTAATTAATTTTCAGAGCTCACTGCAAACTGCAGCACACACAATCCCAAGGCAGCCGCCTCCTGCAGCCACTTACAAATCACATCTGCAGCTGTAATCCCTCCTGGCAGCCACCTACCTCGAGGAAGGAGAGGAAGCCTTGGAGGATGGCCCAGCAGAGGGTGAGGCAAGGCAGGCCTTGTCTAGAGCCAGCTTTATTCTTGCAGAAACCTGAGGAGGGCCTGGGAGAAGGGGAAAAGGGGAACCCAGGAAGGGTGTCCTGAGGATAGTCCCTACCATGGCCCACTGGACAGAGTGGTACTTTTTTGCACAGGGTTTGCCTTCTGCTTGACTCTAAACCCCCAAAATGAAGGTTTTGCTTTGTAGAGCAGTGGTATGACCTGGGCTAGAAATGTGGCCTTGGTCCTCACAGTGTGCCCCTGAAGACTGGATGCTAGAATGACAACAGTCCCCACATTTGCCTTGTCTCTTTGAGGGACAGCATGGGAGGGGCAGCAGGTGCTAGCTTCTTCCTCTTTCAGTTCTGGGAACTGAGGTCAGGGCCTGTGCTTGCTAGGGAAGTGCTCTGGCATTGACTTAAATTCTTAAATCAGTAGGCACCAGCCAGGCCCCTGGGGAACTGAGGCACAGGAAGACACCTGCAAACCCTGCCAAGCCTGGCTGGCCTGCTGAGCCTTGCTGATTACTTGCCCCTTAGGCCTAGCCTGGCTCCTGGAGGTTGGCAGGCTCTCTGTGGGGTGTGGAGCCAGGAGGCCAGCATTCTCATTCCCAACAGCTCTCTGCAGGAGTTCTTGGAAGAGCCGGGAGTGCTCAGCATCTGGACACAGCAGCTCACAACCCACGTGTAGGAGAAAGAGTCCACGATAGACAGAAACAGGGTGCTGGGCTGGGAAATAGGGTGCTGGGCTGGGAAACAGGGTGCTGGGCTGGGAAACAGGGTGCTGGGCTGGGAAACAGGGTGCTGGGCTGGGAAACAGGGTACTGGGCTGGGAAACAGGGTGCTGGGCTGGGAAACAGGGTGCTGGGCTGGGAAACAGGGTGCTGGGCTGGGAAACAGGGTGCTGGGCTGGGAAACAGGGTGCTGGGCTGGGAAACAGGGTGCTGGGCTGGGAAACAGGGTGCTGGGCTGGGAAACAGGGTGCTGGGCTGGGAGGGCCTGATTTGGGGCAGGAAGAGGTGACAGCAGCTCTGGGTACACTCATACTTGCCCGGCACTGAGGTGTAGCTGGGGCAGAAGGTACAGGCCGGGTTGTCGAGGGCAAGGCTTCCAGAGAGCATTTCTGTCGGTGCCTAACAGCCTCAGACAACGCGGGCTCGCAAGTGCTGCTACAGGGGCCTCGGGAGGCGAGGGTCCCCTTGTTCAAGGGGAAGCAGAGGGTCCCCTTGTTCAGAGGTTGGAGGTTGCGGCCGCCCCAGACCAGCTAAGGGTTAACGGCAGCTGCACAAACAGCAGACCCTTCTCTGTGGGCGCTTGTCTGTGCCAGCCAGAGGAGTGAGATAAGCCACCTGAGAACATTGTACGACAACTCAGGTGGCTTCAGATGGCTGTGGGTGACATCTCCGAAAGACAGATAACATTTCGGGGACATGCAGGCAGCACTACAGCACCCCAGCAGCCTGCAGAGGAGAGTCAAGCAGAAGTGATGACTTCCTTGGGAAGTGAAACTTCAACTCCCCAGCCCCTGGATGATGCCACAGTCGGAACACCAAACGGAGTCACACATACACACACACAGACAGACAGACAGACAGACAGACAGACACACACACACACACACACACACACACACACGCACACACACGCGCGAGTACACACACAGCCATGGCAAGAAAGTGCTAAATTAAACAGCTTAGTGCCTTTACATATTCAAGCCTAGCAGATATCCCAAAGTGTGCCGAGTGACTGTCCCCTGTATGTGACTTTATGGGGCTTGGCTGGTTGATCTACTAGCAGATTTTAGAGTGTCCGTAAGCTCTGGCCAGGCTGGAGCTCAGGCCCGGGGCAGCAGCAACCTGCTCGCCTCCATAAGGCTGGCTGGAGGCAGGACTCACAAGCAAGGCAGCCTCTGCTGTCCAAGGGCTCCTCTGCTCACCACCTCTAACTCATCACCCAGGCCATGGCTTGTGAGTGGGACGAAGTCTAAAGGAATTCTCAGGGCTCCCTCTGGATGCATGGCAATTACTTCTGACTTGCAGTGTGAGATGGGGCATGTCGGCTGTACAGCAATCTGGGAAACTGGCTACCACATCACAGCTGTAGTGAATTTCTTCCCAGGTGTGAGCTGGTCCTGCCTCTGCCATCCCGCCACTGTGTGCTGGGGTGGAAGTTAGTCCCTTGGGGCCCCTCTTGCCTAGGTCACCTTACAAGGACCCTACCCTGCCCACGAGCGTGCTTTCAGTTGGCTTCCTTCGGTTCCTTTCCTCCTTGGGAGCCCACCGATGGCTTGCTGGGCCAAAACACACTGTCGGGCTAGGGGCTCACATCCCCTACTTGAGATTATTTTGGAAGGATGGGGGGGGGGGGGCTGAAGGGCACCAGCAGTTGCCTGAATGGCTCGTCTTGCCTGCTGCCCGTGAGAAGGATTCTGCAACACGGGAGGAGCCGTGTCGGGAGTCACACCCTGAGTTAGGAGGGCCTGTTGCCGGGGCCCCAGCCCGCTCTCAAAAGCCACACGTCACGGATTCTCCTGGGCATTGGTCTTAGGCCCTCGGGCTACAGTGAGGATGTTACCCGCCTTCCCTCTGGAGGCCGCCTGCCCTCAGCCTTTCATCTTTCTCTCTGCCTCCGCGGCTGCGCACCCCCGGTACCACCTGCTGTGATTTTCCTTCACTGTGAGAATGCCTCTAGGTCAACCTCTTACTGAGCAGGTGGGACCCAGGCTTTGCCGATACTGGATCCCCAAGAAGAGGAAATACTTTGACTCGGAGCTCTCAAACACAACCCCTCACGCCTTACCCCTGCTGAACCTGTTCCTGGTCCCCCCGACTTGTGTGTCATGGCTGATCTCGGGCGATGGGTCATGTCCATTGCCCAGCTGCCTGCGGATCCTTGTGCCTAAAAGGGATGCGGATGGTCTCTGCCCACTAACACTTCATTTCACAGAGGAGGGAGCTCCAGGGTGGACAAGGATGGCATATGCCCATTCAGCTTCATGTTCACTGCAGGCCACTTTCACGCTGCTCAGTGCGCAGTCCTGAGTCAGCAGGGTGAGCCTGGACTCGTGGCTTAGGAGACTTCAGGGAGCCAGGGGCCTCGGGGTCTACACAAAATGGGCGGGGGCTCCAAGAAGTGGGGTGAGACCAAGGCTGTTGCCTTCTACCCGACTTCCTCTTAGAGAGACAGACAGAAACCCTATAAATCCCCCCCCCAGCAGGGAGGCGCAGGAGAGAGGAACCCCCTTCCCGAAGGTTGGATCTACCCCCGTGTAGATCCATCCACCTTCTGCCTCAGGGTCCCTGAGCCACAGGTGGTTTTGAAGGAAGTAAACATTATTTGGTGAGGAATTCCCCCCCCCAATGACAGGAAAATCATGTTTCCTGAGAAGAGCAGAGGCCAATGTCTCATTTTAAAACATAGATCTGCTCTGGAGCTTGTGACCTCTTCTGGAATTCTCTTCCATGCAGGGGACCTGGGGACCACCCTTCCTTCATTTCCTCACCTTTGGAGCTAGAGGGAGCGCTCACAGAACGTGGCTGAGCAGCAGGCTTGCTTCATTGGGGATGTCATGCTCTTAGGGGCAGGCTCTGGACCCCCAGAGACATGTTGGCCACCAGAATCATCTTGCTCAGTTCCTCTGTCCTGCTCAACCCCTAAACTGATCTGTGCCTTGAGCAGTTCTGCAAGCTCCGAGCTTTGCACTCTGGGAAAATCTGAAGCACGCAGCCGGGCTGGCTACCCCCCTCTGCTCCCTGATCCTTTAATCTGAGACTATTAAAACTTCATTCCACTTCTATCGGTAAACCATCCATCACCCTCAGCAAGCAGAGCAGGGCTGTGAAAGCCCAGCAGGGAGGGCAACAGGCAGAGGGGAGGTGTAGCAGGCAGATTGCCCCTGGCCTGCCACTGCCCTGCCAGCCCTGGTCAGGATGGGGCGGGAGGCCGTTGTCCTTGAGGAGGACAAGGCTTGTGAGTGAAGGGACAGGAGAATGTGTTGTTGGGGTTGGGGGACACGGGAGAGGTTTGCCGTGGCTGCAGGAGGGCTGGGCCGGGTTTGCCCTCAGTGAAAGGAGGCAGAACCCGCACTGAAGCAGATACTGCCATCGGTGCCAGCTCGTATTCCCTGAGCATTGACCTTGGGTGGTGGTCTTGGATTTTCTCTCTAGGTGGCTGCCTGCTTCCTGTTCTCTGACGCCAGGCCCTGGTGTTGCCTTTTGCCTGCCCCGAGTTACCCTGGCGTCTGTCGACAGGACAAATCAGGGGCCCAGGCCTTTAAGGTCTCCCACAGAAAAGCATAAGCTCAGTGCTTGCAGGATTACAGCTCTTTTTCTTAATTAAAAAAGATCCAATTAAATTAAGATATCAGAACTAAATAATGCTTGAGTCGTTAGTGTGACTTTTATCTTAATGGCTGCAGCTGCCAAAATCCTCCTTCAATTTTGTAGCCTCCTGCCACAGAGGGTGGATGGGCTTTAGCTGGATAAGGGTCTGGCCTGACTAACCCAGGGCAGGCAGGATCAGCTGACCCAGCCCCTCTCCATTCCCCCCACCCCAGGACACACAGAGGGGCAAGCTCAGTATGTGCTAAGTCTTGGGACACAGGAGGTGACTGAAGTGTCCCTTCTAAGTACTTGCTGCCCATCGGCCCTGGTAGATGCCTCCACATGGCCTCTCTGGAAGCAAAGCATATCTTTACTGTATTTTTAGGCTTCTCTGGAGAAGGGAACTGAGCTCTCTTACTTTTCTCTAGAGCCAGTCAAGCAGCTATGAGAGCTTTGCTGAGATCCCTGCTCTGCACAAGTAGGAGACTAGTGTGCTCGGCTGCCCGGGGGCTTTCAGCGGAGGCTGCAGGTAGAGAGCAGGGATAGTGCATGCTCTAGGGGGGCCTGGGGGCTGAGCTGGATGCAGGAGATAAGGGAGAGAGTGGCAGGAGATAGAGAGCTAAGCACTGAGAGATTCTGGAGATGGGCCCTGGCTGTAACTGAGGGAGGGGGATGTGGGAGCAGGGAGAGGAGAAGAAAGAGGAGAGAGGGAGAGAGGAGAGATAGGGAAAGGAGGAGGGATAGATAGATGCATAGATAGATAGATAGATAGATAGATAGGTAGATACATACATAGATACATAGATACATAGATACATAGATAGATAGAGATACCAAGCTCTTCCCTTGTCCCTGTCCTTTGCTGGGGCCTCAGTGGTTGTCTTGGATTCCAATCTTTCTTTTTGGATCCACCCAGACAGAAAAGGTTTTTGCTAGCACCCTAGACCCTTAAAATACTTCCTGTGAGCCCTTCCTACGAGACTGCATGGAATCCATGGCTGCAGCCCGCAGGGCAGGGGCTTTGTCCAGCTCAGTCCCGTGTCTGGGCTGGAGTCAGACATAGCAAATGCGCAGATAACATGCAGCTATTCAAGTGGTGGACAAAGCCGTGGGAGTAGAAACCATTTTCCCACTGAATTCTACCATCTGCCCACAAATGTGCGTTACTTCTTCAAGAATTTTTAAAAATGACGAAAAAAAAAAAGATGTTTCATGTGCTTTTCTAATAGAAAACATGCACCCATAAAGAGAGAGGCTTTGGGAACATTCATGTCCTGGGCCACTCTAGCTGCATGGAAGTTGGCAGGCATGTAGTTCAGACAGTCAGTGGCCAAGGCTACAGGAGAGAGAAGGAACCTGCCAGGATCCAGGCCCCCAGGCAGCATCTTATTTGCCCTATGTGGTTCTATTTGAGGGACATGCAGAATTTGGTTGGGCCCAAGTGAAGGCCAGTCAGTACCTCAGGTCCAGAGAACATCTAACCAGCCACGGGAGCACAAGGTATGTCATGGTATTGAGAGGTCATAGTGCAGCCAGGATGAGGCAGGAAGGATGCCAGCTCTGGGGCACAGAGCAGGGCCAAGAGCAAACCTCTCAAGTTCTGTTTACTGAGCCCCAGGATGTAACCTTACTTAGAAACAGTCAAGATGAGGTCATGACCGACAAGGACAGGCACCCCAACCCGAAAGGCTGCTGTCTTTGTGCGGCAGCCAGGGGAGTCGAACACAGGCAGACATGCAGGGAGATGCCACGCTACAATAAGGCAGAGACTACCCACTGCATCTTATTATTATTTTTTTTAATTTTATGCCATATGGGTATTTTGCTTGCAGGTATGTCTGTGCACCACACGCAAGCCAGAAGAGGACATCAGATCCCCTGGAACTGGAGTTGTGAGCTGCTATGGGGGTGCTAGGGATTAAGCCTGGGTCCCTTTGAAGAGCAAGGAGTGCTCTAAACCACTTGGTCATCTCCATAGCCCCCAAATTTAATGTTTTATCATTTTGCGATTACCTGCACGGGACTGCCTGTGTCTGGGCATGCGCACACGAGTGCAGGTGCCTGCAGGGGTCAGAGGCATCATATCCCCTGGAGCTGGGGTTACAGGGGGTCATGTGCCACCCAAGGTGGCTGCTGGAAGTTGAACTCAGGTTTTCTCAGAGGCGATTTTAAGCAAAGGACGCATCAGCTACAGAGGCATCGGGGATGAGCCGCTGGAAGAGCACAGCCCTCAACATCTCCATCTTGGTTCAGCCCTCTGAACTGGGAGGCAGTGCATTCCCTCGCCCTGAGCCACTCCGTCTGCATGTGGGACATGCCACAGTCCACCTCCCAGCAGGCGCTCAGATGGAGGAAGCTGACCTTCCCACCAGTGCTGGTTCTGCCTCCCGAATCAAGTGTAAGAACCTTCAGGGCTGGCCATGGCCGTGTCTCTGTGGAGGTCAGACTTGTTGCTTTCCCGGAAGAACACCACTGGAGGAAAGGGCAGTAAGGGATAGCTCGTAAATTGGGACAGAATGGAAATCCCAGCCTAGCTTGAATCCTGGCCCTCCCCTTTCTAACTGTGTGACCTCAAAACTGTTTTCTGTGTGACCTTAAAACCTCCTGAGACTGTCCCACCCATTTGAAGAATGCAGATGAGCAAGAGGATTGGAAACCTTTTGCAAGTATTTGTGGGATGCCCCTGGTGAACTATGGCTCGAGATGGGTTCTGGGGTTGCTGTGGTGAAGCCGGAAGAGGATGGAAGGACCTTCAGGGTCTGAACTCATTCCCATGAGCCCCGCTCACATGGGCAGTGCTCTCAAGTGCAGAGCAGACCAAAGGTTTTCAGGTTGTGTTTCCCGCTGCTTGTGGCGCCATGAGGAGGTGGGAAAGTCTTGGTCAGGATCTGGTGGGGTGTACATTGGCCTTGCCAGTTTCTCTTCACATCTGTGGCCTAGCTGACCCTAAGGCTCTGCCCCTCTCTGAACGGCCTGCTCCTAGAACTAAGAAAGGACTCTGCTGGGTGTCTGCCCTGCATATTCAGACCCACAGACACTCTCACACTGGGGCTACCAGCTGCCTGCCCCTCCCCCCAGGGTCAGGTATAGACAACCAATGAACAACCCTCTCTGGCACCTGCCCACCCTCTATGACTACCCCTTCCTCTGTAAATGTTCTGTGTCCGCTACTCCTCACCCTCTGTGCCCTGACTGGCCTTGGATGCCTCCCCAAAGGATGTGGCCCCCTCCTCCTCATAGGCACCGCTGAGCAACGCACTGGCTTCTCAGAGACACTGTCTCTTCAGTGTGGTAGCTGACGCAATGACCGTGCGCACACTCAAGAACCTCGAGAGTCAGGCTGGCTCCTGGAAAGGGCCGTGGACTTGGGATGCTTAAGAGACACGATGGGCATGTCTGGTGGGGAGCTGGTGACTGGGGTGGCTGGTGGGGTTCTGAGGGGAGGACACGTTTCAGAAACCAAGTGCAGAACCCTTGTCTGAAGTTGCAGGGTCAGAAAGGTGGGACCTGGGGCCTCTGAGGGCATGTAGAGTCACAGAGGGAATGAAAATAACCTCTACTAGAAACCTCCTGGGAGCCAGGGCCCCTTCTGCCACTGTTGGGGCAGGAACCCCGAAGGCTAGACTCTTGATTCAGTCTCAGCGTGTGGTCTTCTCTCCTCCCTTCACCCTCTTCTTCTTCTTCCCTCCTTCCTTTCTTCCTTCCTTCTCCTCCTTCCTCTTTTTCTTTATCCTTCTCCTCCCCCCTCTCTTTCTCTGAGTCTGGACCTCAGGTAGCCCAGGCTGGCCTTCAACTGGCTATGTATCTGAAAATAACTGTGAACTGATCTTCCTGCCTCCATCCCTCAGGTTCTGGGATTATAGGCATGTACCACCAGACCTGGTATATATGGTGCTGGGGATGGGACCCTCTAGACAAGTCCCTACCAACAACTAACAACTCTAGCCCCCGAAAATATAGTTCTTGAGGGACCCAGGCCCCAGCTCTGCCCTCTGTGGAAAATAAGACGAGAACAGGCTTGTGATCTAGCCCAGGTCTCAGGAAAGGAAGAAAAGAAAGACAGCGTCTAGAAACGGGGCCATATAGTGCCAGAGGGTGGCGGGTCCCACTGGTTGGTGGGGGGATAGTAATGCAGGGTCACCTGTTTTGGCTGCAAGAAATTATGGACCCATGCACCCTCCTGGGTCTTTCCTGTGCGCATGCACGATGAACACATCCCCATGTTGAAAATGGAAGCAGCAGAGGCTGTCAGTGTCCCAAGTTCCAAAGCAGGGAGGGCTCTGTGTTCGGTAAGGAGAAGGCCCACCCGCTCCAGAGTGTACCCCCTCAGGGGGCTGCTCTCGCCCACACCTACTTGCTGGAAGACACTGGAGCTGCTTGGAATGGGAATTCTGGAAGTTCTCAGTTTACTGGGAGGTGTCAGCCTTCACACATCATTACCCAGGGCTGGCAGAGGCAGCTGTGAACTCTGGGAGCCCCCTTCTCACCTCCATTAGCAGACTGCTTGGGGGGAAAAGAAGCAAACAGAAATAGTCAGCACTCAGATTTGGGCCCCTGCCACCAGGCCCGGGGAGCCAGCTGGGTTTCTTCAGAAGAGCTCTGGCTGCTACTCATTTGAGGCAAAGCAAGCCAAATCAAAGCGTCCCAGTAACTGAGGCAACCCCAAGGGTCACAGAAGCATGTGTACTGGGGACAGATGTGGGTACAGGGAGATGAGAAGTGCATGCGTGGTATTTGTGATGCTGAAAATGGAAGACAGTCAGGCTGGAGATGGCGACAGGCGGAGGCGGAGCGATCCCACCTTCTTCATCAGCTTCCACGGATAGCTGTGGGCCAGCTGGCAACTCTGAAGTGCAGGTTCAGTAGAGCACATACTGCACTGTATTAGCAACGCCTGTCCGAGGCATGGGGGGGCAGCAGGAGGACTTGCTGTCCTCAAGTGTCGGACAAATGGTTTAGAACAAAGATGGGGAAGACAAGCACCACCTTCCAGCGCATTCCTCCTGAATGTTCTGAAGAAGCTGTCCATTTCTGTGCTTCTTCAACGCTTTCGCTACCTTTAGTAACTTCCAGAAGAGGAGCATCAGGATGCTGGTGAGGGCTCTACTGGCTGCCAGGACGGACCTCCCTCGAGATCTGTGAAATAACTGGCTCTGAGAGGAAAGCAGGACAAAGTGGAGGAAGAGGGGCATTCTGGGAGCAGCAGGAGAAGAGAGTGTAAGAGGGCGTAAACTTGGAAGGTAGGGGGGCTTTGGCTCTCTTCCAGACCACCTTCAGTATCTTGTCCCTCTCTTCCTCCCATTTCTGGCATCGCTCTGCTCTGGGCGCTCAAGCAGATCCTATCCTCTGTGGCCTCATATCCCATCCTCTGTGGCCTAGGAGGCATTCTCTTCCAGGTCTGGGGCCCTGGCAGCATGGACCTGGCATCTTGCAGGGCTCGCAGGGCTCACAGCACCTGTGTCTCTGTGCTTGCTGCTGCTCAGCCTTGGGCTCTCCCTCTCTCAGCTCTCAGGCCCTGTTCTCTGCAGTGCATGATGCTTGCCTACTCTGGCAGCCTGCCCCCAGCTCCCGAGACTTTGCCCCGTGTCTGGGGAGTTGCCCTTTCCTTTCCTGGAGCCAAATGCAGGGCAGCTTTCTTAATTCCTTTTAGCCCACCACATTAGGTGGCGGTGAGAATGTGCATAGTCAGCAATGAGCCAGGCCCCTGCAGACTGGGCACAGCACAACCAGCCTGACAATGACAGCTTCACTAGTTCTCATCTTCCTGTGGGGTTCAGCAGAGGTGCCATGAAGGCGAGACCAGAGGTGCCTGGCCCCCAGCCCCAGCTCCAGCCTCATCCCACGCAGTGGGCTGCTGTGAGGTAATGGCTTCCGTCTTTCTTTTAAGAGTTCTTTATTTTTATTTTTGTGTCTGAGTGTTTTGCCTGCATGCCCCTATGTGTACCACATGAGTACAATGCCTGCAGAGGCCAGAAGAGGGTGCCAGACCCCTGGAGCTGGAGTTACAGCTGGTTGTGAGCCACCATGCTTTAAGTGCTCCTAACCACGGAACCATCTCTCCAACCCCATATAATTTCTTCCCCTTTGAGACAAGGTCTCATTATGCAGCCCTGGCTGGCGTGAAACTTGCTATGTAGACCAGGCTAGCCTCAAAGTCACAGAGATCTGCTGGCATCTGCCTTCCAAGTGCATAAGCCACCATGCCCAGTCTTCCTCAGCTGTCCTAGAGGCCTGACTTGTACCTCTCCGTCACTTCCAGCACCCCCTCCTCACCTGCCATGGAGGAATACATCCACCCAGCTCTTGCCCCTCCCTCCCCCTCCCTTCTTCCCACATTCACTCATCCATCTGCTTACTCGTGCTCACTTGCTCACACACTCACTTACTTGCTCACCCACCCATTCACTCACCCACTCGTGCACTCAGGGGCCTGGCTGGACAGACGGTCCAGAGTGTAGAGTCTTGATGCTCAAGCTCAAGATGTCTTGAAGAGAAAAGGAGCAAAGTCTGGGAAGTAGATGGAGGCTCCCTCCCTGTGCCCTGCATGCATCCCTGCCACAAACAGCACCACACACACACACACACACACGCACGCACGCACGCACGCACGCACACACGCACACACGCACACACACACCACATGCCATGGAAGCTGGAAGTGGGACAGCCAGGCCCTCACCTACTTCCTGTCACAGGCCCTGTCTCCTCAGCCCACTCAAGCGATGACATAGTGGATGGAGCTCAGAGTGGCTGCTACTTTAAGGATGTTCTCCCTGCTTTCTCTGAGGATTTTGGGGGGTCCCTGGGGTGGGGCTGCTCCCCGTTGGACCCCAACCTGTTGTACTACACTTTGCAGAAGTTTCTGGGATCCAAGGGTCTTGTGGTGCCTCATGAAGAAGACTGTAAGTACACAATGGAGCCTCTGGCACTCAGAAAGCTGAGGCAGGAGGATGGCTATGAGTTTGAGGCCAGTCTGGCTAAAGTGAGATCCTGTCTCAAAAAACAAAACAACAAAAAACACAACAACAACAAAAGGTGCACAGCCCAGCACTGGATCAGGTCTGTACTGGAGCCCACTGCTCTGACACTCTCCTTTTCTGGGGTGGCTTCAGCCTGGGCCCCTCAGGCTATGATGAAGCCCCAAATAAAGGCTTTCTCTGCAAAAAACCAAGCATCTGGGAAATCCAGAGAGCTGGTTAGTACAGGACAGGTGGCAGGGGCCAAAGGCCAAAGACAAGATGCTGGGAGACCCCTGAGGTCAAGCCTCTAGCCAGGAAGGGTTGCAGGGTGGGGTAGGCCTTTGTGGAAGCCCTGGCACACAGGTGTGGAACTGAGTTATCACACTCCGGACACTTTTGCTGAGTTATCTGACCTCCGGGCTTTGTGGACACCAGTCTGAGGAACAAGGGTGGAGAAGGCAGTCTGAGATGATTTTAGTGGTAGCCCCAGAAGGGACCAGAAGAAGTCGTAGCATCTCTGCTTGGACACCTCCTTAACAAGCTTTGTGTGGGGCTCCCTAGGCCACAGGAGAGGGGCTAAAACCAGAAGGAAGCTGCTGAGGGAGCTGTTCAAAGCTATAGGTGAGAAATTGTAGAGTGGAGCCAGAAAAATGTTTTCCAGAACCCAATAAAAGGGACAGCTACACAGCCGAGCTGACACTGACTGTCAGTCTATCTATTTTTATTAGTTATAATTGTTATCTGTTTCCCCAAACTACACAACCACCTTCAACTGAATGCACTTGCTGATCTTCCCAGGTCTGGGTAAGTGTTCCACACGTCCTGTCTGCCTGTCCTTTACAGACATTACTAGTAGATAACAACACTCTCTCCCCTGAGCTGGGGCTGGCTTCAGAAGCTTTCCTCTGACTGATTGCTTCACTGATGAATAAGGGGAAACTCCTCCCAGTATGGTGCCTTTTCAAGGTTTCAGGCAGGGTAAGGCAAGAGGTAGAGATGTAAGATCAGTTGTTTGCAGGGAGCTTGGTCACAAATATAAAAATATTTCAGGATGCTAGGAGATAGCTTATTAAGGTGGTAAATATAGTTATAAGTATGGATGAACTCATACACACACTGAGTATATTTCTTGTTTTATCCACCGACAAGACTTGGATCAATGACATCAAGATAACCATAAACTCACTGAAGAGCCCATACCTTGGCTTTTAAAGATCACTTTCCTCTAAAAGGAACCAAGAGAAATGGTGGATTCTGGGAAAGTACAGCTATGCCTAGAAGCCTGTGTTCAGAATGTGACGCCCATTTCAGTGGCTCAGAAGTAATTGGAGCATCAGCCAGGGCATCAGCAGAGGGTCACAATCCACCAGTAGAAGAGAGACTGTTACTCCAGAAGGTTATAAAAACAAATGACTGAAGGTTTGCAGAGGGCTGCTGCAAAGTGCCTGCTCGCAGAGGGCTTATCAACTAAAGAGAGGAAGAGAGCCAGGTCAGGGAGCAGCCTGTCAGAGAACATGCCCTCTTGGTCAGGCTGATCCCTAGGCCACCTGGCACTTGGTGCCCCTCAGTGCAGTCCAGCAAGAATTCACATAGCCGGGATCTCCTCAGGAGGAGACACTGACACCCTCTGAAATGAGAGACACTCCCCAAACAACTGATTTGTAATCTTCAAAGAGAGCAGGGACCCAGAAGCCAAGGACAGGGTAAAGAACAAGCATTCCAGATGGAAGAAGATGCCAGGGGTACAGGGACAGCTTCTGGGACTCACCTGAAGACGGAGGACACCGGGAAAGTGTGCACTAGCTGGTTCCTGATCAAAGAGCTCTGAGGTGGCCATGTAGGAGAAGGTGACTAAAGAGTTCAGGGGGTAAGCAGGCTGAAATCTTTTGAGTGGTCAGCGGTGTCTTCTAATTTTCAGTAAGTTTGTGAGTGCTTAATAAAAAAATGGTGAATGTAATGATTAGAAATAAAGACATCCCCCCCCCCCAATAATGGTGTAAGCAGCTCACAGTCTGAAGCAGTCTGGACAAGACACAGATGACAGCAGTAGAGTGCAATAGGTCCACCTTGGCGGATTCTGTGTGGAGGGGATTCCTGGCTGGGCGAGATGGAAGTCACGCCCTGATCTCCGCTTTCCACGGTCGTGAAAGGGACCTGGCTCAGGCCCTGAGTTGTTGAGCTGAAACCCACCCCAGCTGAGAAGCATCTGCCTGAACTGCTGTACAACATGCGGGGCCAGGTGCAAACTGCAAACGGGTGAGCCACCCCTTCTTCAAAAATTGCCAAGAATGACCGGGATGCCCAGGTGGCAGGTTCGGGACCCCGCCCTTCTCGTCACATTGGCCAAGCGCTGTCCCTTTGAGAACACGTCATTTTGGAGAACCCAGGCAAGATGGGGGACTCCCACACAAACCTGCTCTTCAGATAACCATCTCTACGGCTCAACACTGGAAGGGTCATAAATATCCCCCACAAGGGAACAACTACATAAGTTACAGTATAAGATAGACTATCACACAGCCATTAAAAGCCTTCTTATCTAAGGTTAAGAGAACTGAATACAAAACACTAAACAATACACACACTGTGTCACCCCTTTGAATAAGTATAGCTGGAAAGACAGACAGGAAATCTGCCAAGGCAGAAGCGGGGGTTGTCTCTGGGTGACCTTTATTATCTTTTCCAGATTTTCATATAGCTCATAAATGTTCTACTGCGAGTGTATCTAATTTTTCTAATTAGAATAATATTTTAAATATTTAAGAATAATGCATTCATTTGTTATAATGAGCTCAGTTGCCTCTGTAATTAAATATTTTTAATAAAGAAAAAGTCGAAGAAGAAAAAAGGCAACGTGGAACCAATATTTATGCGCCGCCTCCTGTGAGTCACGTGAGGGGAGGTTATGGGCGGGAGACACAGAGGAATCTCTGAGGAGCAAAACCAAGGTCCCTTCCTCATCCCGTCCTGAGAGCTGGTGGGACCCAGAGCCTGCCAGAGCTGGCGATGGTCCCCAGCTCCTGCCCGGAGTTCTGGTCATGTGACCATAGAACACAGGGCTTGCTGGGGTGCTGGGTGATTTGCCTGTGTAACGTCTGTGTGTTTCATCAGGGCATGCCTCGGAAGATATTTGTTAAACATATTACCCTTTAATAATCTATAACTTAAAAGGCAATGGCAGGTTGAATGTAATCAATACCACATTGTAATAATTTCAAGCAAACAGAGATTTATATTCCATGCACCCTGGACAGCAATTACTTAATTCCTCTAATATACTTTCGGACACGGCTTTATTTTCACTTAAACCAATTTGCTTTATTGACCAAATCAAGTCTTGTGGCCATAATATCAACCCTTCTCCCATCGTCTAACTCAGCAAATCCAGCTTCCATCAATAATTATGACAAGGCGGCAATTTTCCCCTCCTTAGAGCTGAGCTATCAGAGATGAGCCCTGTCTAGAATTGTCATTTTCTGTGCTTCCCTCCTCTGGGCTGGGGAGGACCAGGTGTAGGACTTCCACTAAGGCCAAAGTCAGAGGACAAGTTCTAATCACCAGGGAGGAGTAAGAAAGAGAGAGGCTGCAAACAGACAAGAGAGCCGGGAGCCAGGCGTGGAATGTGGGCCGAGGCAGCTGGAGTAGCGAGGCTTTGTCCTGCTCGACACAGCCCCCAGTTCTTTTGTGGCAAGAGTCAGTTTCCTGGGGATCCTGCGCCCCTCAGTTCCTCAGGTCAATGTGTCCAAGCCAGGCTGGGGGCAACTCACCGGGGCATGCCATTAGCCAAAGACCAATGACCCACTCCCTTCTCCTGGTGGAGAGGCAGCTTCATGTAACTTAACTTAACCAGCTAATTCATCCACCTTCAGAGGTAGGTCAAGGCCACCATGATTTAGTCAATTACTCACTTCTGAGAGTTGCACTCGGCGCCTGACTCTCAGCAATAGTTTTCTTGACCTTTTAAAAATCGTGTAACTATATAACTATCCCCCAGGAGTCCTTAACTTGCTGCATTTTTCATCCTCAACTGGCCTGTGGCTCCCGCCTGAACCGGAAGGGCTGGCACTAGACCCGTGTGCCAAGATTGGTATCTTTGGGAAGCAAAGGCAGGAGAGGGGGTGATCCACATGTCTGAGAGGCAGAAGACATACTGTTTGCTTCGTCATATTCATGTGCTCCTGGAGGGTGGGGCATCGTTGAGCTCTTGGCCTGGGTGGGAAGGGGACTGACCTGTACCTGAAACCCGCAGCTGGGGCCACTGTTATGGGCAGGCTGGTTTGCTCAGTGGTTTCATGGCAAGGGTCTCAGTTCTCTCCAAAATTGAGCTCACCTTGTCTGAGCCCTGGCTGTACTCCAGCTCTGATGCTGGGACCTGGTCTGGCCTCTCAGAGATCAATTTCTATATCATCTGTACTTACCCATCCACCCACCCATCTGTCCACCAACCCACCCACCCCCATCTGTCATTCACCCACCCACAAGCCCCCACAAACTCATCCATCATCTACCTACCAAGGCATGTCTGCATCCTTCCAGCCAGCCATCCCTCCATCTCTCCACTCAACTAGCCACTCAGTCATCTACAGCCATCCACCCACCCATCTCTCTGCACACCATTCATTATTCTCATTTGCTCACTGAGCCTCATTCATGTACCAGCGTAGCCTCAGGCAGTGGGCACACCACCATGAACCGGCATGGCCCTCGCAGTGAGGCTGGGTCATGTCTGCAGACAGGATCATAACACACAGAAGGCTGTGTACAGTGTAGGGCAGATGCAGGGTTTGGAGGGAATGCAGACGAAGGCATGGCGACCTTTCTGAAAGGAAGCAGTCTCCTGGCTGGGTTTCTAGGCAGAGGATTGCCAGACACTCCTGTAGCAGGAAGGGTGAAGCCAGCAGAGGGAGATGCTTCACTCTCTCCACAGCACCTCAGCTCTGAGGCTCTCCTCACATGTTAGATTTGTTCACCAGAGCCTTCATTCCCTTAGGGGGTTGCTCCTCCCTGGGCCTACACCTGCCCCCCTCATCCATTACCAGACTCTCCGAGACCTCCCAGGCGATGGATGGAGCCACACAGATGTCTACTGTAAGAGTGGCTGGTTGCGGAGAGTCACCTTGATGCAATTCCACTTTGCACAGGGCACTCAGAGGAGCAGGCTGCATACACTGTGCCACGCAGAACCCTAGGAGATTCTGTTCCCACAAGCTGGTCCTCTGGAATGATCCAGTGCCGTGGCCTGGGAGGAATATTCTTCTTTCCCACAAAGAAATATGCCAAGTGCCTCCCCTGCAAATGCATGGGCCACTAACTCCATCTTTCACTGACCACTTGTATAAAAACAACCTGAGCAGCTGAAAGAACTTCTTTAAGGAAAAAAAAAATAATCATTGCTTTGGTGGTGTGAGAGAAGGCAGCTGCCGGCTGGCCCGAGCAGGGAGCAGAGAGTGTGGGTGTTGCTGGTGGCCAGATGCTCCTGGCAGCCTGTCACCTGGGCAGCTGCTCTCATCAGCTCCTGGTGCTTGCAGCCACAGGGGGGCATTAGACTCACCAGGCAGAGGCTTCTAGTCCCCAAGAAGAGCCGTAAAATCTGCAGGCTTGTGTGAGATTGCAAGATTTTTAGGTAGGCTCAACTGTTTCTTTAAAAGAATTTTGAATTGCATTTGTGTGTGTGTGCACCTGTGTGTGTGTGTGTGTGTGTGTGTGTGTGTGTGTGTGTGTGTGTGTGATTACGGGCACACGTGCCTCATCACATGCATGTGGAGGGTCAGACACTAGCTTGTAGGAGTCGGTTTCCTCTGGGGATCAGGCCTGGGTTGCCAGGCATCTTTACCCGCCACGCCCTCTCGCCAGCTTACACAGAGTTTTCTAAAGCAGTGCATGTATTAAACGTGCGGGGAATCTACCCTGGCAATCCTCGCTCTGGCAATCAGAGGCTCTGTGCATATGGGGACTGTCACCCACAGAAAGAGTCTTGGATGGTGGGAGGGCAGCTGGGGCAGGAAGCAGGAGGGATCCAGGATTCAGACCTCTGTAGTTGGTAGAGCTACATTTTCCAGAAGTTTCAAAGCCTGGATGCTAAGGACTCCTGGACTCCATCTTCTGGCCTCTATAGACATGTGCAGACAAGCAGCTAAACATCCAGACAAAAAAATAATACATAAATCTTTTTTAAAAGGCTTCAGGGTTGGGAGCATTTTGGATTGGGGACACTCAGCCTTTCACCATTCCTGGACCCTTCCTTCCGGGGCTGAGTGAGGAAGGTGGGGCTCGCTTGTGCTCCTAGCTTGATGCGACCTGGCTTGTACTCAGGCTGGCATGGGGCTTTTCCTGGACGGTGCACATGGCCTACTTCAGAAGCTCCTACCCTGAATCATGATCAAAGACAGATGTGAGTTGTTAAGGCTGGGAAAGACACAATTGGGACCTTTATATATTGTAGATAGGGGCACGTCAGGCCAATTACTTACACACAATTTCTCTCGGCTTTGTACCCCAGTGACATCGTGTTTGCAAAGGCCAAGTATCCCCAATCCAAAATGCACCAAACTCTGAACATTTTAAAAAAGATGAATGCGTTATTCGGTATCTGGGCACTTAGCCTGCATGTGTGTGAGCGCACACGTGAGTGTAGGGTCTATAGTGAAGATGGCGTCAGGTTCCCCTGGCTCTGGTTACAGGTGGTTGTGAGCCTCCGCGTGGGGGCTGGGAACTGAACTCAGGTCCTCTGTCCATTCATTCCAAAGCCCTGAAACACTCAGAATGTCAAGGAGACTGTGGAGAAGTCTGTCAAAATGCTAAGAGCCAGGTGTGGAGAACGTATCTCATGATGCAAATGGAAATATTCTGCAACCTGAAAATCTCTGGGCTCCACAATTCTTAGGAATCTTCTTGAGGGATGCCGATCTGTATTATGAAGTCAGCCACGATTTACACCTTGGAAACTGGCAAACACTACCAATCCAGCTCCTCAGTCCCACCCCCACGGCCATTCCCACCCACGACGCTGGTCGTTAAACATTTGTGAGCACGCCATTCCCATCTAACCAAGGGTCCTGAAGCTTGAGCTTTATCACTTTGAGGTAAATTAGTATGTGATGTGAACACATTTAAACACAAATGATGAAACAGAGACACAAACAAATCTAGGGGTGGTGCTAAAGGAGGGGACATGCTGGGGGCTGTTTAATGAGAAAGAAGCGTGGAAAAAGCTCTTAGAGAGGAGGAGGTTCACTCTTGTCAGCTGCAGCCAGGAATGGAAACTCTAGAAAAAGGCCTTTCTTCTATCCTCCAAGGCTCTCCCGCACCTGGAGAGTCTCTCTAAAAGTGTTCGTCCAATAAAGCCATCTGCAATTAAAATCTTGCATCATCCAAGCTGCTCAAGAGTGTCTCTATTTGTCTGGGGCTAAAGGGTTTGGACTGGTCTCCAGGGAACTGACTGATTAACAAGGACAGGCTGAGACGTTTCCAGGGAACACGCTGCTCCATTTCTTGTTCTGGGTGTCCTTCAATGGCAGGCGGCTCCTTCTGGGGGGATGGGATCTAGCGCATCCCAGGTGTGTCTCCCGGGCCTGGCTCCTGGAATACAGCCTTTGGCCTCAGCTCCCACCTGCTGACCCCGAGCCTGGGCTCTTCTCTCAGGTGGAGGCCAGCCCCACGCAGAGGGTGGGGGATGGGTGTTGAGCTCACTGCAGCCAGGGCCGTGCTACTGCCGCTCTGAAAGAAGCACTCTAGCCTCTGAGGCGGAAGGGCTGCATGTGATGGGCTGCCAGACTCGGGGCAGAGGGCGCAGCGGCTGAAGGGGTCCTTCACACGGAGCGGAGACTCCTTGCTCACTATCTGGGCCCGCTGCTCCATTGGTGGCGGGTCAGAGCGAAAGTGTCCTTCACAGAAATATTCCCAGTGCCCTGTCCACTTAATCATGCTTCGTCCCATAAACCGTGGGGTGACGAATGCCTTCTGTTTGGGCCATAGGCCTCCTGCTCAGGAGAGCCACATCTGTCAACCGTGGGGGAAGAGGCACCTACTGCAGGCAGCTGCTCAGGGCCACTCCTGACATTGAGCAACTGTTGCCTGGCTGGACCAGAGCCTGTGCTTAAGCCTGGAGCCTGCAGGAAGGAAGGCCAAGGTGGGGGCCGGCTTACCACACTCGGTTTAAGCAGCTAGCTCCTTCGAGGAGCTGATATCCGAGAGAACAGAGGGACAAGGAAGATGAGAAGGCAATGAGGGGTAGAAATCACTAGAGCTGTGGTCTGGGATGAATAGCCCTCAGCTGGGGACACAAGGAAGGCAGCCCAGGTGCCCTCTTGAGAGTCGGGGCTTCAGGCCTCAGGGCCAGGGCAGGGGAAGGGCTGGAAAGCATCGGGGAGACTTTAGTGGTCCACGGTCAGGTTTCTACAGCTTATCTCCAGGTTCACACAGATGTGGGCGGCTGCTGCTCAGAGATAAGAGCCCTGCTTGGCGGGGTTCCCAGAGACAGCCCTTCACATTCTCCCCAGAGTAAACGCAGCAGGCGTGGAGGATCCAAGGGTCTTTCACAGCCCTTCCCCAGCTCTTTCCAGGGCGAGGACACTGGACTAGAGTCACGCTCGGGACCTGCCCGGCTCCTGTGAAATCAGGTCGGACGTCTAGACCCTGTTTGTTTCAGAATCCCAGAAAGTCTCTTGCGGGGAGTGAACTAGAGAATGGAGAACCTGGTCCCCAGAGAAAGGCCTGCACAGGGCCAGGAGTGATCTTGGATCACTTTTGATTCTTGCTGAGGTGGGGTGGGGCTCTCTATTCACCCTGAAGTGCTGATTCAGGCCTGTCTGGTTAATGAGAATGCTCCGAGATGGATTTTGCTTAAGATTCTCAACTGCCTGCCCCCTGGGAGCCCGCCTCCACTGGGGAGGAAGCTGCTGCGCTTTATGAGCCTGTTTCTTGATTTCCCCAACTTGGGGCTGCAGGGGTGGGGAATGCCGCTAGGGAAACCTCCGCCCACCTCTGCCTGACTCAGCACTCACCTTAATACCAGGCAGAGGATGTTAGAACCCGAGTCTATAAATAAAGGATTTGCAATTAAGGCTATTAGCATCAGGTGGAACCTTAAGGCCGGAACTCTGAATTTCATGCACATAAATAGATCTGTACAGTATCTCCCTCTCACTCTCATTAAAAAGAAAATGGCCAGAGTTCCTTGCAAGAAGCTGTCTCTGAAACACACCCCCAAAGAGTCCATGACCAGGAGAAATGGCACTGACATCCTCCTTGCCTAAACTCTGGTTCCTTTGCAGCCATCATGCCATACCAGGGCCCTGTACCAGAGGGTGGGTGTCGGGAAGAAGCTGCTTGCGTCTTCAGCAGGTGGCTGGCTGTCCTTTAAGCTTCCATACAGATTTACACTATGGCATAGTCTCCAGCCCTCACTCATATGCCAGAATCTGTGTGCTGCCAAGCGCCCAGCCCCCTTAGAGAAGCACTAAAAGACAACAGAAGAGGGATGGCTCCCAAGACGTATCTCACTAGAGGGGGCAGCCCTGCTCCGTTAGAGCACACGTCATCATTAGTTATCATTGCCAACTTGACTGGGTTTAGAATCACCAAGGGAACATGGGTGCATACATGAGGGTGTTTCCACAGAAGTTTAACTGAAGAAGAAAGACCCCCTCTAAATATGGCAGCACCGCCCATGGGCTGGAGTCCTGCACCTCATTTAAAGGAGAAAGTGAGCCAAACGCCAGTATCTGTCTCTCTCTGCTTCCTGACTGCAGGTGTGTGGAACCCGCCGCCTCACGTTTCTGCGGCCCTGACAACCCACCACGATGGACTGTACTTTCCAACTGTAAGTTTTGTCACAGCAGTAGCTAGAATGTGTCTCAGCCAATCAGAGCCCAGCATCACCAGGCATTCATCCATTCACACCGGGGCTCACTCTTCCTCAGACAGGAGGCCTTCAGTCTCCTCTTAATGACTGGTGGGGCAGCGGGTCCTCTAGGGTGTGGCCTCCCCACCCCAGCCCCTTCACACAACTGCCCGTCCTTCTTGGACGAAGCTCCTCCCTTCTCCTGCCCTTCCCTCTTCTCATTTCTAGACACTCAACTTTCTGCATCTTTTCCAAAATGGAGAGCCATTTGACTTCCAGCAGAAGTCAAGCTTACATGTCCCTGAGACAGCTTCAAGGACAAGCCAGGAGTATGGCTGCTGGCCTGTCTCTAAAGCCACCTGTGGGCCCTAGGAAGGAGAAGAAGGAGCCCCATGCCAGGCATACGTCTTCTCTGCTGTGACAGGCATTGTGCTATCCTTGGTGGTGGAGACCTGCAGCCAGCACCCCGCCTGCTGCAGAGGACTCTGCTGGACAGGATAGGACACAGCGAAGATGGAGGTGAGAGCAGGTGGCGGTAGCTACCAGGGTCACCCTGGGTCTCTCTGCTGCTTAGCAGGACGGTGACTGTGACTGCTCTGGGGGAAGTGAGTTCTGTGTGAAACGTGAGACAGATTCACGTGGGCAGTTAGTGCTCCATTTCAGGCAGCCTTTGGCTAGAGCCCCCCAGCAAGCTCGGCTGAGGAGGCAGAGAAGGCAGCAGGGCACTGGGAAGATTTACTCCTTGCTCTCTCTGATGAAGGCTTCGAGCTCAGTGCTGTTGATACAAACTAAAAATAGCTGGCAGCCCCCAGCTTCGGCCTCCAGCCAGTCTTGGCAAGATTAGGATGGCTCTCACATAAGGGAAGACTAATGGATTTCTTCCTCGAGGCAATTAAAAAGTGATTTGTCACACCCCGGGATGTATGGCTTTGTATTGGCAGACCGGAGGCTGCAGGGGGGCGCTGGGTGACAATGGTGGCTCCAGTGGAGGGCTTCCCTTGGGCTCTGGAGAGGAGCACAGCAGAACTGAGTGGGCAGTGGGCAGCGTCTGTGGTAGACACAGCCAGGGTAGGCTTGGCCTCTCCAGAGGCCCGTCAAGATTAAGAAAGATGCTGTCCGGACATTTTCTGATGTCTACCCAGCGGGAGAAGCCCAGAGACGCAGGCTCAGTGGCCTCCTGTGGCTCCTTCAGTGCCCTGGAGGAAGGAATTGGGGGGGGGGTCCCACATCTGTGGCAGGCCATGAACCTTCCTGACTGCAGGTCTCCCCTGTGGTCATGTGCCTGGGCAGGTTCCTCATAGCTGCCCCACACCAGACAAGTCCTCATTGTAGCTATGCCAGGGAAGGTTCCCACAGCCTCCTCACACCCTGGCAGGCCCTAACGGCTCGCCCCTATCTGGGCAGGCCCATCTCCAGTCGTATGCCCGGCATGTCCTCACAGCGTCCCCATTCCTTCGAAGGTCCCCTTTTCAGTCATGTGGCTAGGCAGGGTCCTACAGTTATTCTCCTCCCCTGCATCTGTGTATAACAGCTGTGCCAAGAATGAAGCTAGGAGCCCATCTCCCTGCTCTCACGCCCTCCTTGAACACCTGTAATTGTAACTTGTAACTATAAATGGTAACACTTGCTGTCTCAGTGTCTTTTCCTGTTGCTATGACAAAATATTCCAACAGGCAACAGTAGCTTGTCTGTTGTGGTGACACACACCTTTGATCCCAGCACTCAGGAGAGGCAGAGGTAGGAGGATCTCGAGTTTGAGGCCAGTCTGGGTCTCAAACTAGAGAGTGAATTTCAGGACAGCAAGGAGTATACAGTGAGACCCCCATCCCAAAAACAAAAACAAACCAAAAGCAACTTGAACAAGAGTTTGTTTGAGCTCACAATTCCAGGTTACAGTCTGTCATGGCCGGGAAGTCACAAAGCTTAAAGTGACAGATTGCGGTCAGAAGAAGACAGTAAAGAGTGCATGCATGATAGTGCTCAGCTTGCTCTCTCTGCTCAGCCCAGTTCCGTCCACAGTTCAGATGGACTTTCCAACATCAATTAATGCAATCAAGGGCAGCGCCCGAAGGCTCAGGGGCTCTGAGCATGGGTGGGTCTACACTGCTTCAAGCTGACAGCTGACGTTAACCAATGACTAAGCACTGACTTAAAGGAAGAGGCTCGGACTGTGGTTCTCAACCTTCCTAACGCTGCAACCCTTTAATACAGTTGTGTTGTGGTGACCCCCACCATAAAATTATTTTTGTTGCTACTTCATAACTGTCATTTTTGCTACTGTTATGAATTGTAATGTGAATATCTGTTTTCCGATGGTCTTAGGTAACCCCTGGGAAAGGGTTGTTCAATCCACAAAGGGGTCAAGACCATAGGTTGAGAACCACTGAGAAGATGGGTCAGCCTGCAGTGTGGTGGCAGTCATGACTGAGAGTCATCAGTGGCAAGAAGGATGGCACATGCACACAGTGGGGACAGGGAGGAGAACAGCCCGGGGCTCAATTCCTGTTATCAGGCTTGGGCTCCCATCAGTGAAGACCCACGTTCCCGACCACTCTGGATCCGGCCTTCTTCTTAGGGTTCCTGAGCTTAGAGGCCCCAGGCATGGTCTGAGCCCCCTGCTGAGTTGG
This sequence comes from Meriones unguiculatus, assembly GCF_030254825.1. NCBI lineage: Eukaryota > Metazoa > Chordata > Mammalia > Rodentia > Muridae > Meriones > Meriones unguiculatus. Next base: position 4,737,226 of record NC_083351.1, on the reverse strand, counting down.
AGTTTGTCTTTATAGACCTGAGGCTCTTCTCCTGGGGTCCCTGGACTGATGCAAAGGGCTCTTGAGCTCTGCTGCAGTGTAGCAGAACAGCTTGGGCTGACTCAGACAGAATGCACACATGAGTTTACTCGTCCATCTACAGAAGCCGGATGGGAGGCAACAGGAACTGCTGAAAAGTGTGGGCTTTGAGGCTGTGGGAGGTGCACAGCACTGTTGAGCAAGAGAATCACAACTGTCATCACTGTAGTCTTGGTGTCTTCATTGCTTCTCCCTCTTTTTCTTTCTCTCTCCTCCTCTTTTTCTCTTCCCCTTTCATCCATCCATCCATCCATCCATCCATCCATCCATCCAACTATCTCGTACCTCTACTCATTCATCAACCTATCCTTGTTTCCATTCATATATCCATACATTTTTCTATACCATAATATCCATCCACTCATGCAATCTTTCCTTCATTCACCCATCCCGTCCCATTCCATCCCATCCACCCATTTCATCTATCCATCCATTCATCCACCCACCCAACTATCCTATCCTATCAATCCACTCATTCTCTCATCCACCCACCCTTCTGTCCATCCCTCTTAATACCTATTGAGCATGTTAAGAGTTACTCTGTGACAGGAATACTTTAGTAATTTGAAAAGTCCGTGCTCTCTTCTTTTGGTCACAATGTTATATTGGGAAGAAATGTTAGTGCACATTTAATGAGTTCCCACTGTGTGCTGGCACACAGCACAAGGCAGAAGGGGCTTGACTCACACATACCGGAGTGGGGTACTGTTTTTGCCCTTCTTCTGTGTGCCCTTGGACAGCCTCCTTAACTTCTTTGACCCTCAGGCCTCATCTATATACATAACACGCTCAGAGATCTGTGTTGCCCTGGATGGTAGCGTGTGCGAGGCTCCTAGTAGTGGGCTTGGTTTCCATAAATCAAGGAAATAAATGTACATTCCCTCTGATCCCAGGGACCGATTGGTACCCAGTGCAGCATCAAATCAATAGGCTTAATATCTAATAATAATCCACTGAAAGGCGCTTTGGTCACTCAACGCATCAGTGCCACACTAATAACAAATTACTCCCTAAATTGTTAGCCTCAGTCCCTTTCACGGAGCTCTGATCATGTCTGTGGCAGGGAAAAGGAGGAACTGAGGCTTGCCAAGGGCAGCAGGGCACCCTGGGACCTTCTGTAGATGGCGCCACAGGCTGGCACACAGCTGGCAGATCCGAGCAGGCTCCAGGGAAAGGGTGTGGCGGGGGCACCAGGCTAAGCTGCTGAGCTACTGAGCATGCCCAGTGAAGCCAGACCACCTCCTGGGGTTGGGAGAGGCCCACCCGATCTAGGCCCTGGTAAGCACAGCCAGCAAAGGCCCCTCTGGGGACCATAGGATATGAAGTTTGATGCTGTATGGGTGGGACAGAGGGCTCCTCTCTGCCCTGAAATGCCTGGTAACCTTCTTGGCATGTCTCTCCTGTCCTTCTGTCCTTCTGTCCATCTCCTTCAATGTATAGCAAAGGCATTCTTTTGCCACATAACCTTCTGGAGACTTCCTATCTTTGTTTAAAATGCAGATTTTCTGCGCATTTTGACTTTAAAAAAGTTGTATTAAAATACTGCTTATCTTTTCTGCTGGCTTTTATGGAGCCACCTCAAATTCTGCAGCCAGGTTCTGCCTCTTTCACTCTGGGTGGGGCATAGCATCTCCAGGTCCTTGGGTGTCGGGATCAGAAGGCTGGCCATATGTTCTGCTCTGCCCTACTTGCCTCCCTTCTCAGGCTGTGAGTAGCCCCTGGGCCATCCTACCTATACGGCCCTGAACTGCAGTCTGCATACTGTCAGTGGATGGGTTGCAAATGCTGCAGAGCGGGAGGGGCTCAAGGCCAGAGCTGTCCTGCCTTGGCCATGGCTTGAGATGGTGTGCTCAATGCAGGGTGGACTGGGGTCCCCGGGTGTCACTTCCTACTTGCCACCACCTCCTGGCTGGAGTTGTTTAGGGAAGCGAGTGTTCTTCTCTCCCCTTGGGCCTGAGGATGCTCAGAGCTCAGATGCAGAAAACCCTCAGCTTGGCTTCTCTCCAATTCAGTGGGACTCTGCCCGAGGCCACTGATGATAACAACAACAATAATAATGCTATTATTAAAGAGATTTGCATAGACAGAAATTATTTCCCTGATTAAAAACAACAGCAAGCAAGGGTGCTGACTCTCCTGTGGCTGTGGAGAGAAGGGAAGCTGCATGTGCAGAAGGTTCCGGGGTAGGAGCTGGGCTGGGACAAGGAGGCAGGTCCTGCTGTGGAGGCTAGGAGGGGGTGGGCTCTGCTATATGGTTCTTGGATAAATAAACCAGAGATTGCCACAATTCCAGGAGCAATGTTTGGCCTGTCCAGCCACCCAGAGTGCAGATGTAGTCACATGCAGTATAGTGGGATAACGTGGGGGGCACTCAGAAGGGTACACGCTAGATGGGCTTTTCCTCGGAAGAGTTACATGCTCATGCTGGTGTGGGATGGCCACTCTGCTCCCCCATAAATAGACAGGGAGCCTGAGAGGGAAAGCGAAGTGGAATGGTGGCAGGTGAGTCCAATGAGTCACAGAGTCCTCAGGAGGCAGGCCTCACTGAGCAGCTTCTTTGATTGGGGGAACAAAGGCTTTTTAAACCTCTGGGGAGTAGGCAAAGGCTTTGGGGGTGGGTGTACATCACCGACTGAGGCGAAGGTGCAGGGAGTGCCTTATCTACATGAAGAAGAAATCCAGGTGCTTGCTGGACATGGCCTTGTAAGGAGAGGGGACGTTTAACCTGGCTGCAACTGCGTGGCCTCCTCTGGCGTGCGCAGAGGTTGGGGGTGCAGGGCTATGTGGGCAGAGACATGCAGGCTAGGGCAATGGAGGGAGTGGTCCCCACTCGGACAGCTCTCTAGGCGAGACTGGACATGACTCCACCCAGCTCCTGTTCCGACGGGCTTCTCCTGGTTAAACAGTACCCAGCCTAGAGCTCAGCTTGCTGAGTGACTAATGAGAGAAGAATGACTGGCGGGGGACATGTCAAGACCCCCCCAGGGTGGAAGCCATGGCTCCTTTCCTACTAGGGTTATGGAGGCTGAATGAGAATGGATGTGGGAGGCTCTATGTCTGGGGTGTCAACTAGTGGTTCCCAAAAGTTTAACAAACGAGAGTGCCTCTCAGAGAGTCAGGGAGAGAGGAGTCACCTCAAGTTGATTATTAAAAAGCATCCACAAAATCCCCAGTGGTGACACCCTGAATGTGGGGATTCACGGGAGAGGGAGCCCAGGGCACAGACAAAGAGTAAAAGAAACACAGGTCAGTCTGGAAGAAATACAAGCAGCTCTATGGATGATGTGAGGGCCCAGACCATCTGCTGAACCATGTCCCAGACAGGCAGGTAGGCTCAGCAGGTGACAGGAGACAGGGGCGACACATCCACTTATTTCCAACGACAACACAGGGGAGATGAAATTAGACCCACGGTACCACCGGGGACAGCCTACCTTTCACAGACTGTGTACACGCGTGGTGTGCCGAAGTGACCAAACGCTGCTGATGTTATCCGAGAAGACCTAAGAAGTGAAGGCGTATGTTGCTCACGGATGGGAGACCTACCGCAGCGAGAATGCCAGTCCTCTCCAAATCCACCAGCAGGCTTGATGCAGTTCCTCCTGAAATCTAGTGAAACGGTGTGTATGTGTGCTTGTATGTGTTGGATGTTTGGGGTAGAGGGAGGCACACATATGTGTGTGTGCAGGTGGACACCTGAGGTTGACATTGAGCATCTCCCTCAGCCGTTCTCCATCTGGAGTCAGGGTCTTTTACGTGAGCCTAAGGTTTGCTGATTCGGTGATTTAGCTGGCCAGCTTGCTCTGGGGACCCCTGCCTCAGCCTCTTGTGTACTGAGGTCATGCTCAGAGTACAGAGGATCTGAGCTCCAGCCTTCAGTCTTGTGTGCCAAATGCTTTTCTTGTGGGGCCATCTCCCTAGCTCCCAAAGCAACATTTTGACAGGTAAATGCAGCCTATCGTGTGTGGAAAGACCCAGGCCCTGGAAGAGCTAAGGCACTGACAGAGAGGCAGAAGGAAGGCCTGGCACTGAGGCTGACCACACAGGCACAAAATCCAGTCAGCGGGGTACTGAGAAAGGACAGACACACAGACCAATGGGACAGGACAGGGAATTGAGAGCTTGCTCTGCACAAGCAGCTTCAGCCTTTTGAGAAAGGTACACAGAACTTAAGAGGAAGGAGGGGAGTGTTTACAACAATGTTGCTGTGACAATTAGACACCTTTAGACACACCCCAGAAACCTCCTCTCCTGAACCTTAAACAAAAACAAAAGCAGAACACTGCCCCTGCAGTAGAAGCTTCAACCTATTGCCCTAACCATCCACATAACAAAGTACCAACCACAGGCTGAGCTATAGAAATGCTAAAACTGCTAGTAAAACCAGAGAGAAGGTATTTGATACCCAGCAATAAGGCATAAACATATATAGGGCAATAAAGGAAATGCTGGTAAGTTCTATTTTATTAAAATTAAACTTCTTCATTCTTTGAAAGACAATGTAAAGATGCCAAGGCAAGGAACGGAAAAAAAATACACATAAACCGTGTGACCAGCAAAAGACTAGCATAGAGTATATTGAGAACTCCCAAGATTCAACAGTGCAAGCAGTTCAGTTACAAAGTGAGCAAGAGACACAAAAGGATGCGGTATTCAATGTCAACTTAATGTAAAAGAGATGTCCAGGGATTCAGGAGATGTCTCACTGCAAAGCACTTGCAAGCACGAAGACCTGAGTTCCCAAACACAGGTTAAAAATATGGGTGTGGAGCCTGGTGTGGTGGTGCATGCCCATAATCCCAGCACTTGGGGAGGCAGGGGCAGGTGGATCTCTGTGAGTTTGAGGCCAGCCTGGTCTACAGAACAAGTCCCAGGACAGCCAAAGATGCATAGGGAAACCCTGTCTTTAAAAATGAACAAACAAACGAATGAACAAACAAACAAACAAAGAAAAGTGTGTGTGTGCTGTGAAATTGTAATCCCCCAATGGAGGCGGCACTGATGGGTGCAGGGTGTTTACTCCCCGGTCACCTTTGCCTATTCAGAGACTTTTAGGTCAATGAGATACCTCAATACGTAAAATATCTACATGTGTGTACCTGCGCATAAACATACACAGTACACTAACATACACAAAATATGTTCAACACCATTAGCTTTAGGGGAGTGTACTTTAATATCTAAGTGAGGGCCCTGGAGAGTTGTCCCGGTGGCTAAGAGCACTTGCTGGGCACTGATGAGGACCAGAGTCTGGATCCCAGTGCCCACATAACAAGCTGGGAACCCCGTATGTCTGTAACACAGCCTAAGGAGGAAGGAGATACAATGATTGCTCTGGCTTGCTGCCTTCCAGCCTTGCCCACACAAGGAGAGCTCCAGGCTCAGGAGAGACCCTGCCTCAAAGGGGGACAGCAATAGAGGGGGACACTCTAAAGCACGCATACACACACGCACGCATGCATGCACATAGAAATGCTTATGTGTGTGCCTGCTCACAAGTGCACACACACACTCTATCTCTCTCTCACACACACATACACAGATAAACTTAAAAAAACCCATAATGAGACATTACTACATAGCTATATCCAAATGCCTCAAGTAAAACATAGACACACTCAGCTGGAAGGATGGTTCACATCAAGATGGCTGCCACCAGGCCTGATGACCCTTCGGGGTTTCATTCCTTTCATATGGTAGAAGGAGAGAACCAATTTCAGCAAGTTCTCTGACCTCTACATGTGCACTATCATATCCATTTCCCATTCCAACGAAATAAACAAAGATTCGATAGAACCTCCCCCAGACAACCCTAGGCATGCTATCAAATGCTGGGCCGAGTGGACTGTTCATACACTCTGGGAGGACGGAACATTACACACACTCTGGAAAACAGGTGACAGTTTCTTTTCCACCAAGTGTGTGCATGGATGTCCATCCCAGAGGACAAAAGACCACACTCACACAAACTTCTGCACACAACATGCTCAGCAGAGTCGCGTGTCATAGCTGAGAGCAGACGCAGCCAGACACGCTTTGAGGAGTGACAGGCAAACAGATGGCGATGCCCTGGGACCTTGGATCACCGCTCGGTGACAAACAGGAGTGAATCACTGACACACATGCCACAGTCTGGGTGGCTCTCCGCTGGGAAGCCAATACCTTGATAGTGTGGCAGAGGCACACGTCTGTCCACGGGACAGAACTGCGTGAGCGCTCAGGCCAGGCGATCTGCTGTGTGCAGCAACTCACGGCAGAGCAGCTTGGCCTCAGACAAGGTGGAAGGTGAGGTCTGGCCTCCACATATGCTCTATGACACACATACAGGTGAGCTTACAACACTACAACACAGAGAGGCACACACACATACATACACATGCATCGTACACATGGAAACACATATGCATTCACATAGCAAATTCAGGCAAACCTGGGACTGCTGGGTAAGATTGGCGGGTTGTGTCAATGCCACTCTGCCTGTGACATTACATAAGCATTTCCCAGCGGCAACCATTGCGGGAGGCGGGATGAGGACACAGCTACTTCTTTGTGTTAGTTCTATGGACACGTACAAATTTATGATCACCTTAATGAAAATTCCAGTTACCCAGGAGAAACATACAGGGATGTGCCATTGAGTTTTGTCAAGTAAGTCATTAAAAACTACTGTCTCATCCTCTGTCATGGTGCTTTCATAAAAGGAAGGACAATAAAGTCAATAAGAACAAGAGGGTCATGGTCTCAGCATAAAGAAAGGTCCCTTTGGAATGAATATGATGACTGAAAAGCTCCTCACACTTAAGTCCCCAGACTTCTCTACAGACTGACAAGAACTTCACTGAATGGTTTGGGGCTGAAGACAATCATTTGAGAGCTGCTAACATCAAGCATAGGCTACTTAAACACTGGGAAGATGGAGGTGGTGGAGGAGGTGAAGGAGATGGTGCAGGAGGAGGAGGTGGTGGAGGAGGTGAAGGAGGTAGTGGAGGAGGAGGAGGTGGTGGAGGAGGAGGAGGAGGAAGTAGAGGAGGTGGAGGAGGAGGTGATGGAGGAGGAGGAGGTGGTGGAGGAGGAGGAGGTGGAAGTGGAGGAGGAGGAGGTGGTGGAGGAGGTGGTGGAGGAGGTGGTGGAGGAGGAGGTGGTGGTGGAGGAAGAGGTGATGGAGGAGGAGGAGGTGGTGGAGGTGGAGGAGGTGGTGGTCAAGGAGGAGGAGGTGAGGGAGGAGAAGGTGAAGGAGGAGGAGGAGGTGGTAGAGGAGGAGGAGGAGGTGGTGGAGGAGGAGGAGGTGGTGGTCAAGGAGGAGGAGGTGGGGGAGGAGAAGGTGAGGGAGGAGGAGGTGGTGGTGGAGGAGGAGGAGGAAGAGGTGGTCAGTGGAGTAGTGTATCATGGTGGTGGTGGTGGGTTTGGGATCTTCAGTGTCAGGGAAGGCTGGTGCAGACTGACATTCTGGAAGGAAGCATGAAGTGAAGGTGGGAACAAACACCAGGCCTTTCTTCAGGCTAGAAGGAATTATCCTCTTTGCCATTGCTGTCTGGTGTGGTTCCCTTCTCCTCAAACCTTGCCATTACAGATCCATGCCTCCCCGACCACACTTGCTGAAGTGGAAATCCACCCCTGGAGAGCAGCTTCTATTCAGTATTTCTGCAGGAGACCCCACCCAGAGCACAGTTGCTAATCAAATAATTCCCAGCACCATGGCATTCCTGTGGCCTGGAATTAGATTTTGCTTAGCCAAAGCAGCATGCATCACTGTGGCAGATCTTTATAGAGGAGGGTGCCTGGATGCCAGAGCCCAGTGCAGACTGAATGTGCTCATAGCACTTGGACAGACTTCAGCTCCACATACTGGCCAGTCACCCTTTGGATCCAGAATGTGACTCTGATGACAAAAGATTCATTATGTAGAAAGCATTCTCAGGTGGATGATAGAAAAGCAGAACACAGGCCTTGGATACCAAAGCGTTCCTTCCAGCATATGGCCTGGATCCTCACTCCCACGTGGAGAAAGTGACAGCACTGTGCCTTTGGAAGTGTGGCTCAGAGCCCCAGACCCTGGGAAATAGTCTAAATATAGATGTATGTGGTATCATCTGAGCAAGTGGTTTTTCAGGTAATCGATCCATCCATCCATCCATCCATCCATCCATCCATCCATCCATGCATCCCATTCATTGGCCCATCCATCTATCTACCCATCCATCCATCCATCCATCCATCCATCCATCCATCCATCCATCATCTATCCATCTACCCCATCTATCCGTCATTCATCATTAATACATTCATCCATCATCCATCCATCCATCATGCATCATCCATCCATCCATCCATCATCCATCCATCCATCTGTCACATCCCAGGTACTGGGAAGGACTCTCAAATTAGTCACAACTCAGATTCTGGAAGTAGATCACCTGAGCTTATGCCCGCCCACCCCACTGGACTGATGACGTTTTAATGTAGGCAAGGCACTTAAGCTCTCAGCGCCCAGGTCTTTTTCTCTAAAATAAAGGTAACAATAGTGTCGACCGAATGGGAGGAGGTGTTGATGTTTTCGTGGCTGAGTTTGTTGAAGAGACTGACCCAGCATACAGGGGAGTCAGCATTCTAAGCAGCCACATAGGGGCATTAGCCTGGGAGGAAAAGGGGAGAACTTGCCCCCAGGAAACTATTAATGCCGTGTACACCACAGAGCAGTGCACCCTGGGCAGGGTGAGCAGATGCTGTCTCAGAACTGCTGCAGAGCTTGACTTCATGGGAACACCGACACCTCCTCTCTTCCCCCGCCAGGATGAGGGTGTCTTTGGAGACTTGGGTAGGGGAGTGTCATGAAGGAACATGTTTCAGAAAGTCCTCTGCTTTCACAGTTCTGTGGCCTGCAGCCAGAGAAGGGCAGCTGATGTCCCCAAGATGAGCAAGGGACAATGGTGACTGTGAAGAGCAGAGCAAGGAATCTGGCTGTGGGAGAGGGGAGAGCTATCACACTGAGCATGCACTCATGCTCCCAGCATAGGGGAGGTAGTGGAAGGGGGTTTCCAGGGGCTCATTGGCCAGGGGTCTAATGAACTCACTGAGCTCCAGACTCACAGGGAAACCTTTCTAAAATCAAGGGTAGAGAATAGAGGAAGAGTGGACAGGCCGTGAGTTGTTGAAAGAGACCTGGAAGACTGTCCGTGACAGCAGCCTCAGAAGAGAGCGGGGAACAGCAGAGCAGGCCACAGAGGAGCCAGCATTCTTAGCCTTCAAGAGAGAAGCATGTCCGCAGGGTGGGCCTCCAGCCCAGAGGAGGTGCTAAACTAGTCAGGAATTAGGGGACCACTGTCCAGACAGTGGCAGTGGCTGGGGTGGCTCAGGGAAGAGGTGCACAGTGACACGGGGACCAGAAGGTCCCGGCTAAGGGACTTCCAGGGAGTTCACACAGCCAGTTAAAGCCCCGTGCCCAGCCTGAGGAGCCTGAGTCCTGGAAGGGGCTTCCCTGCCTCTTCACCTGAGTCTTCCAAGCCAGCAGAGTTAGAAGTGGCAGCGTGGGCAGGTGGCCTTGCAGCAAGACTCGTTCTAAGGTGCCACAAACAGTAGCTGACCTCCGTGTCTGTGTGACGATTCCCCGCCCCACCCCCTTCCAGCCCTACCTACCTGCTAAGGCCCCAGAGAGACAGGTATGGTCACCCCAAACTCCTGCTCAGCAGTGAGGGGTGGGCTCCGTATCAGCACCAGGACACCTTGGGACACCTTGGGTGTCTCACCTTGCAAATGAGCTTTTGATGGTTCCAGAAGCCTCTAATTGGAGCAACTGTCTAGGATCTCAGGATTAATAACCATTAATGTTATGTATTTTTTTTACTCCCTCTTCATCTGAAGTGGGCATGGTGGCCAGGAGTCTTTCCTGGGGACAGTTTCCTCCCCCAGGAGCCTCTGCTCCTGGCACTGGACTGGTCTCTCTATGCTCCTATGTCAGCTCTGTGGCATCATGGTTGGCAGTCTGCAGCCTTCACAGGACATCTTTTTCTGGGTCATGGTTAAGTTCGGATATGAGTTATCCCTCTCAAGAACTCATATGTTGAAGGTGTGGCTCCCAATTTCCCAACTAGTGGCGGTGGTGGTGTGTGTGTGCACGTAAGTGTATGTGTGTGTGTGTGTGTGTGTGTGTGTGCGTATGTGTGTCTGTGTGCATGCATGTGCTTGCATGTGGAGGCCAGAAGTCAGTGCTGGATGCTTTTTCCAATTGCTTTCTTGCTAGTTTTTTAAGACAGGATCTCTTGCTGAACTTGGAACTCGCCCAGCTGACTAGCCTGCCTGGCAGTGAGACCTTCTGGGTCCTCCTGTACCTACGCCTTTATGGTGTGTGTGTGTGTGTGTGTGTGTGTGTGTGTGTGTGCTGGAGATTCAAACCCAGGTCCTTGTTTATGTCTGTGCAGCAAGCACTTGACCAGCAGAGCCTTCCCCCAGTCCCTGGGGGTGCCGTTGAAAGGTGACTGGATTCCCCCATCACTGAGCTCGCAGCAGCGGGGTGGACTACGAGGAGGAGAGAGTGGGTCAGTGGGACAGGTGCTCCTGCTTCTGAGCTGTCACATGGTAGGTAGGCAGGAAGCTTTGCCTCACCACGCTGCTCTGCTGGCCTGGAGCGCCTTACCCAAGGAGCAACAGGGCTGGTGTCCACAGGCTGGAGCCCCTGAGACTGAGCCAAAATAAAACTTTCTGCCTTTTAAGTTTTTTGTTTTTTTTTTTTTTCAGATATTTTGTCATAGTGATGAAAAGTGGCTATACAAGTGCCTGGTGGAGGGGGGTATTTCCAGTGTGGCTTAGAAGGGGGTAATATCTGCCAGGTGTCCTCCACCCACTGATGGAGATTGTTACAACATTTGGCTTTTGAGGAGATGGAGGCAGAAAGGGACAAGAGAAATTGATGAAACTCTCATGTCCTCTTCAGAATGCACGTCAAACAGGACCTTCTGCTGGAGCCTTCTCTGATCGGGCACAGGCCCTCTCCCAAGGGCACAAACGGCTTCCGCGGGGAGAGCCTGGGGCTCTGTGACTTGGTTCCCTGAGGGGGCCCCTGAGATCTTATTTTCACTCCAGCTCATCATGGCACCGAGATGCTGTGAACGGCTGTTGTGATGAGCTCAGACCATGATGGAGAGCAGAGGAAAGGAGAAGGAAGAAGAAGGGGAGGGGGCAGCTGCTAGGGAAAAAGGTCATGGTGGGGTCAGCCTCCAAGAGCATCAGCTACAGCATCTATTTTATCAGCTTTTCTTTTCACATTGCAAACTGGCCTACCTTATTGTCATTGTCCCAGCTCCCACTCAGTCTTCATGCATCATTTTGTCCCATCCATACCACATCAGGCTTCACAGTTACCACTGGACACCCAGAAGTCCCCTCAGCCTTCAGGGAGGGAGGCTGGGGAAGAAGTGTTTCTGAGCCCTTGGCCTCTGTCTTCAGGCCGGAAAGTCAGGAGTCCCTGATGCCTAGGTGGCCCCCCAAATTTAGTAATCCAGAGGACCCGCCCCAGTCACAGACGCAGAGCTAGGGATAAAAGGAGTCTTTCAGGCCACACTGGGGACCCACTACCACCCACACCAGGAGTTCTTACAATATGCCAACTTAAAACCATGTTTGGGTCTCCTCCCTCTGTTTTGGGCTGGTTTTCATTCCCAGAATGGAATGGATACCATTTTCCCTCTGATGAGACAAGCCAACATATCCAAGTGGTGGTCACTCTAGATGCCAGTGACCTTTAAGGTTTGAAGATAAGCCCCAGAGAGCACTGCTCTTCCGACCTATCAACTGAAGCCACCTGCTCAGGAACTTACCCTGGACCCTTTTTCAGCCCCAAATCCATTCTACTTCTGCTTTCCCGTGAGATAATAAGATGACAAGGGACAACATACACGATGTCCTTTGTAAACGGAACCAGTACATGACAGTGCTGAAAAGGAGGCCACATTCCACTGTATCTGTGGAGTGCCAGGCTTGGTGCCCAGGTCTGCAATCATTACCACTCATCCCATAGATAGGGGGATTAAAACATTGACTATGGCCACAAATCAAGCAGGGGCTTCAGGATTACCACAAAGGATTAAGCTGACCCAGAAAAAAGAAAGATACCAGAGAATTTGGAGTGTTTATTAAGGACAATCAAGGATCGTCAAGTCTGACTGAGGACAATGAGATGTTAGTGGAGGAGACAAGCAGGGCCAGTAAGAAGGATTGCGTAGATTTGAGCCCCTTAGCCTGCAACGACGCTCATGAGACGGTGCACTGTGATGGCAGGTGATTAGACCGCTGTCTACAGGAGCAGGTTTACCCAAGCCCACAGCCACATCCCCAACAGAGGACCGGAAGCTCATGCACTAAAGTCCGAAAAGCACCTCTTTCTAAGTGGTGGAATATCACGTGATTTCTCTAGAATCCTTCTCTTCTGTCTAGTTTGATTTCCAAACCTGGGCATGGGCTATGTGCAGTTTGCAAAGGAAAGACCTTCCAGGGTCACACACAGCAAGCACCCTTCACCGTAGACAGGGCTGGCTTTCATCTGTCCGAACATAGGCACCATCTTTTTCCTCTGTACTGTTCTGTGTGGAGGTACGTTCTATGATCCTTGGGATATGGCACCTTTGTTAACTATCTTTTTTTTTTTTTTTCATCAGGACTTCCAGGATGGTCCCTTTGCTCGCCTACTGTCTCAGGGAGAGAGAAGACGCTTGTGAAACCCTGAGAGCCGCAAGCAGGAAGGAGCCCTCTGCTGTGCCCGCTGCTCCAGTGGCCCAGCTGCCAGCCCTGCATCTGCACCCAGGGTGCCAGCATGCAGGGCACCCAGCATCTGAAGCATCCGACTCTAGAGGGACCATCTGTGGCCTGGAGGAAGCCCCTCCAGCCAAGGGAGGGGCACATGTGCTCTGGACCCGGGCCAGCACTCTGCCTGCCCACCACCTGTTGTCCCTGTGGCTCCCGCTTCCTCTTGGCTCCCCCAGTCCACAGTAAGCCTCCATCAGGAGGCTTTGGGACAGCAGAACAATTTAATTCCTATTACAGTATAAAAATTAATAACATTAAAATGTCATGATCATCCTACACTAATTAAGCATCTAATGAATAATTAGCTGTGGACACATCTGACATTTTTGGTCATTAATTTGAGCAAGTGTTTTAAGTCCCAAACAAGGCCCCTCTGTGCTGGAGCCTGCGACTTTGTACCAGAAGGCAGAGCCTTACAAAGTTATCCTGCTTGGATCCTGGCTGGGGGGTGGCTTTCTCCTGGGGATTAATCCTCCCTGCCTTCAAAGTCCTCCCCAGGGCCACACCCCAGCCCTTAATGTTTTCTTGGATGCACTTCTAGGTTTGCACACACTGCTGTGGCACACAGTAGGTGCTTGGTGAAGGAGGTGCACACAGTAGGTGCTCGGTGAAGGAGGTGATGCCTTCATCATCAAGGACTTCCTCTAACAGAACGGCCTCAAGAGTGGACCAGTGTCTGGGTAACTGTGGCTGGGGCCCGCTAGGAGGACAGAGCCTTTTCCCCTCCCCCAAGGAGCTGGGAGAGGCTTTCAGAAGGGGATCCAAGCCAGATGTGGGACCCCATGGCCGCCTTCTGGTGGGGTACCCCTCCTAACGTTACAGGTTGTCTTGTGTCCATAGCTCTGTCTGTTGTGAAGCCCTGAGAATGCCAACGTTAATTGGTCCAGGTGCACTGCCGTGGTCATCGGACTACATGAGACCGCACTGAGTGCAGTGGCCCTAATCTGCTGGCCGTTATCTGCATAAGAAGGTAATCTGGCCTCAGAACTCTTCGGTCATGACAGTGAGAAAGTGACCAACACACCTTTAAATTCTAAATCATGTACACTCACTAGCCCCCCCCTTACTTTTAATGCTCCAATACAAATGGTAATCCCCACAGCACAGGAGAGAAAATGAGTGTGCAATGCCATAGGACTAAATTGTGTCTCTAGCCCTTGGATGTGCGTGTGTATGTGTCTGTGGTGTGTGAGTGTGTGCACACCTGTGCAATACCTGTATGTGAGCATGTGTATGAGCGTGAGTGAGTGTGTGTGTATACAGGCCGCAGCACACACGTGGAGGTTAGAGGACAATCTGCGGCAGACAGTTCTCTCCTTCCACCGTGGGAATCTGGGGGATTGGATTCAAGCTGCCAGGCTCGGCAGCAAGCACCGTCATCTAAACGAGTTATCTTGTTGGCCCAGACTTTAGGACTTTCAAAACTGGCATTTTACCCAGTGCTTTGCCTAATTTCCTGGGATTGGCAGCACTCGGACTGGACGTTCACCTTGGAGGAGCATCAGCTGATGTTTGACGTGATCGATCACAAGCGTGCGGCCTCCACCAGACTGTCAAGGATCACGGGGAGACTAAATAGGTCAGCAGAGGAAGTGCTGAAGGAGGTCCACAGGGAGGGATTAAGGAGGGCAGATGTGAAGCTCACAGGAGCCTTTCCAGGACACAGCTGTGTGGGGTGATGGAGGGGACAAAGGGTTTGGTCAGGGATTGGGGGTGAAGTTAATCTTGCAAAGGCACAATGACCCCCAAAGCACACAGACCTCACACTGCACCCTCAGACAAAAGCACCGATGATGGTACTTGTCATGAACCAGGACGCTCAGGAGGAAGAGAGGGCTCCTGAAACTGAGGCCTCCCGAGGGGAACCTAATGGTGCTCTTGTTTCTTTGTGTATTTTAGGGAAGGCTGGAGGGGAAACCATTTTGCATAAATGACACAGTCCTGTCCTAGGAGCTGCAAGATCTCTAGTAAAGATCCTCAGCTCAGTTCTGGTGCCCCCACAGAGTCCAAAGCCATCGGTGTCAAGTCCCCTCCTCCCTCAGCTCCTGACACAGTAGGGCTGAGGTTGTGACACAGGGAGTGAGCTCCCCCGGCACCCCTCACATGCCTTCTGCTGCATCCCGTGCTACTGTTGAGCACACCAGAACCTTGACAGGCGGGCAACTCCAACACGAGGACTCAGAGGTGGGCCCACCCATTCCGCTCTGTCATGGCACCAGAAGTCATCCAGGCCTCACCCCAGACCCATCGACCAGAGTCCCCTGGAGGATGCCCAGGCAGTCAGCACCCTTTACGTTTTATATGAAACAAGGTCCTGGGAGCCATCGATCTTGGCTTTTACTTTCCAAGTGGGGTTATTTAATGAAAACGGGAGGGGTGATTTTTAAGCCCCTTTATTTACCAAATGTGGGATCTCTTTCCTGATGTGAACATCAGTCTGGAAGCTGGGCATTGGGAACATGTCTTTAATCCTGATGCTCTGAAGACTGCAAAAGAGAAGACCAGAGAGACTGGGGCCAGCCTGGGCTACACAGTGAGATGCCAGTCTTTCCCCCTCCCTCCTTTCCTTTTCATCCCTCGGAGGGTCTGGAACACACATGGTCTGGTCCCTGGTAAGTGACTTTTCAGGCTCTCTGTGGTCTCAGAGGAAGGCTCCTGCTAATCATTGCTGTTCCCTGGATGACCTTGGAATGACAATCCACACATGTGCGGCAGAGGCCCACATACCAGCAGAGGAGCGTCTAACCTTTGGTCACCCAACTGTCGGGCAGCACCTGATTTCCCCAGCTCACGTGACTGCTTACAGGCAGCCACTGGGCCCATGCACCTCTCTTGGCTGGTGGGAGTGACACCAGGTGCTCACGCCCCTCACTTCAGATCACAGAGCTTTGGCATCCTGGCCTCTTCTCTGTGGAAGGTCTGCTGATGTCCCTCCCAGGAGCCTGGACCCAGCAGCTGTGGAAGGTCCAGCCCAAGACTCAGCCTCAGTGTGTTTTTATGGCCTAGTTATAAACTAGGCTTATAATGGAAACTCTGACACCACCTAAAATATGACCGCACACTGGGTGCTCCCAGAACACAGCCCTAATTTATAAACCACTCAGGGATCCTGGGCCATTTTGCAACTTATGGACAACAATCCAGAAATGGAGTGAACCCAGAGAGGGAAAAATGACGCAGGGGCCTATGGACGATAAAGTGTGCCAAGGCCGATAGTCCAGAAATCAAGGCAGTGTCACAGTGTTTGGTCTCTGTCCTGAATCCTGGTCCCCCTCCTCTCTGGTAAGTGTTTCCAGACTAGGAGAGGCCTATAGCTCTGTCATCAACCAGCTCAGAGCTCTGCTCACACACCCCCTGGTGCTAGTGGGAATCACTGGCTGGAGAGGGAGCAGAGAGGGGGAAAAGGTTCCATGTTCCTCCTGTGACTGAAATGAGAGGAAAGAGAAATGGACTGAACCGTCTGCTCCCCAGACCCCCAGGCCACTACCAAATGCTGGCGGAAGTGCCTCTTCCACAATCTCCCAGGGATGAGCTTCCTTCATGGGGCCAGGGTCCTGCCTCAGGGGGCCTGGGACTGCCTCAGAGGGCCCCAGGCAAAGCGTGCACAGCTTCGGTCCCCTGCCCACACCTGCAGGCACATCCACACCCACCCAGCTGAGTGTGCAGCAGAAGCCAGTGTGGAGAGAAAGGCCGGAAGAGTGGGTGCTGACTGCGACAGTGGCGGACAGTGCTAGAGCCGACTTTTCCTCAAGAGCCAGGCTGGGCCCTTTATCATATCTTGCTGCTCTCCGGGCTCTGCCCTCCCTCTCCTCTTCCCTCGTTAATTCCATCCTGCAAACACCTGAGCATTTTCCATGTGCAAGGCTCCGTTCTGGGGACTTGCAAGACAAGGCGTGCCACTTGTGAGTGTGCAGAGGACCTAGAGTGTGTCTCTCACTGCTAGCCACCCCTCCGCTCCCCTGCCAGACCATGATGGAGCTTTACAGTAATTGTCACCACTGACACCAAATTCATCTCGGAACTTTTGAGTGTCTCTTCAGCTTTCAGATGCCTCTGCTGATGGGCTGAGAAGCAGCCATCCCTCCTCATGTCCTCTACTGAGCGCCGTTAGAGTCAAGTCAGTCCCACGCTGCTTAGAGCGCAGCTCAGAGACAGAGAGCCCCAGCTGAAGGCCGTCAGTGCCACCTCCTCCGGGCTGTACCCATCAAGGCTCTCGTTAGGAGATCCCTAATGCAGCAACCACAATGACCCTGCCTCTTAAGGCTATCAGACAACTTAATGAGGTAACAACCAATGTGTACAGCTACGCTGGAGACAGAGCTGAGTGCTCTGCAGACCTCGCTGGTACTGCGGTTTGTGGAAGGACAAGCGGACTTTATAGACAGGGATCAGCATGAGCAAAGGCCCTGGGGCACAAACCAGCACTCTGCCAACAAACATGATTTGTAGACTTGCTTTGCTGCAACAGAGACCCTGCACTCAAGTCCTCCAGAGGGTGGAGCCTGGGGGGGTGGATTCCTCAGGAGAGGGTGCTTCTGCTTTGTCCCCACATAGTTTCCAGAGGCCTGGGGTGAGGGGACTGTGCCTCTCAGGCTGGGGGCTCCCCTCTGCCCACTCTTGTTCCTGCACGCCTGTCTTCTGAGCTCCTTAGGGAAAATGCAGTTTGAGTTGAGCCACTTTCAATTACTGGGATGCAGCTGTGCTGAGCCTGTGAGGCGATGAAGGGCCTGTTCTCCTTCTGGGAATATGTGGGGTTCTCCAGGAGCCAGAGGAGAGGACGCAGGCTGAGTGCTGCTCTAAAGAGCAAGCGCCTCCCCAGACCCCAGAGCTGGGCGCATGCCCACCCAACCCAGGCCGCCAGGCGCCTTGGAGCTGCAGTCCCAGAGAAGTACAAAAGGTTTGGTGGGGATGAGTGTGTTCTGGGAGCATGTGTGTGAGTGTGAGTTATTGTGAGTGCTAGTGTAGTTGTATGATGTGTATGTGCAAAAGAGAGAGAGAGAGAAGAGGGAGGTCCTGTTGTGTGGGGAGGCCCAAACCTCAAATCATACCTCTAAAGTCCCCTTGGGTCCCAAGTGGCCTGGGACTTGTTGCTGTCCCCTAGGACACTGTGTCGGTTAGGGTCCAAGTGAACCCCCAAATGGCATGAGATCCTGAATGACAGACAATCTGGTCTCAGGTAAACAGAAGGACTGCTACCCGAACTCAGCTTTCCTCAGAAATCTTGTTAAGTGGGCTTCTGTCCGTTAGGAAAAGCCTTACTTCCCTTATCCACCCCTCACAGCCAACCAACTCCCACAGAGGCGTCTCAACCCCCGTTAACTCAAATGAGCAGCAAATCCAGGTCCCCTTTGTTCTGGCCTACACCCCACCTTCTCCTGCTTTTAACTCCCACTGCTCTCACTCACAGGCCCCTTCGTGCTCCCCTTAGAGCTGGCAAGGCTCTCCCTGGTATTGGCTGATCAGCCCCACCCCCACTGAGAGACAGCCAGGCAGTTTGAATACTCCAACAAATCTTTCTGAGTAGGTGTGGTTTCCACTCTGCCCTCACGTGGCCAGCGGCCGGTCTGGTACTCATCCTGCCTTGCTGTACCTGGCACCTCTCTTGTAACATTTTCTGTGTTCGTTTCTTACCCGCTAGACTTCCTGGTCTCCCTCTATCTCTCCTCAGGGAGCCAGACTGTGGTCTCCTTACCCACTGATGGTCCCACCTCCCCTCTGCCACTATCAGGCAGCCCCACAAGGAGGCCCCATAAACAGGCGTTGTTTCAGTGAGAGCAGGGGTGCAAACCCTTCTAGGACTGGAAGAGCTGGGAGACTGTTGATGAAGTGCCCACATGGACAAGGAGGCCTCTTGGGTCCTCAGATAGCTCTCATTCCGCTATCCTAGAGAGGCTCAGCCCGGTTCCCAAGGACCAAGACCAGCCTTCAGCCACCCCTGGGGATCTATGCAAGATCTCGGTCTACAAGATTGTTCAGACCTCGCAGCTTGAGAACAGCTGGCCCTATTCGTCCATGGTCATTCCATGAACCTCTGCTGGGGTTCATGTCTGCGTCATCATTTTGGCTCTGGGTAGGCTGCCTCCTGGCCTAGCCTCCTTCCTGCCAAGTAGCGCTGGAAATGAGGAGGGACACCTATCTCTGACCTCCAGCACTGGCCAGTCCACAGCCCTCCGTAGACAGGGAGCTGAGAGCTCATCCCTGCAGTATGGTCTGATTCCAGTAGAGTCTGGGCTAGCCTGGCTTTCTCTCACCATGGTCCCAGTATCTCGTGTTTACCTCACCTTCTGGAGTGGCGTGCCCCGCCTGCAGGGGTTACCAGAACGGTTCTAGTTTTCACTGTATGTCCCCCCACTTCCCTATTAGGTCCTGAGAGCACATGGCCCCACTGCTGGCAGTGGTCTTCAGGAACATGGCGCGTAGCGGGGTGGGGATGTGTGTAGATGAAATATGACATCACATGCATGAAGAGTCAACGGTGGGCCCCGTCACTGTGCCAACATAGACACAGCCCTGCAGGCCTGAGACACAGCAGACATCCTGTTGTGTCCAGCTGTTGCCTTCTCCCGGCCCGTCCTTTCCTGTGTGTCCTGTGACTTAGGTGAGGGACAATAGGGTCCCCAAGGGAGAACAGGCAGCTCAGTCACATTCCCAGGCAACTCCGAGGGGAGACAGAGCCAGCACAGTGGCCTGTGAGCGCAAAGTACAAACAAATGGCTCTGGGCTTGTCTCTAATGCCAGCCAAGAGCAGGACTCTGAGCTAGACCCAGTAGAATTGGGGACTACGCAAGAGGAAGGTGGATGGCGCTCAGACCATAGGAAAGGCTGTGCCAGGCACAAACTGTCTGTGATGACCACATGGAAGCACACAGGTGCCAGGCTTACACATGCCCCAGCGTGCAGCATGACACCGCAGCATACAGACGCCAGGCTTGCACAGGCCCCATTGTGCCATGTGATTTACGTGAAGTCTAACCCATGCTCTCTCCTGTGAGGGAGGTAGTATCATTGTACTTTATGGGTAGATAAACGGTTAGGGAGGCCAAGTCCCTGCCTCAGGGCCACCTAGCTAGCAGCTGCTGGAGCTGAGCTTGCTACCCAGGTGTATTGTGTCCTCAGTGTGAGCTGCCCAGGTGGAAAGCAATGGTGAGCACAGCCAGTGTCACCTCCCTTTGTTGTAAATGCATCCAGCCAAGAAAGGTTTCGGCTAAGGAGGCTCGCTCTATGTTCCCAGCCCCGCGCAGGTGGGAGGACCCTTGTGAACCCTTGTCCTCAGCGCCTGGTACCCTCTTCAGCTGCAGCAGAGCCTTGAGTATTTCCTGATGGTTAAACAAGAGATTCCTCATCCCAGGGGAATTAGGGTTGAGCCTGTGGCTTCCCAATGGGCCAGCCAGGCAATCAGCTGTCTCCACCCCAAGGGTCCTGCCATCCTTCCTCTATCTACTAGGCATGGGATGGGCTCCCTCTCTATCCAGGCCTGGCCAGGAGGTGAGCAGAGAGAGGGTGTGGACATAGCTTGTATACCACACTCTGCAGGCCTGCCCACACCCAGAGGTTGGGCAGTCTCAGGGTTGAGACAGCAGTAAGGAAAGTGCCGATGGCCAGGATGGGGCCAAGGCTCATGGGAGCTTTAAAGCGCTGGTTAGGAGTCCCTGGAGCCTGAGCCACCAGCTAGCCTCCAGCCAGAGACATCCCAAAGGCCAGCCCCAACACATGGCTTTGAGGAAGTGTGTCCTCTCTCTGGGCAGCAGCATTTGTAGCTGGGGTGTTTCCAGGCAGGGGACACTTGCCTTATCTCACTCCAAAGAGACACCCCACCCATGTGTGGAGCAAAGAGAAGTCACTGGAAAGTTACCCTATCTCTCTCTCTCCCCAGCACAATCACGTCTGTTCTTAACTGGCTTTGTGTCCCAGAAGGCAGTCACCCCCTGGCCAGTGTTCAGCAACCCTCATCGTGCCGTGAGGAGGACCCCTGTGTCCCCAGGCACTGGGGCCTAGCTCCTTTGCCAGTTCAAGGCCAGGACCCACCAGACCTGGGTTTAGAGGAGACTTTCGGGCTTCTTGGGAAGCAGTGGCTGATGGTGACTTCCTGGTTGGGGGCCCTTCCCTCCAGGTGCCCTTGCTAAAGAGCCATTTGTAGACTGACGCTGAGCTCTGCCCAAGGCAGGGACCGAACAGGCACTTGGAATTCGTAAGGAGACTCTGCCAAGCTGCCGGAGCCCATCAAATTTTTATTGGATGTGTTTCCTCTGGAGAACTTGTCTACTAAATCCTGCCTGGGCTGTATTAGAGAAATAAAAATTCCACACACAGGCCTGACTGCAAATGCTGCTGCCCAGAGAGAGGACACACTTCCTCAAAGCCATGTGCGGGGGCTGGCCTTTGGGGATGTCCCTGGCTGGAGGATGGAGCCTAGCCGGTGGCTCAGGCTCCAGGGACTCCTAACCAGCCCCTTAAAGCTCCCATGGGCCTTGGCCCCGGACTGGCCACCGGCACTTTCCTTACTGCTGTCCCAACCCTGAGTGGGAAACCACCAGCCTCCCGCTGGCCTGCTCTTTCCCTGGGGCCAGGGGGCGCAGCAGCTAGAGCCCACCTAGCCCTCTGCAGACACCAGAGGCTCAGGTCTTCTTGGCTTCAGCGGCTTTAAAGGCTTCACAGCACACAGGCATGGCACTGGGTTCCAGCCCCGAAGCTTCTAACAACTGATGAAGGGTGGGCAGAAAGACCCGCAGAGAGCAGAATCCACAGCAGACACTACCCACTTCTATAAGCATAGCGAGATACTCATATTTAAAGTAAATTGAATGAGTTTCTTGTTTATCTGCAACTCAAATCCACAGGGCACCTGAGATTCTTACTTGCAGACTTGTGCCAGCGTGAAGATCAACCTCTGGGGTTTGGCACATGCTGAGGTTTCAGGCTTGGTACAACCTGCCCAGAGGTGCCAGGTTCTGCAGAGATGTGCTCTGCAGGCCACTCGCCCCACGGGCTCTGGAAGACAGAAATCTGAACTGACAGCACAAGAAGGCTGGCAGCTGGGAGGGCACATCTGGCTGGGAGATCCTGGGAGCAAACTGCTGTCATCAGGGGCCCCTTCCTCGTGGGTAGAGCCGTGGCCCACGCTTCTGCACCCGCTCCCCACAGTTCCAGTTGCCTTTTTCTCAGACCGTGCTGCTGCTGACAAAGGGCAGAGAACGAGGCTGCTTCCTAAGGAAATCCCCCCCCCCACAAGGGGCTCTACGGAAGGTTCTGGAATCTGCTTACTCAGCTTTGTCTTTGGCTACTGAGCTTGGCGTTCCTGCAGTGGCCTGTAAACCTGCTAGCATCAAGACAGAGACGTGTGTCACTAGTGGGTAATAACTCCTCCAAGCCCTGCTTGCTTTTCTGCAGGGTTGAGTGGTGCCTTCCTGGCCACAGCTCTCTCTGGGAAGCTCCCGGGCCTGTGCCTGGGACTCCTTTGCCCAGCTGGGTCTGGCCAGTTGAGTGTGAAGCCATGATACTTCCCGGAGCTGACAAGGGCACAGCCTTGGCACTGGGGCTGTTTGGCATCACCCAGGCCCAGGCTTGCGGTTTTAAGATGACAGAGGAAACAAGGACCGGATTCCCTTATCTCCGAAGCTAAGCATAGATCCTGAAGGGTGAGAAAACATCCCCCTCCCCACTCACATCTGTCCCTCGGAGCCAGGGTATTCGAAGCTGGTGAGCAGAACTGTGAAAACAGTTTGAGTGAAGGAGCATCCTCGGGAGGCTGCTGCCGATGGGGAGCCGTGCCCGGCGTGCCATCCAGGAGTGCAGAGCTGTGCCCCTGAGGCACTGTGTTTGGGGGTGGGGCCAGAAGAGACCTGCCTTTCCAGAGTGACGTAGAAGCTGGGCAGCCGCCCCGCAGAGAGACTGAAACGCTTAACTCCCGCAAACACATGCTGAGCTCTCCCACACCTTAAGATGCATATTCTACAGGCAGGACCATGTGAGCACACAGGCGGACTCAGACGCCCCGCAACATTCCATCAGTCAAATGCTCCATGACCGGAGGACACCCACAGCGCAACACTCATGTACACGTGTGCGTGTCGCATGGATACACTCACGTGCACGCACTCACGTGCACACACATGCAAAGCCACACCATAACACGTCATCAGACACATAAATATACATGTACATCAACCATACATCCATGTGCAACACTCATGAATACACATTTCATACACACATGTACAGATTCACTTGCCTGCCTCAACTCACACACACACACATCCACACGCTTCACAACACTTAAATACATGTACACACTCTTTTCTACATGCATTACACATAGGTGCAATGTGCAAATGTACCCATGTGTACATGAACACATTCTCACATGCATGGCAACACTCACACGCGCACACACACACACACACACACACACACACACACACACTTCCTGTTGGGCATCCCAAGCCATAGAGACTTGTGTCCCCACTCCTGTCCTTCCGCAATGCTGCCCCACGAACTCTGGGCTTGCTCTAGCATGCTGGGACGTCCACAGGCAGCACTGAGGGTCCCATGGCCCCAGCAGGCAAGCGCCGTTCTCCCGGCACCGCCAACCGTCTCTGCTCCTACTTGGCCCCTGGGAGTTGGTGTAGAATATTGAGGGATTTTTCTGGAACGCGCTCTGTGGTCCCCACTCCCAGTATCTTCCCTCGGGAAGGTGTGTCCCTGCCTGCCTCCTCTCTGCTCTCGCTGATGAGTCGCTCTTTCTGGGCCCTGACTCTTCGTAGTGGGCAAATTCCTAGGAGACGGATGCGTGGGGAGACGGATGCGTGGGGCACTGAAAGTCATGAAGTTCATGCAGTTTCGAGACGTCCACAGAGAAGGTACTCCCTGACGTGACTGCCAGCCTAGAAACACACCCAGAGCAAGACGAATGGGGCTGTAAGAGTTCACTGGGGTTTCGGCTCAGGATGCCAACAGCGATGGAAGAGGCGGGGCCGGGGCTGTCACCACCCTGTGCCTCATCCCACTCACCCTGACAGCGGGACAGAGCCGGGGTGCACCTGTCCAGGGCGTAGCTCAGGAAATGGGAGGGGTAGTGACAGGACTCTATTCCTGAGAGGGCAGCAGGACAGGGCAGGGATGCTGTTCTCTTACCCTGCCTCCATTTTCTGCAGACCTGTCCCTCATCATGATGGACGCCTGACCTGACACTGGTAGCTCCGCCCTCGGAGATGCTACTATGGCAGTGATGGTGTGGTGGTCGGAGATGCTACTATGGCAGTGATGGTGTGGTGGTCGGAGATGCTACTATGGCAGTGATGGTGTGGTGGTCGGAGATGCTACTGTGGCAGTGATGGTGTGGTGGTCGGAGATGCTACTATGGCAGTGATGGTGTGGTGGTCGGAGATGCTACTATGGCAGTGATGGTGTGGTGGCAGTGGCCAGTGTTTAAACAGACAGATAGTCAATGTACAGGTCGGGGCAAGTTTGTGAACACACCCAGAGCACAGGGACTCTCAGCCACCTCTGTCTCCTCTCCTCCATAAAAGGCTCCTTGGCCCCTTGGCCATGGTGACCAGTCACGTGTTCTTTAGGCTATATGCTCACTCTCTCACACTCAACTTAGACACAGAATTCTCCCTGAAGAGTCCTTCAGAGAGTCATGAGGTGAGGTCGTGAGGTGAGAGTCGTGGTCTCATACAGCGGGGTCTCCGTAAATCCCAGCATGGGCTCTCACTTTCTGCTGGGCCTCCACCACAAGAGCTGGATTTCAAGTACAAAGACACCCCGGCCAGCCTGTCCCTGGGAGGAGGCAACCTCAGGTTGACCCCCCAGGAAGACGATAGCAGCTTTGCTGACTTTTGTGGGTAGGTGGTCGGGTCTGCTGGGAGCCCTACCCTGGCTCCCGGGGACACTCAGGAAGCGTTCCCTAAATCAGGCACCAGAGAAAAGGTGGCTTGCAGGTATGAGGCAGAGAGAGGGGCTCTCATCCACCTGAGATGGAATTACAGCCAGGAGGTCTGATGAACGAGGCAGAAATGGATGAGCATGGCACAGCCTCTCTATAAATTCCTAGAATCTGCAGTCTGTCCAGGCCTGGCTTTTATCCCTCAAAGCCTGAGACTGATTCTGCTTAAGATCTAGGACCCTCCGGGTGAAAGGGCATGGGCTTCTTGGTAACCAAATCCATACAAGCAGGGCCATCTCCGATAGGCAGATCCTGGATGGTGACATCATTCCGCACCTGCCTGGGCTGATGAGACTCTAGAGCAGGCCTGCTGAGCCAGGGAGGAGCTGAAGCAGTCAACATACGGCTCTCACCTGGATGTATAACACTCAGTGAGCCTAGGAAAGAGAGGCTAGGCCAAGCTATGGCAAGGCCCAGGTCCGGGAGCTGTAGGTGGTGACCATTTCTGGTCCTGCTTTGGAAGGTGGATCCTGGTGATCAGGGGTAGGTTGTTTTTCTGAATGAAAAATGGGGTCCTGAAGACAAACGATTTCACAACAGGCTCCGACATCACAAGGGACACATTGCCTCCTCCTTGACCCCACCCACAACCCAAACTTGATCACCGAGAGAACCCAGAAGAGGGGCCCAAGGACCAGACAGCAGCTATAGCAAGGCTGACTGCCAAAGTTACACCAGAAGAACAGCTAAGTGACAGCTTGCTGAGCCGGTGCACCTCTGCGGCTCTCTCATCCCGGGAGGATGCAGAATGCTGCAGTGGGGCAGGCGTAACTGTTAAGTTCTTCAATCATCCATGAGTCTGAGCCCCTCACTCTGTTGCAGCAGCCACTGAGCAGCCACTAAGTTTGAGAGATGGTTTGGGGAAGGTGGGACAGCATGGAGCTGGCTTGAGGAGGCCAGGACCCTTCTCTCCTGTCAGTCAATAGGATTAGGGTTGGCCCGAGTCACCCCGATATGGGGACTTGACTGGAAGGCCCCAATCCCAGAGCACACCAAGTAGGGCAGGCATAGCCCCGGCTTCAGGGTGAGTCGGCTCGCTGGCCACCCATGTCCCTCCTGATCCCTGGCTTTCTTTGGGGCTGTTGACCTTCACATCCCCAGAGACCCTGGTGGCCTGGCTGCAGCCCCACCACGGCTTCTCCTCCCCAGGGACTCCCTAAGCCTCAGAGCACTAGCCTCCCAGTTCAGCTGCAGCTCCAGGGCCTGCATCCTTTCTCGTTTTGTTTCCAGGTGCAGTACATTCAGATGAGCTTCCTTGAATCTCCTACCCAGAAAAGGATAAATATTTCTGATCTGTAGCAAATGTGTTTCCTTTAGCTAACATCTTGGCAGGAGAGTGTGCTAATCTCTCAGGAAAATCTAGGGCCTGAGCAGCAAGCAGAACCCCCCCTCCCCACCCCGTGTGCGCCTTAAGCAAACAGAAATTCTGAGTTGCTTTTTTAATGCTGCCTTTTCTTTTGGAGAGAGAGAGAGAGAGAGAGAGAGAGAGAGAGAGAGAGAGAGAGAGAGAGGAGGCACGGTCCATTAAGTCCACATCTCTTGAAAGGAAAAGCCCACCTCTTCAATCAAAGGCAAAACAAACCAGGTGTACGTGAGTGTTGAAAGTGTGCCTCGGGTGTAGTGGGCCTTGGCAACCCTCTGCTCAGCCTGCAGAGGCTAGGCCGGTAGCCCTCCCTGGTATGGGACCAGTGAGGTTAGCCTGGGAGAACAGGAGGGTCTGAGGCCACCATCCACACTAGGTGCCACGTGAGACCCCAAATCTGGGTGAACAGCACACTCACTGAGATCCCCGAATCTCCCTTATGTCCCCATTTTACAGTCTCTCACTTTACCTTCTGTAGCTCGGGTCAAGAAGAAACCCAAGGGATATATGGCCAGGGTATAACCAGAGGAAGTCCTAGGTCTTCAGGGAAGCCAAAGCTCCCCAATGACAAAGTGTGCCCCGTATTTTCCCGTGAGTTTCCTGGGGGAGGGAAGCTCTGCTCCCAAGCGCTGGGAAGAGTCCAAACTGCATGGATCTAATGTGTGTGGGGCCTGTGGTCTGCACCTGTGTGTAAGAATGTGTGTGTGTGTGTGTGTGTGTGTGTGTGTGTGTGTGTGTGTGATGCACGTGTGTGTGCATCGTGCACATGTATGTTCTGAAGCAGGAGGAGATAGCGTATCTCCCTCTTACTGCCAAGGAGAGTCCTGTCCATGTGCTGCCCATAGTGCTGTTTCTCCAGCTGCTGGGAGGAGGAGGAGGTGGAGGAGGAAGAGAAGGAAAAGGGAGAGGAGGAAGAAGAGGTGGAGGAGGAAGAGAAGGTAAAGGGAGAGAAGGAGGAGGGGGAGGAGGAGGACACTGGGCACATCTGAACATCTGAGCAGGGCACTCTAGGAGTGCATATGGCTGGAGCCAGTTCCTCTCAGTCTTTATCCACACTACCCCTGTAAGGCCTGCACAGCCACATCCAGGAGGAAAACCCTTTGGGATGCCTTAGAGAGTTGAGGTCCTCTCTTTCTGCCTGGGAAGCTGCGGGTCATGAGTGGGATGGGGGCTCCTTCAGTCCATTTAAAAGGCAGGCCCGTGGTTCCTGCCTTAAGGCAAGGCAGGGGTAAGAGGAAGGACAAGGGGTATTCCTTCCCTGGAGGGCATGCCTAGCACTATCTCAACTGGACTCCCGTCACCTTCTCCATGGGAAGGAAGCACAATCCTTAGCCAAATGGAAGCCTCTCCTACCCTGGATGGTTCTCCCACTTCTCAACCCTGGAAATGGATAATGTCCAAGCGTCCTGCTGAGACCCTGCTGGGTGACATCCTAACTTCCACAGGACCACCGAGGCTTCAGGTGAGGCTGGACACAGTTCAGCAGCAGCACTCTGGGCGGTGGGAGCCCCGATGGCTCAGCAGAGGGGCCCATTAGGCCTGCATTTCCCAAACAAGCCAGAGGAGGATGTGCCCATCCCAGCCTGGCTCCGCGACAGGAAGCTGTATGAGTGACTTCGTTTTTAAACATTATTATCCTCTTGA
Organism: Meriones unguiculatus; assembly: GCF_030254825.1. Classification (NCBI taxonomy): domain Eukaryota; kingdom Metazoa; phylum Chordata; class Mammalia; order Rodentia; family Muridae; genus Meriones; species Meriones unguiculatus. The sequence continues at coordinate 4,709,402 of NC_083351.1, read as the reverse complement.
AAGCAAAAGATAAAAGATGCCTTGGAGCAGCCAAATTGCTCTGGCTCAAAAATCATTTTAAATACCATTTCCTTTAACAAGCCTGCTGCCTGGGCACTGGATCAGCACTATTCATTTTAACCTTAGTCGGTGGGAAAAAAAATCTGCAGAAGGGCTTGTAATTATTTAGCACTCTCCCTCCCTGACCCCCACCCAGATACATTAACTAATGACCACAACAGTGCCTAACGGGTCCTCTCTGACACAGATGAACACTGGGTGGTAGGCACACAACCTTCGGGAGCCATTTTCCCTCTGTGTCCAGCATGAACCCAAGCCAGGGGATGACGGCTCTTTTCAACCATTCCCAGGAACTGTGGGGTCTGGTGCTCTCCCCATGATTGCATCTGTTTGTGGACACTATCAGGCCAGTGTGAGAGCTGGCTTGTGGCCTTCGCGTAAGAAGTTCAGCCTGGATGGTGATTCAAAGCATGGAGGGGAAAGGTAAAAGTAGGGAAAACGGGTGCAAGGGATGCAGGCCACGGTGCTGGGGCAGAGCTACAGACTACAGATGTGTCCTGTGAGCTCCTTTTATTTCAGAAATCAACCAAAGGTAATTTTCATTGTGTCATTTGCAAACAAAAACCCCGAAAGAAACCAAACAAGAAAGTTGTACAGAAATGATGGCTAGAGAACAGAGCGTGAATCTGTAGAGCAGAACTGAGTCAAGGGGTTTGTTCTTGGCCAAGTGGAGCGGCGCAGGCACAGAGGGGAACAGTGGTTACCTGATCCCTACGTTTTAAGCCATTTTGGGGTTCTAGCTATATCACTCTGGGGAAAAAATATCCACCTGGCAAGGGGGCGGCACCGTTCATCATCTTCAACACCTGAAGATGTCCCAAGACCAGGCAACAAGGTTAGTGAAGACCCTGTAGTGTGCCTCCTTCCAGCCCAGAGCCTGAGAGGGAACAGGATCTTTCTCTGTGCCCCAGATGCCTCTGACCCCTGGCAGGGAGGAGTGGCACTAGCTATCATTCCTAGCAATTACAGTTTGGCCCTCACTGAGGGCTAAGCGTCTTGCTCCTGGGCAGATCTGCAGGAAGCCAGGGGTGTAACAAAAGGTGCTCAGCACCTGTATGACACAGGGACTGTCTGATTCCAGGTTTGGGAAAAAGCTATTTATTCTGACAGCACTCAGGACGCCCAGTCTCTTGTAGGAGGACTCAGTCATCTGAGCCAAGCAGTGCTAGGGGACAGCTTTGCTTGCAGGGAACACACAGAGCCTAGGTGGGGGAACCAAGCATAGGCAGTTTCTACTGGCACCCAAGTGCCCTCTGGGAGCCACCTGAACCACCCGGCGAGCAGTGGAGCCCAGCTGATGACTCCAGTAGTCAGTCATTCCTCAGGGCTCAGGCATGGGGGAAAACAGAGAACATGTCACCCCAGCTTCTTGGCCACAGGATGCCCCAGGGCCCCCTGCCTGGATCTAGGCCTGCAGAGGTTTCCTTCTCTTCTGGGCCTTGGGACGGTGAGTGAGCTCTGTGCCCTACCTCAAAAGTCGGGACCCATGAAAATCGAGATTCACAAAATGGAAAAATTCAGGGCAGTTCTTGCTTTCCAGAGGATTTATCACCAGGTCCCTAAGTGAGTCTGTCTGAATCTTTGCCCACAGGGCTGGTTTGTTCCTGTGTCCCCTGAACCTAGTGTGTCACCTGACTCTATCTACTAATACTCGCTGATATCCAAAGAGCAAATTTCTCTAGAATCCCAAGCCTGGCATTACGCCTTCGGGGAACCAGTTTGCAAAATCTCAATTCGAAACAGTTTCAAGGCCACGGCAGCCCCTGACAGCTCTTGCCCTACCCTATAAGTTTTCCCTGAAAGATGTGGATTTAGCTGGGCCCCTCTGGAAGGTTCTATACAGTGCACTGTCTGAATTTGGAATTAGAAATTCAGCCTCTGGAAATAGAGAACAGGGACAGATAGAAGGATAGACCACCCCAAACTAGACTTAGGGTTCCTCTGTGCCTGGGGACCACAGAGTCCAGCAAGTGCTATGGGGAGAGGCTGTGGAGCCCGGGGAAGCTCAGCAGCAGCAGGAGGCAGGGACTGAGCATGGCCGGGAGGAGAGGTGGCCACAGAGGAGGAAGGAAAGACGAACTCGGAGTCCCTTCAACTTCCAGAACGGGGAAAGCCCCATTGTTTGAATCAACTCTTCTTTCCTCAGGTAAGAAAGAGAATTGCTCTTATAAAGGTCACGTGGGAGCCAAGATCTCACGTGTACCTACATTTTACATAGGTGACTTCATACATTTTTTTAAACAGAGCCTAACCCCGCAAGACAAGTCTTGTACGAGCCTCTCACAGACAGCATAGCTAAAATTCCTCCGTGTAACAGCATGTCCACGGTCAAGGGCTGGGCAATAAGGAGAAAGTCTTCAGTGGGAAGCTGTCAGGAAAATCACCAGTGTTCGGGTCCACGCGGCAGTGTCCTACCAGATGGCCATGCCTCCCGAGGACGGTCTTGCTCAGCCCAACAACCATGGAACACATTCTGGTTTCCCTCAGGTACCTGTGCAAGAGGGTCTGCAGGACGGCAGAGAATGTTTCAGAACCAGAGGCACAAATCAAGAGGACAGGGGCCTAGGCCATGGCTGGCAAGGAGGCTCCGGTCAGGCAGCTCTTCCCTCCTGCTCTTTGCCAGAGAGAAGGTCTTCTGGGCGCTCCTGGGGTACAGAGGGAGGAATGCCATCCCAGGGAGATCGAGAGTGGAACCGGCCCTGTTCAGGACAGGGAAAGGAGGGTGGCTTTGGTGCAAGGATCTTCCTCCCCATGGCCCCCAGAACCCACTCTTGCCTTGTCTCCCACAAATCTTTAGCCTGCCCATCTGATTTTAGGTTGTGCCTAATACCCTTTCCTGCATCAGTGAGGAGGCGCTGTCCCATGGTCCTTTGGCATATTTACTGACTTATTTTTATTCTTTTTCTTTCTTTACTTTTCATTTGTTTTTTTCAAGACAGAGTCTCTGTGTAGCTTTGGCTGGCCTTGAACTCACAGACATGAGCCTGCCTCTGCTTCCCTGAGTGGTGGGATTCCAGGAGTGTGCCGCTGCGCCAGACTGTTTACTGACTTCTCATTCAGATCACTGAAGCAGCAGTGGGAGCCCATTGCTCACTTGGAGGCTTGCTAGCACTGACGTTTGTCTTCCTGGGAGAAGTGGGCAGGACGTTGTCAGCTTACACAAAAGAGCGAGGGAATGCGGTGGAAGCCACAGAGGGCCGGCATGGGGTCCATCTGCACCGGGAAGGGGACAGGCTTGGGGAAGGGCTGCGAGCCCGCCGTGAGCATGCACCTTCCCTGTTGGTTTCTGAGAAAGACACATTGGAAAGTGGCGCCCAGGAGCACACAGAATTGCCCAGAGAGGGCACAAGGTTGGACCACAGTCTTAAAGACAGGATTGTTCTGGGCCTCCTTTCCCTGCTTGGCGGAGAGGTGCACACAGAGCTGTGACCTCTGCAACGTGTGTCCTTCTGGTGTCAGAACTTATGGTGCTCTGAGGGCAGGGCATGTGTATGTATGGACATGTGCACACATGCCTATAAATGTATATGATGCATGTGTGTGTACATGCATGTGAATGCGTACATGTGATGTATACACATGTGATATAGTGTGTGCAATGTGTGCATGCATGTCAGTTATGTGTATACATGTACATGTGTTACTGTATGCATGTATACATGTGTGGTATACATGTGATGTATCATATGATGTATGTGCATGCACACACGATGTTGTTGTCCTGAGCCTCTATTTTATGAACACTGACTCTGTTTCAGAGTCATGCTAAGGGCTTTGTGTGTTAGGGCCTTTCCTCTCACGATCACTCCATTAGCATCTCCACTGACCATACAGGGCCACCATAAGCTACTTTCCCAAAGAATGAGGGATGGAGCTGGGTTTCCCAGCTGTGCTTGGGCATGCTGGGAAGCCCTTCCTTCTGCTCATGTCTCTGGGAGCCCTCCCAAGGGCAACCTGGGAGGTGGGACTGTGCTTCGGCTCCTTCCCTGGGGAAGGAGTAGAGAAAGGGATGGGAACAGCTTGGGAAGGAAAGACCAGGCTCAATGAGGGAAGCCTCACAGTGCCATTGCTGTGACCCCAGCTAAAGCTCAGTGGGGGCCATCCAAAAAGGCATGGGGAAAAGGGGACTGAAAGCTGGAGGTGATGGGCAGGGGCCCGGCATTACCCTAAGCCAAGCCCTGGGGTCCAGGGGCACTGAGCCCAGTAGGAGAAGGGGACTCAGCTCTCCCATCCACAGAGCTCAGGTCTCTGCATGGTGTTTGTTACTCATTCCCATGGAGCTCAAGACAGATTCTGCCTTTCATTTCCCAAGGTACAAGAGGACAAGGTAAGAGTCAGTGGCCACAGGCAAGGGGCTGAGGGGCTCAAACAAGTCCTCAGACACTGGACACTGAGTCTCCTCCAGTCTGGGATGACAGACGTGTTGGAGCCAGCCTGCCATGGTACCTGTCTTTCAGGGGCTGCCTGATGAGGTCTGGGGAATGCTACAAACTGGATACCCTGCTGGGAGCTCCGTGTCAGCAGCACGGAAACTGGGAACCCCCGAACTAGGCACTCATGTTTGCTCTCTTCCAGAGATCTGGCGGCTGGCCACTTGCCAGCACAAACCCTGCTCTACAGGATGAAACCGGCCGTCTGCCTCAGCAGCAGAAGGGCGGGCGCCTATCTCCCGAAAGGAGGCCCGCCTTCATCCCCAGCAGCAGCTGAACCTGAACATCCTTTCTGGAGCTGGGAAAGCACGATGTGTTGCTGGCAGCGGAATGATCTTTCATCTAATTAAGCTCGACTCGGGCTAATGTTGAGCGCTTGCATTCTCTGATCAGACACCAGCGGCTGGCGGCCGAGCTGTGTGCTGTGGCATCCGGGGAAGCCAGCCCGGAATGTTGAAAGTGTAGTGACTCACACACAGTCTGTGTAGGGGGCAACCCAGAAAGACTCCGGGCCTAGCACTGAGGAAGCAGGGCTTCGGCCCAGCTCCTCTGCAGAGCCACGGCATTCCCAGATAACTGGGAACCTCTCTGGGTGACGGTTTCCTCTGCAAAACAAAGAACCAGGCAGCTGGCTTCTGAGGGGCTTAGGTATGTGAGCGTTTGTGTGTGGTGGACTGAAGGCTGTGGGTTTGACTCTATGTGAGGTCCAGCGCCTCCCAGGAGCCCAGAAGTGGTGAGTCCTGTGAAGGACAGTGACAAGAAAGGCAGCGTCTGCCCAAGGGGGCTGGACATTTGCTCTGCTGCAGCCGTGGCTCTGGGCTGCTTCACTATTTAGTTTTCAGGGTGATGGCTCTGGTGGAAGACCCGCCTGGCTAGAACCCCCTCCCCTCTCCCACTGGGGCAGTGGCCTCTAGGGAGCAGGGAGTGGTAGCCAGAGTGGAACAGTGGTGGCACAGGGGACTTCAGTCTCGTCAGGAGGAGCGGGTGTGATATCTCCCCCTCCTCCTGGACCAACGACAGTTACTGCCGTGACATGTCCTGCGAGGCCGCAGCCACGGGGATGCTGTGACACACTGTAGCTGCCTGTGGATACATGGAGGCTGTCAGAGTTAGTGTGAGATAGCCAGACACAGGGAGGGCAAGGCCAGGTGGGTGGGCAGGCCATGTGGAGGGCAGATTTTCACAATCTCGGCTTCTTGGAAGTGGTAGACAGAGGCCTGGTCTGCTCCCAGAGTTAGCTGAGCTGCTCTGAGGGTCTCAGGGTTACCTGGAAAGGCATGTGGTGAGAAGGTGTCCTGGTCTGCCAGGGCATCATCTATGATCACGGGAACCAGAATCTAGTAGGAACAGCATGAGGAGCCCTGGAGGCCATCAAAGGGAGAAGGACTTGGGAACCAGGTTCTCTGGGGCCAAGATGAGGGCTACAGCCCAGGGTGGTAGTAAGGTCAGAACTCTCAAGATGACGGTAGCTACAGCAAGCACCTGCAGCTTGCCTGCATCCTGCCCCATGCTGTCTCTTTGAACCCTTCCGACTGCATTGTACCATCCTCGGGGCAAAGAAACAGAGCCCAGACTTGGAGCTAACTAGCCTGAAGTGACACAGCTTTGTGTGTTTTTAGAAGCAGAGCTAGAGTAGAGCACAATGTGGCTGGCTCACCTCTTTGAGGGGAGCCAGAGATCTCAGTTCCTGGGGTGCAACCTGAAGACTCCTTCTGAGGAGCTGCTCATGTTCTCACAAAAGAGTCTGTCTGGGAGCTGGGGGCTTGGGGACCATATGGGTTGGGTCCTGTCCCTGGGTGAGCCGGCACCAGCCTGGAGCAGAGTTTGCGGTCCACAGGCAGCTGTTTTATCTCCTTTGCTCACCTAGGAGTGAACCCTGGGGTCTGCAGCTTGTCAGCAAAGCAATCGGAAGCAATTGCTGCCCGCCTGTGAGGGACAGAGTTAGCCCTCAGTAGAACAAGGCAGCGCTCCTCTGGCTTGTCTACCCAAGGGTCAGGGGAAAGAGTGACAGCTAGGTCCTCTCTCCCATTGTGGCAGGGTCAGGCGATATTTTGAGTAGAGAGACCCAGGACAGCGCATTCTCGCGGGAGGTGGAGCTGTAGGCTCCGGGCCTTGTTCTCTGACTCCTGTATGGCTGGGATGCCACAACCTCACCAGGAGACAGTAGGGAGCTACCGTCTTCAGAATGGAAGATGCTGGTCTGGGGACACATCCAGAACTAAGCCCCAGACCCTCCCAACCTCCTATTCTTTAGCCAGGCTGCTGTGTCCACAGGACTCGAACAGACTGGCTCAGTCTCCTGACTTAGAATTCTAAAGCCCTTTGAGCTGCCGAATGTGCCCTGCTGGCCAGCTTGGGCTCAGAGATGCAGTTTGGGGTAGGGTACCTGCACAGCTTATAGTCACGTGGGGCAGGACACTATGCTCCTGGACCCATTAATTGTAGGACTTGGCTGGGAACAGCCCACAGTTGAGCCGCAGAGACATATTCCTCCTAGCAGAAAGGGGCCTGTTGAAAGCTCATTTCTTTCCAACTGACAATGTTAGAACTCAGTTTCTAAATTAGGCAATCTGCTAGCAATTCAGGATCAGCAAATATTTCTATCCTGGATTTCCTCTCAACCTTCCAAGCTAAACTCATGGAGAGTTCTGCCTCCCAAGGTTAAGCCTTCAGGGCATTCCAGGGACTCCCAAAGACCTTAGCTGTGTTCACTCCAAGGCCACTTCAGTCCACATCTCAGAATTGTAAACTTGCTACTCAGGGAAGGGGGGAAGGGGGGAAAAGGGGAAGGGGGAAGGGAGAAAGGATTTCTGTCTCCTCATCTCCATCTTTCTCCTCCTGGCAGTTGTCAAGATTTACAGCTTGTCTATCCTGATGTTTTTCTCTCTAACTCCAATAAAACGGTTCTTGAACTTTCTTCTGAGTCTGTTTTTAAATTATTTTATCAATGAGACTAAAACCCTATGAAAAGGAACCCTGAGTTACCCACTAACAATTCCATGAAACCTGGTGGGAAACGCTAGGCAGATGCTGACCTCTCTGGGAAGTGGCCGAGGGGACCAGGATGACACACGTCTTCCTCTTCCAGTCCTGGCGCAGGTTCTCAGCGGCCTTCAGGGGCTTTGGAATGGAAGAGGCTGAATCCTCCAGTGGCGGGTTTGGGGACACATCCAGAGCTAGGCTCTAAACCCTCCCAACCTCCTATTCTTTAGCCAGGCTGCTGTGTCCACAGGGACTCTGACAGACTGGCTCGGTCTCCTGACTCAGAGTTCTAAAGCGCTTTGAGCTACTGAACGTGCCCCACTGGCCAGCTAGGGCTCAGAGATGCAGTTGGGGGTGGGCTTTCTTGAGGGAGGCTGGTTCTGGTCTTGATGGCCCTGGGCTGTGACAACCCACACACTTGGTAAGTCACACGCAGTTGGCTCTCGGCAGAAACTGACTTCAGACACAAAGAAGCAGGTAAACCGTGAGCTTTGGTGGAGGACGCGCCTGCAGATGCCCACTGTGCCTGCGACTTCTGACACGCATGAAAAGAAGACAAGCTGAGCCGAGGCACGGAAGCTACACCGTGACAAAGGCAGATAGCCCGTGGTGACAGAGTCTAGATACTGTGAAATCCTCTCAGCTTTTCAGAACGTCTTCAATATTTCAACATAAAAAGTTGAGGGGAGGAGATCAGAATGGTTTGCCCAGAAGTGACTAAATGTCAGCAAAACTATGGCCAGCACTTGGCGGCTGAGCTAGGAGCTGCGTTTTCAGCAGCCAGGTAAGGTCTGGGCCCTCTTCCAGGCAGCCGGAGGAGAGAGCACATGCTAAGGCCCCGGGACACGGAAGAGCTAGGTTTTTTCTTTGTTTTGTTTTTTGGTTTTTTTGAGACAGGGCTTGTCTGTGTAGCCTTGGTTGACCTGGACTTGCTTGGTAGACCAGGCTGGCCTCGAACTCACAGAGATCTGCCTGCCTCTACCTCCCAGAGTGCTGGGATTACAGGCTTAAGCCGCCACACCCGGCGTGGAGCTAGCGTTTATTCAGGAACAACAAAACCCCATCCAAATACAGCACTACACGGGGAACTGCAGGGTTAGGAAGCCAAGAAACACTGCTCTAGGAGAAAGATGAGACACACGGGCCCTCGAGAGGTCATGGTAATGGCTGTGGCTGTTTTTGCTTGCAGAGGAGATTTAAGGAGCTGACTGATGAGTGAGGGTGATGAGAAGCCAATCTAGATCTTAAGAAGCTACCCTCGTGCACTGGGGGCGATGGACCCCTGGCAAAGAACAGCACCTGGCCTGACCACGGCGAGAGCCAGGGCTTGTCTTGGGGCAGCAGAAGAGGGCATGGCAGAAAGCTCCGTCCGGGTTTACGACACACTTCTGAGCAGAGAGGGGAGTGCGGAGAGAGGGGAGTGAAAGGCTGGCTGGAGCCCCTAAGAGCAGTGGTTCTTGTTGGAGTTGGAGTGTCGCTGGGCCCTGCTCAACTCTGGGAAGACCGCTGGAAAGAACACCTCCTTGGCTAACACCTGGGTCTGAATGCGGGGGTCATCAGCTTAAAGCTGGTCCATGAGGACCTGGGACTGGTGAGCCAGTGAGGCATTGCAGAAGGGGGCCAAGGAGACCCAGAGAGGTTCCAATACCAAGGGTCAAAGGTGGGAGGGACGTTACACAGCATGGCCAGTGAGAGCAGAGAGACAGGGAACAGCAGAGAACATTCCCGAAGGGATTGGCCAATCTGGGGGAGTACTGCAGTGACACAGGGAAGTGCAGGTGGCGAGGTGGCTTTGGATTTAGCCAGGCAGATGTTCTTGGGGAACCGGAAGGCACAGTGTAGGGGGAGAGTGGGGGGCAGGGCAGGGACTGCCTCGGGGCCTCTGGGCTGGGTGAGAGGCTCTCCTGCATCATTGCATCACACGGGACCGTCCTGGCTGTCGTCACCCTGTACCCACCACAGGCGACCTCGGCACATCTGGAAAGGAGAACATGCAGGCTATTCTCCGGAAGTCCTACCCATTATCTCCCGCCCTGGGACGTGCTGGAGAGGGAGCGTCACTTCAGAGCTGCAGGACCTGGGCCTAGGAGGAGAGTCAAAGAATGCAGAGGGAGGCGTGGGTACCAAGGATGCTGCATAAAACCACACGCACCTGTGTATACATGTACATGTTACGGATATCTTGGTGTGTCCATGATCACATATGTATGCTTATGCATATTTGTGTGTACTCTGCACATCTGTGAGCCTGTGTGCATACATGTGCCTACATATGTTCATCTGTGATCTTATGTGTATACATGTGTATACCCATGCAGAATGTCTGTATATAACGGTGCATACCCCAAACCACCTATGGATATCTGTGTATACCTGTGAACACACATGTGCACACCTGTGATCATATATACTTATGAATATACGTGTATACTCATGAACACCTATGTACATCTATGAGCACCCATGAGCATATGTGTACACATGTGCATGCCTGCGCACACCTATATGCATGTGTGCATATGTGTACGCCTGGACACGCTTATAAATATTTGCAAGTACATTATGGATGCCGTGTGCATACTTACAAATATCTGCACACGTGCACAGCTGCGCGTTTATGCATAGGTGTGTGCCTGTGCACCCCTGCAGACATCTATGCAGCTAAAACCGTCTGCCGCAAGTCTGCAGCGTGCAGCCACTGACACTGAGGAGCGAACAAAGCGACGGTGCGACCACGGGACCTCCTTATTCATGCTCGATCTGGAACATTCCCATGAAGGCTCACGGCACCTGCTGGGTAAGAGGCCTAAGGGAGCTGCTGACAGTCGCACGTGGAGCACGGCCCAGGTGAGTCAGACTCTGTCACGGCACATCTGAGTCTCAGAGGCCTAAGGGAGCTGCTGACAGTCACACGTGGAGCACGGCCCAGGTGAGTCAGACTCTGTCATGGCACATCTGAGTCTCAGAGGCCTAAGGGAGCTGCTGACAGTCACACGTGGAGCACGGCCCAGGTGAGTCAGACTCTGTCACGGCACATCTGAGTCTCAGAGGCGACACCAGGAGAGTTTCCCCGAGGCCAACTTTCGTCTGGCGCTTTGAGAACCACAGTCACACAGTTTCGCCTTTGCTCAAAAGGAAGATTAGGATATTAGGGACAGGGTGTCAGCTCAAGATTACACAAGCAGGATAATTAGACAAAAGCCTGCATTATAAGCCATCTATCCGGGAAATTAAGCCGCTTTGGCAGTCTCCTCGCCTTTGAAGGGTATTCTGTAGAGGAGGGGTGAATTGTTTGGCCTGATAGATAAAGATAGTGGCCAAACTGTAGAGCCCATTGTTCTGCCTTTATATTAAAAGCAATTGCTTAGCCAGGCTGACACCACACCGTGGAGGCACAAACCCTCTGCAGACCCGAGGATTAAGAGACTGACACGTCCAGGATAATAAGACTAATTAATAATTCCCATCTCTGAGGAACCGAAGCCCTGTCAGCTGCACCCTGTCTCTGCCTTCCAGCTTGCCCGGGCAGCCCAGCCCTTTCAGGGCTGAAGAACAAAGGGGAGTTGTACACCTGGATAAGGGACATTGAGCTTCGCTCACAGTGGACACAGAGTGGAGGAGGCTTGGGGAGATGAGGAGACCAGGAGACCAGCCGACAGGGTGCGGAGGCCTCATGGAGAGACAGTCTGTTAGGGGCCGCTCCTGACACACCCACCCACCCTGCTGAGGTAAAAGCCCTGGCGGTGGTCAGCCTGCCAAGCGTGACGCTAGGAGACACAGACATACAGACAGACAGAAACACACACACACACACACACACACACACACACACACACACACACACACACAATTTACTCAGCCAGAGTCCCAGGCTAGTAAGAGTAGTAAGGAATTCTAGCTTAGCGGTCCCAAGCCCAGATCCCACTAGGCTGTCCTGTCCCTAGGACCCTTCTTGTCCACTAGGTGGTAGCAGAGTGTCCTGCGGCTCCAGAGGGCTTTGGCCACACCAGCAACCTTGGCATGCTGAAATCTGCTAGGTGAAGGTGAGGCTGGCCACTAGCACCTGAGCGCTGCCATGGAGAGGGACCTGTGAAAGGCCATTCAGACTTTCCCATCTCTCCCGTCCCCAGAGGAAGGGTCTGGGTGAGGAAAACTGAAAGCTGCCCAGGGACACTCCTCAGGGAGGGCACCAGGGACACTCCTCAGGGAGGGCACCAGGGACACTCCTCAGGGAGGGCACCAGGGACACTCCTCAGGGAGGGTAAGAGCTGGCTTTGGGAGCCTGCCATGTTTTCTGGACACTTTAGGTGGGTACAGCCACGGCCTTGGCATTGTAAATCGCAATCAAGCAAAGACATCTAAGGAGGAAATACTACCTGCTCCAGTGCGCAGCCTTGGCCTGGGTCCTGAAATCTTAATGGAATTGAGTTTTTCTTTTTCTTTTTTTTTGCATAGCACTGTAAATTCCTGGTGTCTACCTAATCTCCTGGTCACGTTATTCAAGGGACATTAAATGGAGGAGGATGGGAAAGCCACTCATTAAAATAAAGCCAGGATAAAAAGCACCCTGGGAATGTCTCTTGGCTGCCACCATTCTCCCCGTCCTTTCCCCTCAGCCATGTGCTACCTGCTCCTCTGGCTTCTCAGGTGAAAGGTTCTTAGGTTTGTCCACTCAGCTTCAGTTTGACTAGCCTGGACTGTCATCTTCCAGGCTGGATGAGACCTTCTCCCATCAGCAACAGTCTCTCCTGCTGCAGCTCCTTCTTGGAGCACTGCGGTCCTCACTCTTCTCACAGTCCACTCCTGCACCACTGGCCCCAGCCTTCTCCTGCAGGGCACCCTAGCCCACAGGTCAGCTGGAGGCTCTGGGCCGTAAGCTGATGTCTGGTTTGGGACTGTTATCTTCCAGGACACCGAGTTGAGGCTGATGGCTGACTAAGGACATGCTGGGAGTGCTCCCAAACTCTTACACCGTGCTAATAACAATGTGCCGGCCTCACGAGGGCCACGAAGTGCTCAGAAGCACAAGGCCTTGGACGAGTGAGGTTATTAACAGTGATGGTGATGGTGATGGTGATGGTGATGATGATAATGGCTACTGCTAACATGGTGGCCCTGGAGAAGACTTCATGGAACTGTCATCATTTCTGTTTGTAGGGGCGGGGTATTGCTATGCTGCCCAGGCTGGCCTTGAATGCTGCCTGCTCTCTACTGACCATCTTCTACCTGCCTGGCACCTCACAATGGTGCTGCTCTGGTACCATGCCCGGGCCCCTTGTTGCCTGTTCTGCTGGGATTCTGAAGCAGAGATGGTGACTCCCAGGACTCTCCCCTCTATTCTCTCTCAAACCTCCTGGCTTGAGCTGGCACACCAAGCTGGTCCTTTCTGGTCCCGGGGGCCCTGGGCAAGGTGTGTGGATCTGGGAACTCTAAGCATCATGTTAGCCCCTGTCTTACTCCTACAGAAAACATTCATTAACCCCACTGACCGCTGGGCATGTGTCCACACCTGCCTCAGGTCAAAAGGGCATTGAGGATATTCTTCCCACCCGGCTTTCTCTTCCTTTCAACTCTGGATTCACCTTCTCTTCCAGGAAGCCTTCCCGGATCATCTGGCCCATTGCTATGCTACCCCAGAATTCGTTGTCTGGACTAGCCTCTATAGCTTAAATCGGCAATGTCCCCAGAGGCCTGTGCTGAAGTTATAGTCCCCGGTCTGTGGCAGAAGCTTAAGGAGATGAAAGCTGTGGGAGGTCACTGGGAATATATATGGGGACCTTAGCCCCCTTTTTTGTTTCCAACTTCCATGAGGTGGGCAGTTTCACTCAGCTGTGTCCTCTGAACCATGATGTCATGTGCTACCACACACCCAAAGTGAGAGGACCTAGCAGGTCCATACCCCAGGGATGGAAAACCTCTGAACCATAGACTAAGAGAAAACTCTCTTCCTTATGAGATGGTTATTCCAGGCATTTTGTCCTAACGCACCCCATCACTCCCCTGTACTCGCCATCTCTAGGGTTAGCAGAGCCTTGTGGGTGGGAAGGAAGTGGGTGCGTGGTGATGGCGCCTCACAGAGGCGCAGGGAGGGTGAACAGAGGAAACCCTGACATCATGCTTCATTCTGCCCCCTGGTGGCTGAGTGATTGAAACGCCTCTCCTTAGTGGCACATAGTGACAAGTGCCTGGCCAGGAAGCAGAGGCCAGAGGCAGGCAGTCAGCTTTGTGGGCACAGCTGCTAGTCCTTAGAAAGACCAGGCATTGCTAGAATGCAGCACCTTGGGCTCAGAACCCAGTGCTCTTCTCAGGTATGCTCCTAGACCTTGGAGTTGGAGTGCCAGCTCTTCTTTAGTGGACCGGGAACACCAGGCCCTGTGCCGTGTTCTTTCCTGATCCCTAGGGTCCACCTTCCCACAGCCTTGGTGTATTGCAAGGCTGTGCAGAGCCAGGAGGGATTCCCACGGCCTCTGCCCACAGGCTGGAATGAGCAGTCAAGCAGCCGTGTGGAGGCACACCCCCTGCCTTATGTGCAGAAAACATTCATTAAGCATTTTAGAGAACAATGGCGAGAGAAAAACACTCATTAGAAGCAGAAATGCTTTGCGAAGAAGCCAGCAGTCTGCTGGGAAGCATGGCCAGGAATGGGGCTCATTCTCAGGGAGAGCTGTGCTCACAGGGATAGACCATGAGGCCAAGGAGCCTGAGGCCTGACGGCCTGGATGGGGAGACCTCTCTGTGTGGCTCTCTCAGCCCTTGGCACTGTCTCTGGCCCTATCCAGGCTTGGTCCTGGAAGCTGCAGGATAGCCCTGTCAGACAGTGGGAGGAGAGGCAGGAAGATCATTGCTCTACCCCACACCAGACTTGTGTGTGGCTTGGCCTGGCCTTGTTCTCTGTGGACCTCAGCGACTCACCTATAGTGACTGAGCTCCCTGGAGCAGGGGCCCTGCTGGCGTGACACAGAGGCTGAGGGTGTGAGCAGAGGCAGTGTGTGGCACCTGGAGAGGTGGCCTCTCACAGCTCACCTGTGATCTCAGGCTCTGGACAGCCTTGTATGCTGCCATGGGCACACACGGCCCCACCATGAAGCACCTCAGGGATGCCCAGGGTCTCGCACAGCACTGGCACCCATCGGGCAGGTAACGGCCTTATGCTCCCGTGAGCCAGCCAGGTTTCAGGGCCCTATATTCTAGGGCTTGCTCACTTGTGTCTTGGGTTAGTCTACAGTAGACTCTTCACCAGCAATGAAGAAGGGGGAATACGATACACACAAATGGACAGAAAGCAGCAACCACCCCTGAAGAAAGCCAGATGGGTCAAAAATTCTAACTCCACATTCATCAGTTTCCCCTTCTGGGTCTTGTCCCTGACCCCATGTTCTTGGCCACTGGACTTTGGGCTTGCTCGATGCTGCCCTTCAGCAGCGTTTGTTCAGTTAAGCCGTGGCCTTTAGGACGTGTTGGCTCTTTCCCAGCCATGGCTAAGGCTCTGTGCTTGGCACGGAGGAGGACAGGTGGGGAGTTCCTCTGCTGGGGAGCTACCACTGTGAGTAAAGAGACCTCAGTGGATTCCTTTGTGTGCAGAGAAGAGGCCCCTGCTGTGCTGGGTGGCTCGGAGGCGGCCCCCGCTGGAAGATGTCGAAGAATGGAAATGGGCCAGCCCAGACCTCTTCTTCACCACTCCCTCAAGGCCTGTCTGCCATCCTGTTAGGTAGATTCCTTTGCCAGCTCCCATGGGGCCCTGCCCTGACACCTTCATGCTCACCAACCCCTTCCCATGGATCTTGGTGCTGGAGACAAACCTGGTCCAAATTACACTTGTGCTAGTGTCTCACCACATCTTCTTTAGCAGCCAAAGAAGTTAAGCCTGAGCACGCTGTCACTGTCCTGGTGTTGTAGTGTTAGAACAAATTGCCATGAGCAGCGCCGGCTACTGTTAGTGCGAGAGCATGCCTTGCACTAATTGCCTTGGCTTAAGCTCCCTAACTTCTTGTCGCTCAGCCTGGCTGGGGGTGAGGACCTCACTGCACCTCACCCAGCCCAGGGATTCCACCAATGCCTTCATCTGGGCACAGCCCTGTGTGCTTACTGATCATACGGTAGGAACAAGAGCTGTGTGTGGGAACCCAGGGGTGAGGGATGGGGGTGACAGTCCTTCCTGGCATGGGATGGCAAAACGAAGATGCCCCAGAGCAGCCAAGTTGATCCTGCCAGTGGGATGCAGGCAGCTGGCACTGTGCCCTGTGGCGGACTGGAGACACCTGAGAACTCAGAACTGTCAGGCAGAATTCAGGGGCTGAAAGCCGGGACACCAGGGAGGGTAGGGCCCTGACAAGGCTGAGCCTTGGTCCCCTGTCCAGACATCTCCAAGCCCTGTGGACACCTTCCGGACTACCTTTCCTGGAAGCAGTGGCCTCACTGTACCTGGGTGTTCTTTTAGGCTCCTTTTTTTCTGCACACACAGGATGATGCTTGATGCTTGATTCCCTCCCGTCAGTTTCCTCCCAACCAGGCTCCTCAGGTCCCTCAGGCCAACAACCGTCATGTGCTTGCCAGTTTGAACAGAAGTGAGCACAGATAGTGGAACCACAGCAATTAGGCCCCCAGGCAGCAGTAGGACAAAATTGTATACAAGGGGATTGGTGACAGGGCCACTGCAGGGTGCATCAAGAGAATTTGTATAGCAGACAGCGTGGAAAGATCCTCGTCATCCCTTCACGCCCACACCCTCTCCCAAGCTTCTTCTAGTAAAATGCTAGATGACCTCTGTTTAGAGCACTGGGCTAGCACCGCGGACAGAGGCTGCCTAGCTACACCGCGGACATAGCTGTTTATCCAGCACCACGGACAGACGCTGGCCATCAGCACCACGGACAGAGGCTGCCCAGCTACACTGCAGACAGCGCTGTTAATCCAGCACCACGGACAGACGCTGGTAATCAGCACCGCGGACAGAGGCTGCCCAGCTACACTGCAGACAGCGCTGTTTATCCAGCACCACAGAGACTGTTTGGCAAGCACCATGGACAGAGGCCGCCCAGCTACACCGCAGACAGAGCTGTTCACCCATAACCACAACCAGAGACTGTCTACCCAGAGCCATGGGCACAGCCTCCCCTCCACAAGCTCGGCAGATGCTCCAGCACCACCTTCTTCTCTAAGGCAGGCATCACAAATCAATCACAGAGCTCCTTCCCAAGGACATAAGACCTACTCCTCCCCAGCAGGCACCCCTGTCAATCCCACGGTACCTAGAACACCCTTCCCCCGAGAAGCCTGTTTCCCACGTGTACCTTCTGCCTAACTGAGAGATCAAACGAGTGAATGGCTGTTAGCCAACAGGAATTTCATAGTGAGGGTCAGGACACTCAGCCTTTGTTTTCATCTGCATCAAAAGGAAGACAGGGGCTCTGGCTCCCTGAAGCATCTACTTTCTTCCCTCAGACAAGCAAGGCATACCCCAGCTCCGCCCTCCTTTCTGGAACCTCATAACCAGATCCGTCAGCAAACCAGCCTTAGCACACACCTCTGAAAACTAGGAAAGCGCACCAGGGCTCTCAGCCCAAACTTGCTGTCACACACGGGAGCCCCACGCCCTCTCGGTGCCCTCCACGAACCCTTCCCAAGCACTGGAAATGCAAGAAGAATCCAGTCCCAGCCACCTACCTGAAGGAGCCAGTAGCACCTCCGGTGGAAAGTGGGGATGATGGAGGAATGGACATAGCAGCCGTACAAACACTAGGGAGAGAGGAAAAACGAGAGTTCAGTTGGAAAGAGGGAAGGAAGGAAGGAAGACAGGGTAACAGAGAGGAGCAAGAAGGGCCACACCAATGTTGGCAGGCCTGGGGAGACTGAGGGACGGGGGTAATCCAGGAATATAGGGTCTAAGATGGACTGTGGGACATGCCAGTGGGATGCAGGCAACTGGCACTGTGCCCTATGGCGGACTGGAGACACCAGAGAACTCAGAACTGTCAGGCAGAAATCAGGGGCTGAAGGCTGAGATCCTTGGTATATGGGAAGGATTGGGGATTGCCATGTGGATTAAAACAGCGTGTGTGAGGTACACACACACACACACACACACACACACACACACACACTGCCCCAGGGTATAAGTCCAGTGTTAATGGGAATAAGGCTGGGTATCAGCAGGGTGCATCAATTAGAGGTGGGGTTGCCACCTGCTTTGCATCCTACTTTTATCTTTGAGCAAGGGTCAGTTAGTTTGTTCCTGTGTTTGCCTACTTGCTTATTCTATTCACTGCAGAGAGATTTGGTTGGAGAATGGAGGGTGGGGTCACTCAGGCTCAGGGCTGAGCTGGGGAGGGGTCAGTTTCTCAGGCGCTTATCACTTGGGCCACCCAGGAGGAGCTGGCTGGTGGATGGGCTGCACAGCAGCCCCTGTTTTTGGGTGGGAGGCAGCTGATACACATACAGAGCTTGGTTCTCAAGGGGTGATCCTGCTGGTGAGATGGCAAAGGACCGGAGGTGACCTGTCAATTAGGACCCCATGGAAGTCTGCAAAACTGTCCAGCCACAGACAGCTCACCAACTTGGCAAGGGCTGTCTCCGGGTGCTGAGTGATGGGTTCCACCTCAGAGTCTGCGCCAAAGCCTTTGCTTTTGGCCTCCAATCCCAATAGGACAAACTTCCCTTTTGTCATCCTCAGAGTTCCCTTGGCTGGTCAAGGTACAGTTCAGCAAGGGTGGAGCAGAGAGAGAAGGAAGTGCTCCCAGGACAAGAAGGGACTGTCTCTATCTCCCTGACAGCAGCACTCCAGAGAGGAATGGCAGGCAGCTTCCCCTTGGAGCTTCAGTCATTTTTTCATACCCCCCAGAAAGACCAAGTATAATTTGGCTTGACTCAGAGTCCATTTGAGCTCAGCCTGTCTGATTAGCAGGGTTGAAAGAGAAATCATTTTGGACTCTGGGATTCAGGCTGCAAGAAAATCAGATTTCCAATATGTTAGAACTTTTACAGATCGCTGTCAGCTGGGATTTAAGCCCTGTACAAACCAAACAAACAAAGCGGAAATTAATTTAAGCGGTTCCCTTGCAGTTCTTGCCCACAAAATGTATTTATTATTAAGAAGGCAATATTCTTCCCCGACTTTCATGGTTTACAAGATGCTATGTTTTGGTTTTGTGATTGGGATTTTTTTTTTTTTTTTTGATCACCCATTTCTTGCAAGGTTGATTCTTGTTTGAATTTTTTTTTTTTCTGGAAGTGTTCAGTTAGGGATGAAACAAGCAGCTACCTGTGGCTCTCTGTGATCTCTTTCCCTCATGGGACCCTTGTTTCTCATGGGCAGTTTCTTTGTTTTTGATGTTTGTTTTCTCAACCATCCATGTCTCCCTCCACTTGGCTCATGACAAAGTGGAGGGAGGCATGGATGGTTGAGAAAATTGTCCCTGTCCCTTTGAAACGAAAGGTTCCTGATGGTGTCTTATCGCTGTTTTCTGCTCTCCAGACTCGAACAAGGCTGGCTTCTGGCATCTTATCCCTTTTCAGCACCTTCCTATTTGTAGATCGTGGCCTTCTCGAAGCCCACATTTAGTCTGTAAGTCTGCCAAACACCTGATCTACCCAGACTGTGAAAGTGGAAAAGAGGTGAGCAGGCACAGCCTCTCAGGCATCCCAGACCCTATTGGCAACAACTCATCTATCCAGAACTGCCTGGCATCACTGGAGAAGCAAAGTGGAGTTCAAAAGAGAAATGGATGCACTTCTATCAGGGCTCATGATTTAAACTGGAGGAGCCCCGGCCTGCCTCAGGGCCACAAGACGATTTTCAGATGTTCCTCTAATTACCACCATGAAAACACATCTCCCGCCTCATCAGCAGAGAAGCGTGAAGTTAGGTATAAGGGTGAGCGGGAGCGCAGCCATGCCTGCATGCTGACAGTGTGGGCATTGGGCAGGAGAAGCCAGGAGACCCAGCGCATGGGCCTCCACAGCACCCCCATGGCTATCTTACTGTCTATCTTTCTGATCAGGGTCTTTGAGACAAGAAACGCAATAAGGCTTCCGGGTGAAGTTGAGCAACCCCTTTCCTATCCAGGATACAGGGTACCTGAAGCCTGGTGTGGGCAAGGAAGGGGGAGAGTAAATATTTCTTTTTCATTTGTGGTACCCAGCAGGATTGAGTACTTCAACCCACCTGCGATGGGACCCTGGGAGTGGAGGGATGTGTTAATGCTCGAAGGATTTGTCCAGCTCTGATTTTAAGAGAGACATGCTCATGTTGAGTGATGGATTCCTGTCCTCATGTGGGAAGGGGCAGGAACGTGTGCATAGGAATGCGTTTCTGGTATGAGAGTCACTGTGAAGGGGCTGGCAGGGACACGGCTGCTGGGTGGGGAAGGAGACCTGACTTGGATACCCACCACTCACCGGCTCGGAGGTGCCTCATCATTCCAGGCTTGAAAATGGCTATCATTCTAATGATTTCTCTCAGTGTGGCAGTGAGTGATGAGAGCTAACACAACAATGGGATGCTAGTGTCAGTCTCTGAGCCCAGCATATCTGCAAACATGCCAAAGCTCTTATCAGAGACACCAGAGGAGACTGGGAAGCCAGGAGAATGAGTTGGGCCAGCTGAGGCAAGAGATGAGTAAGACAGCATCAACAGCAGAATCCAGGATTGAGGATGAGGCGAGGCAGTGCTTGAGGAGCTATGAAGACTGATGGATGGAGTGACTAGTGCACTGAGCTGGGTAATGTTCAGACCACCGGAGGTGACAGCCAGGAGGGGGTGTTGCTCCTGACCTAGGAGCAGTGAGAAGGTAAGGACTGTGATGGCCACATTTGTATCTTGGAACCTCATTGGTAACAGTGTAGCCAGGGGAGAGGTGCAAAAAGCAGCAAGGGCCCAAGGGTAGGTCTGGAAAAAGCAGGGGTAGGTAGGGCTAGGAGGTTGCCATCACCAGTCAGAAATGGACATGTGTGCAAGCAGTGAGGCCAATATCCAGGCTCCAGGGGGCAAGTGGTTACAGGGTTGTCCCATGCTCTGGTACAGCAGCTCCTGGGTTCAAATCACCTGGAGGGTTGGTTCTCGCTTTCTCCTTGTCGATGCTGGGGAGCCCACGGGCACCCCCCTCAGGGAAGTGTGTGGGATGCAGGGGTGTGTGACAGCGTGCTGTGAGCAGTGTTCAGGATGGGCGGTGGGCTGAATACTCAGGACCTTTGATGGGAGGACACAGCTGGCACCACAAGCCTTGCTGCCCCCCCCCCGTGTGTCCCCTTCTCCCTGTTACCACACAAGCCCAGGCCACCTGCTGCCCTTCCCCACCTCTCTCGCTCCCCACAGCCTGTCTTCATCTGGCTTTCCCATTCTTTTCACTGATCTCCAAGTGATGCTATCATTGCCAAGCTGATTGGGGATTAATTGTGTGACATTTCACAAGGCAGCATATCAATCCATCCGTTCACCTGCTCAGCTAAAAGCAATCAACTTTGCCCACAATGATTTGTGCAGTGCAAACTCCAGGCTTGTTTCATCAGGCTTCAGGGCTTCCCCCGGGCCTTCCCAGGTGGAGCTTTCCATTTAGGGCTGGGATGTGGTTGGAAGGAGGTCTCTACCAGGTCTGTGCACGTGTGCATGCATGAATGTGTGTGTGTGTCCATGCGGGTGTGTATATGTGTGAATGTGTGTATATATGTGTATATGTGAGTGTGTGTGTGACTGGGTGTGAGTGTGTGGTTGTATATGTGTGTGTATATGTAAATTTGTGAGCACGTGTGTATGTGTGTGTGTGAACGGGTATGAGTGTGAATATGTGTATACATCCATGTAGTTGAGTGAGAGTGTGTGTTGTGACCCCCTTGCTTCTGCGCACATAAACCCAGAGTCAGGAAGACAAATACTGCAATTCTCCCTCATATTAGGATCTCATTGTTGGATTTTTATGTACATATTTATATGGGACTGAGTATGCACAGAGGCCAGGAACCTGGAAAGGGGCCACGAGCAGAGAATAAAGAGGCTTTAAGAGAAGGCTGTATCACAGAACACGTTTGATACAGAAATGAAAGGGGAAGGTCTGGGTGGAAGGGTAAAATTAGGGATAGGGGCTGGACATCAGGGAGAGGAGCAGGTGGGGGTAAGGATCAGTCAAGACTAAGTGTGTGTGAAAATACCCCAAGGAAACCTGTTGCTCTGAATGATAATTACAAAAGAGGTGTGTGTGTGTGTGTGTGTAGACACACAGAGAGAGACAGATGGAGAGACAGACAGAGAGAGGGAGAAAGAAAGGGAGAGGAGAAAGTAGACCAGAGGACAGCTAGCTACCTCCCGGAAGGCCACCCCTCAGCAGAGGCCGTCCTCAGAGGAGCCACATTTGGGAGTTAAGGTCCAGCAGCTTCCCTCTAACACACCCGAGCATTGGGGCCTCCTGTTATGTGACATCGCTGTTTTTATTTTTTAATAAAGATGGAGTAATGGAGGAACCAACAGCAAAGACCAGCAGCTTCAGAGAAAGTGCGTCATCTAGAGCAACGGGTGCACTGGGGTGCGGGCTCCACGCTGCCTCGGACGAAGGTGAAGGCGGTGCTCGCCTCATTGGTTAGGATGCTGCTGGGGTAGGCGAGAAGCTGCGGGAGCCTTCCTCTGACTCTCTCTCTCTCTCCCCTCCCCACTAACGCCCCTGCTCTCTCTTCCTGAGAGAACAGTGACTGGCGGGGCCCAGCTGGTGTCGGCATCCCTGGTGCAGGCCTGCTCTTGCTGGGGCGTCTCTGAGGCAAGCTGCCTTCTGTTACCTCTGTAGCTGGTGCACCTCAGCCTCTGCAGGAACCCTTTCCACCCCAGCTACCCAGCAGAGTCCCTGGACGGAGGGGTCCCTGATCTCTGTGGGGCTAGAAGAAGCGTGAAGGTTTTCCCGAGGGAAAGGCACACACCCTCATTGTCGCGGGTTCACGTTCTACCCTTTGCCTCTCACAGGGGCTGGCAAACTTTCTGTCCAGGGCCAGGTCTGGACAGAAAGGATTTTAGCTGTTTTTAGCTTTTGTGAGTCAGACCACTAGTATTTCTACTCAGTTCTTCCCTGTGGGGCCAAAGCAGCCTTAGGGGACAGGCCTATGTATGGATATGGCTTGTGCTAATGAGATGTTGAAATGTGAGTTTTATGTGATTTTTCACATATAATAAGTGTTATTGTTTCTTTCAATTAAAAAAAAAAACTGTTGACAATGTAAAATGCACAGTTGGCTCTCAGGCTGTCTAAAGACAAGGGCTAAGCTAGACGTGGCCTCTCGGCCAGAAATTGCCAAGCCCCAACCCATCAGATAGGGAAACACAGGCATTCCATGGTCCTTCAAAAAACACGTCCCCTACCTGTAGCAGGTACTCTGCATTCCCCCCAGTTCTCACACACTGTGACTGTCTATCTAAGCAAGGCTAGGAAGGGCCACAGCAGCACGGGCTCACAGAAGCCGCAGAATGAGTTTAACAAGTAGGTATGAAGGTTGGACATGTGTTTGAGTTTCTTTTCTGCCCCTGGGTGTGAGTACGCGTCACGTGGCCCTCCTCTCTCGGAAGGAGCCTTGGCCTCCCTGGAAAAGCACCCCTCACACTGCTCTCTGAGACCTGCCTCTCACAGGGAGGCAGGAGACAAGGAGCCCCACATCCTCAAAGCAGCAGTTTGCTATTGGCTTTCCTTTCCTGGAAAGTGTGAGCCACAGACAAGTTGTGGTGCACAGCATACCTGATGTAGAGAAGTCGGGGCATTAGGCACGAGGGCATGGGGAGTTGAAACATCTGAAGCCCGGAGTCTGCTCTTCATAGGCCAGCAGGAAGGGTTCCTGGAGCCTCCTGCACCTGCCCAGAAGATCCTGCCCAGACCCTGAGGCATCCAGATCTCTATAGAGAGGCTCTATTTAACACAGCAGCCTCCAGGGTGGCTATGCAAACCCTTTACATGAAGCAAAACCAACGACTCAGATCTTCAGTCACAACAGTGCTACAAGGTGCTCTCCTTAGCTTTGCCTGTGCGGACGGGCTTGGATTCACCCGGAAACCTATCTCTGGGCATATCTGTAAGGGGGGCTCTAGAAGGTTAATTTGGGCAGAAAGACCACCTTGAATGGGGCCCACACCATCCCACAGGCTGAGATCCCAGACTGGCAGAAAGGAGAAAGCGAGCTGAGGGCCAGCGTTCAGTGGTCTCTGCATCCTGTGGATGCAATGTTACCAGCTGCTCCATGCATTCCCGTCACAGCAGGTCATGCCTCCTGGACCCCTCTTTAAGCTGCTTTCGTTGGATATTTGGTCACAGCAATAGGAAAAGTCACAAATAGGCCAAGACCTTGGGGGCAGAATTCTAAGCACCAAGTATGGAGAATTTGGGCTTTAGGATTGAGGCTGTAGGGAACTGAAACGCCTGAACGCCCAAGTTCATCATTCTCCCAAGGCCAGCAGGATGCAAACAGTGAAGGTTCCCAGAACCTCCTGAACCTGCCGCAGAAGGGCTTGCTCCTTAAAGCTAGTTCTAAAGCAGGGATAATACCTGCTGTGTCCCCAGACCAGGGCCTGCGCCAGCAAATCTCATCTGTAATCCTCTGGCAGGGAGAGGGCACCTCCACCTCCTCTGTGAACATCTCAGCTGAGATCACAGCAGTCAGGCTGCCTGCCAGGCTGGGATCTGGCCGCAGCTGCTGCAGCAGCCTCCTCACTGCTCAGTGGCACGGCGGGGAGCTCCGCTTGGCTCCCCTCTCTCCTGCGTGGGGGTGGTGTGGAGGGGACAGTAACTGTCTCCACAAAGATAAACAGTCTCAGTGTAACTAGTTTAATTCTCTCACTTGTAACTGATGTATACATGACCAAGACAATTGGGTTTAAAATGTGTCCCAGTGTAGAGGTTATGGGAGAGAAGAGATGGCAGGAGGGGAGAGAGAACCCCTCAGGAAGACACCAGCTTAATCCTGTTGAACTAAGGGGCAGGTGATGGGCAGGTCAGAGTTTATCTGTATTCTCCCGGGAGGGCACTCTGAGGAAGCAGACCTGTGCTCAGGTGAACATGGAAAGGAAAGATGACTTCAGGGAGATTTTTTTCTGTTATCTTCTCCAGAACCCCAACCTCCCATATTCCTGGCAGGGAGTGAGCCCCAGTAAAGGAGAGAGCCCAAGGCCGATTGCCAAGTTCTCAGAGTGGATGAGATGTGGCCCTTCCGTGTGGAAGGTCAGCAAAGACACTGGAGAGGAAGGGCCATCTGTGTTGTGATAAGAAGGGTGAACAGGAGGTGGCCAGGCAGGTGACAGGTGGAAGGGACCTGTGGCTGGGCAGACAGCAGTGGCCCTGGACAGGCAGGGATGCCAGAGGCCTTCCTGGGTTTCTTCTCCAAGTACTATGCTTGAGAGCTCAGGAGCAGAGTCCATGTTTCAGACTGTCCCATGGAAGCCGCCATTAAGATCCAGGACCCATGTGTCCACATATAACCTCGTGTGTGGAGCCAACACCCACAGTTTCTACCCCTCTCCACTGGTCCAGCCTCTCAGTTGATCTCTCGGTTGACTGTGGGCAGCTCTGAGGACTGAAGGTCCAAGTGTGGGTCTCCCCCTCTGCCTTGCCACATCTCCCCAGTGTTCACCCCTGCTGCATCTGGGCAGTCTTTATGTGGCAGAGGGTGGGAGCTCCCAGAGTCTAGCTGGGACCAAAGCTTCTGGAGAGTCTCTCTTGCTTCCAGACATGGGGTGACAGCACCAAGGAGGGACTTGACCTCCGTGGGTAGTGACCGTAACCCCAGGGATGGTGGGGGAGGGAGGGCAGGAGGGTTCTCCTGAGGCCTGTTAGGGAGGCCAGCTACAGTCAGGCTGAGGAGCAAGCGATGTCTGATGATGTCTGATGATGTGCTGATGTCTGCCAGGTACAAAGGTACAGAGGCTCCAGGGTGGGGTCAAGGACAGTCTTTTCCTGCTGAAGATTTGGCCTATTAGGGAAAAGATACCTCGCAAACAGCAGTTTTCCAGCATCTTCTAGATCCCCCTATAGTCACATCAGCTACATTCCACAGCCCAGAAAAAAGGAAGAAGGTAACCTAAAAGCTGAGACTGATCCATGGTGCCTCAGTCCCACAGGGGCCCGTGTGGGACAAGTGGGTACTGGCACGAGGCATCTAACTGCACAGAGGCATCTCCGAGGGCGCCCAACACCGAGACAGGCTCAATGACTTTTCCACGAACTCTCAGGGACCTGATGGAGCCTTGCCTGACCCCTGAAGCCTGTGTGTCGTCTTCCTTGTGCCACTCGGTCACTTCTCACTGCTGCCACAGGCAAGAAGTCAGTTCAGGTCTTCCGCAGGACCTGCCTTTGTCACATAAAGAAGCGGCGGAGTCCCTGGGGTGGCTCCTACGACTGTCCTCGCTGAGGGATTTGGTTTGTATTAATTTAAGATTAGACCAAATAATCCAATTCGAAAGCCACTTGCAAGAGTGCCAGGGCCAGGAACTTGTTCAACAGTGAATTGCTTTAAAATGAGTCTGAGCTAAATGACTTGGCCTCCGGGGTGGGGGGAGGGGTGACAGCAGAGAGTGGGAACATTAGAATGTCACTGACCAAGGCTCCCATTCTGCTCCTCTCCCACGACCACCGGAGCAGTGTCCCCACATGGCCTGTGTCCCTGCCACACTGGACGCTGGAGCCAGTCAGCATAAGGCCAGGGAGTGCTCAGTCCTGGCATTCTCTAGTAGCCCAAGCAGATGCCAGGCGGCCCAGCAATCCCAGGACCCGTCCCGGAAACAGCCCCTGCACACTGCACTTTCTCTGGGGACTTGGGGGCCTGTTGTTGATCAAGGGAGTAAAATGTGCTGACATATCATCTTTCCGGGCTCCAAAAGATACCTCCTCTGTCACACAGTGGCTTCTCAACCAGGCATCAGGGTGTCTTTTCATGATGTTAATCTGGTCTTTAGGTCAACTCATTGAAAATTGCTGTACTGGGTGCTATAGGGAACCTGAAAAGATGGGCAAGGGTGGCCCTATTCAGACCTTTCTGTAATCTTTGTAAGAAGGGTGCTGAGATTCCCCCCCCCCCAAAACACACACAAGTGTGGCCACTGAGGCCTTCCTTGGATAAGGTCACAGAGTTTTCACAGCTGAACTCGGGCTCTGCTCAGATCTACAAAGCCAGGGAGCTCTGAGACAAGAGATCTGGTCCACATCACAGAGGATGCTGGGGACTGGCTGGCCCAGATGGGTTATGAGGCCTGCCACGGGAGATAGAAGGCTGGGTGGGGCAGCACATGTCCCAAAGCTCTCCTCACGACGGGACACATGAGAAGGGAAGGAAAAAAGGGGAGCCTTGTCTTTTCCTGGGGCACACCACTCTGAAGAGGAGGCCTGTTGGCCCCAGTTCACGCAAACAGCAAACACTCCAGACCCCTAAATGGGCAGGTTGTCAGGGCAGGGGCAAGCAGAGAAGGCTGAGGAAGCTTCGGGAGGGCTCTGCCTGGCAGAGGGCACAGGCTCTCTTCCACTCCTCGGCTGGACGTCTCTACCCCATCTCCTCCCCCACCCCGTCTCAGCAGGGAGCATAGAGGTGGCCCTGTACCGTGCACCAGGAGAATGGGAACACTGAGTTCGCAAACTAGAGGGTTGCCCGACCTCTCCACAGACTGTTCTAGACACTTCCCTAGCAGGACCCTTCTTGGGAGTGGGAACTCAAAGAGAAACGAAAGCAAAGTGTGGTGCTGAGGGAAGCAGCTCCGGGAGGGGGCCAGCAGGGGGCCAGCTTGTCCTGTCTCAGGCTGGCAGGGGCTTAGCAGTTCTGGTTCTGCCGAACCCACCTCCTTCACCTGGGCCCCACCCGCCGGACACACTGCGCATGTGCAGAGAAACCATCCCTGCAAAGCGCTGTCAGCCTAAGGACCGCATGAGGAAGAGCGCAATAAAGATTAAATGAAGTTTTAGATCAGAAGGCATAAAAACCATGTTCAAAGATATAAATAAAATCCCTAGAGCTCTGGCTTTATTGTGTTGGGGGTGGTTTCCAAGGTTAATAAATTAATGGGCATAAAATAGAGTAATGGCGAAAAACTGATAATAAGGTACATTTGGATGTGCAGTGGGCGTGGATTCCAGCTGTGAAGCTCTGGTCAGGGATGGACAGGCACATCTGTTCTGAGATCATCTTGACCCTGCGCTCTGCTCCTGCCGCTCCTCCTTCTGGGGTGAAGTCCAGGTTCGCAGCCACCCTCCCGCCCATCCTCTCCCTCTCTGGGGATCCTCAGCCAGGAGCACATGGTTCCTGTCACTCCCAGCGCTGGTCCACTGGAGCCAGGCAGATGCTGGGGGCACGTGTTCTGGCATGACAGGGAGGAACACAGCCTTTGCCCCTCCCCTATGGGCGTACCTGGCCCAGGAGCTGTCCTCCGTGTGTGTGTGTGTGTGTGTGTGTGTGTGTGTGTGTGTGTGTGTGGTCTCATCCAGCCACCTTCCACGCAGGAGTTTGCTCCTCTAGCCAATTTCAATATAGCCTTGCCATTTCTATTACAAATACTTCCAAAGCTACAACACATAAATAATAAATAAATGAAGTGAAGTTTCCTCTTTCTCATCAGAGTGTACTGCTCAGACTCATTTCTTGTAGCCTTGTCGAGTGGTCAGAACTGATGTTGATTGTGCCAGTGGTTTGCACTGATGACAGCTAAGACATCTTCCCTCCCGAGCTTCCCTCCCGAGCCTCCTTCCCCGCCTCCCTGGACGCGAAGCTGTCCTGCCTGCACTAAGTGCCCAGGGTTTTCTCATGAGGACCATGGATTCCCACAGGCTCTTCTTGGTCTGGCATTCCTCTTGCCAGCATCCCCTGTGGGTTTTGTACATGGAGACAAAGGACGAGGAGAGAGATGGGGAGCTGCTGTCCAAGATGCGGCTGTGCTCCCTGGGGCTGGGCCTTCTCCGTGTTTCCAGGGAGCCAACCCTCCTCCTCCCTCTCCTCCATGCCTAGCCTCTAGAGGGGAGCAGAGGTGAGTAAGGGAATCCCACACTCTAAGCTGTCAGTGACCATTCTAAAGGAGGAGGGAAAGCATCAGTGCTGGCTGGGATTGGCTCCCTCTGCAGGTGGGCCCCCGGAACTGCACTTGTAAACACCTGCGGCACACTCCAGGTACCCCCAGGCACACCTTGGCCACACAGCTGCACTCAGGCAGGCGTCTGGGAAGGAATTCTTACTTAAAACAGGTCATGAGGCTTTGTTTGTGAAGAAGGTGGGGGAAATGCCAGACCAGACTGGCTATGTTAATGCGAGGCTGGGCTCCCTGCCAAGACATTAAGCAGGAGTCGAGTTCCTCAAACCAGCTTTAATCAGCAGATTTTTAAGGTTAGAATTACTCTCTCCTCTCAAGGCTTGCCAAGGTTAATTCTGGCCTGAGCATGCAGAATTAATGGGCTGGACAGAGGGAATCGACCTCTTCCCGAATTTTTTTTTTTTAAGTTCACAAAAACATCTCTACAAAAGGAGAAGGTGGCAGGGCTGGGCCCCCTGGGAAGGAGGCACCAGGCACCAGGCAACCCATCTGGGAGCCCACGTCAGAAAGACACACAATCAGACTCACGCCAAGTCAGGCGTGCACACACGTGCCGGGATGGGCACCCAGCCTCACCATGGGAGAGTGGTGAGCTCCAGGCCCGTCCCTTCCACAGCCGTGGCCTTCTCCCCCAGCCTCTGCTGATGTAGCTGTCCAGGCATGGGCATCCCAGCATGGATGCAGTCTAGCCGGCTGAATGAACGGCAGAAGGTCCTGCATCCCCAGACACAGATCCGATCGTGGCGGCGTGGTGTACAGAGGAAGGGATGGCCTGTGAGGGCTCCCAGCAGAACAGCGTGTGGTTTCAGAACTCCCTGCACACTCCAGGGTAATGCCTGTGGGCCAGGACAGTGCTCTATCTGGGCCCCCGTGGGGGAGCAGGATGGGCATAGACCCAACCTGGCAGGTTTGTTGGTGAAAAGACAAAGTGTTTTTAGAGGCTTATACCCAGGTGTCCTCGGTAAACACAGGCTTCCTTAATTTCCCTAGATCACCCACTAGATGACCCACCCTCATCTCTGTAGTCCCCATGGTATCCCCCGGTGGTCCCTGGACACCCCTGCCTGAGCTGCACGGAGTGGCCTCCTTTGCCTGTGGCCTATTAAAAACCACTAGACTGCCCAGGGCTACTGGATCCTGCCGCGTTGCTGGATGGCTCCTTTCCACCAGCTCAGCCTGGGTTTGAAACTCAGGTCACATCCTTTCGACCTTGGCTGGGCTCACTACTCCACAGCGAGGAAGTCTGAAGGCAAGGCTGCTTATTCTTCATTGCACTGTGTAAACTGCAGGCTTCCACTGGCCTCAGCTAAAGAGTGGCCACCCTCGGCCTGACTCGCACATCTTCTCTCTGTCATAGCCCTTCTAGCCCTAGAATGTGGAAGGTCTCTGTCCAGGGTGCTCTCAGTTCATTCCCAGCCTCTTTCTTTCTCTCCCTCTCTCTTCTTCTCTCTCCCCCCTCTCTCTTTCTTCTTTCTCCCTCCCCCATCTTCTGTCTTACCTCTCTCTCCTCTCTTCTCTTTTTCTCCCTCCCTCCCCCTCTTCTTTCTTTCCTCTCTTCTCTCTTTCCTCTCTGTCTCTCCTCTCTTCTCTCTTCCCCCATCTCCCACCCCTCCATCTCCCCTCCTTTCTTTTTTCTTTTCAAGACAAGGTTTCTCTATGTAGCCTTGTCTGTCCTAGAACTCACTCTGTATGCCAGGCTGGCTTCAAACTCACAGAGACCCACCTGCCTCTGCCTCCTGAGTGCTGGGATTAAAGGCCTGCACCACCAACCTGTTCCCTCTCCTTTTCCTGTGGCTCCCTTCCTCTGGAAGCCTGAGCTGTCCCTAGGACTTCGTCTCTGTATGTTAATGGCCAGATGCCCAGTGCAATGCCGAGAAATACTGAATCTGTGGGCACAAAGCTGTAGAGACTGGCTGCCTTGATGCACACGTCCATGAGAATTTAGCCTTTCCAGTTAGTGCGCTGTGGGCTGCGGTCCAGAAGCTTTGAGATCTGGGCCACTGTAAGCTGTCAGGCTCACCCTGGCTCTGAAGAGAGGGAAGCGCAGACAGAAGTGCCCGCCTCCCTCCTGGCCATGCTCAGCTTCTGCACCTGTCATGGGAACCTGGCTGCTGATTGACACCACGTTCTTTGATCAAAGGAGGTGCTGCCACAAAACACTGCTGGGGTCCTAGCTCCTTAGGGCTTCTCCCAGACATCTTTCTCCCCCTCCCCCAACCCCATGGGCAGGGAGGGAGCGGAGGCTTACCCCACACGCTTCCATAGCACCCAGAGCTGCTGGTCGAAGGACGGCTCTTTGAAAGCATCTTTTGAAGTTTGCGCAGAAACTGTGGTCCATTCCTCAACAATTAACCATAGCATTACTACACGACAGCAGCTGTGCGCCCAGGTAGATGCTCCGAAAGGTTGAGCCCATGTTCACATCACACACACCCACACGGCACTCTTTGAACAAGGCTCAAACAGCCCACAAGTTCATCCACAGATGAACTGGTGAACAAGATATGATAGACCCATACAAAGGAATATTATTGATCTGTGAAAAGGAATAAAGGCCATAACAGGGTAATTATAAGCTGTATACTAGCTGACAGAAGCCGGAAACAATAGTGGTATACTGAGTTGTTTTAGAGACTGTCCTTATTGCTACTACAAAATGTTATGCACAGACATAATACGTAGCCAAGAATGACCTTGAACTCTGGACCCTCTGGCTTCATCACCCAAGTGCTGAGATTACAGTCACATACCACCATACCCCTCTAGGAAAGGGTTATTTGGGGTCACAGTGTGTCCCAGGAGGGAAGGGAGGCGAGGAGGAGTGTGATGGAGCCGGTCACGCTGTGTCTGGAGTTAGGAAGTGGTGCTGGGCTTTGAGAGCTCAAGGCGCACCCCAGAGGTTCGTTTCTAGCAGTGAACGCCACTTCCTGTCGTTCCCACACGCTTGCATAACAGCACGGTTGTGGACACACGGTTCAAACACCAGAGCCTATGAGGGACATTTCAACACGGGTAAATCCTGCAGTCAGAACTCATAGTACAGGGGAGCGGGAGAGAGAGTGGGGACTGGCTGGGGTGGAGGTTCCTTTTGGGGTGATGAAAATGTTTTGGAACTAAATCAGTGTTTGTATAATGATACCAAACATGCTAAGTGTCACTGAATTATTTGCTTAAGAAAAGGTTAAAATTTGTTGTGTGAATTTCAGCTCAATCGAAACAAAAAGATATAGGCTCAGAGCCTAAATAGGTGCTGCAGTACGGTAACATCCCCTGCCGTGAGGGAGTGCCATGCCCAGGACATGCGGTGAGAAGGCCCGCCGAGTCCCTTGTCCAGTTCTGTGCCTGTGACGAGGACCTTGCTGGGCATCCTGAGGGTCACTGGGGGCTCAGTCAGCAAGATGACAGCTGACCCTCCCGGCCTGGTGTCCTGCCAGCCTTGTAAACTCAGAGTCCGGCATCAGCCTTGGGGTGGAGCTGTCTTTCTTGTGTTCCTTTACGTGCACTCTGCCAAGGGCGCGCCTTCCAGCGGGCCCGTGATTCAGTCCGTATGTCTCCATCCTTCCATGGGGATGTTCATTCTGTACTTGCTAATTCCTTACCCACTCACGTGTGCCTTCATGTCTGAGTGTGGGTTGACCTCAGGTCCCCGTCCACACACCGGCAGAGGAGGTTTGGGGTAAGGACCTCTAGCTGGAACCCAGCTAGGAACCCTGGAGAATGAAGGGCAGGGAGCATAGAGCCTCGCTGGGTCAGCTCGTGGCTGCCATCCTTGGTGGGCCTGGGCTTTGCCTGAGCCCAGTCCAGCTCAGCCTGCCAGGCTTCATGCAAGCTTGCTACAGACAAGGCGGCAAGGCGGGCGGGTGGGCGTGTTTCCCTTCCCTTCCTCCCTTCCAGAGCTCTTCAAGGAGCTGTGCCCTTCTGCTCCCTTTAGTCTCCCAACCCTGAGGCAAACACAGACTTCTCTGGGAAACGCATTGAACTGATCACCACATGAGGGAAGGCGAGGGGTCTTTCAGAGCAGGAGCAGCAGAGCTGATGGCCTCTGTAGCCCTAGGGCTGAGCCAAGCCCCTCCTTGGTGTCGGTGAAGTCTGCCACAGCCCGGGTGGGGGAGGCCCATTGCTGGCGCAGTTAAGCTGGCGTCTGGGTCGCCACAGCCTCACAACTCACTCAGGGTCCTCCGAGTCTGCAGTCCCCCCTCCAGCCCCCTGAAGCTCTGAGCACACCTCCCTGAGAGGTGTAATCTGCAAAGCACAACCGCAAGCAAATGGCTCTCCATTGTAGTGGGTGGGATGGGGGGCAGGGAGCTTGGTCTCCTGGGACCAGGGACCCGTGAAAGGTGGGAGTGGCTCGGGGGCTCAGCTGAATTGCGCTTCCAGCTACTTGCAGAGCCTACATCCATTAAAGCGGTGGCCTGCCCCCATCTCTGTAATTACACCTGCATCTCTGTCCCCGGCATCATGTTTGCTGGCCTCCCTGGGGGAAATAACAGATTGCCCTCCAGCTTCCGGGAAGATGAGCCTCCCGGGGTGGGAGCTTCTTAACGATGGCGTGCGGGCACCCTACCCTACCTTTAGTTGCCTTCTCCGGGCTCCCACCCTTGGCCTTGCATTTTCTCTGGCTCTGCAGGCCCAGGCAAGAGAGAAAACAGTATTTTAAAGAGTATATTGCCAGACAGGCTGCGTGCGGTACCAATTTTCTGGTTGCATAAAATGGGAGAGGAATGGGCCTCCTGTCGCCTGCAACCATGTGGCGATGCTAAAATACAGCTCGTCGGGGTCCTGATGGTGGCGTCAGACCTCATAGGAGCGCTGGCAAAGTGGTGCGGCTCCTGGCCCTGGGCACCCGGTAATTCCATCTCACCTGGGTCAGATCTGTTCCCTTTTGCTTATGAGTCATGAGCTGCAGGAGCCCTGGCCTTCCGAAACACCAGGCTACAAGAATCCTGCCTCCCCTCTCTCCGAAGCTGTATGTGGAACCCTGGCCATGCGTGATGCCATCATACCTCCAGAGTGACACCACGTGTCCAGACTCCTTAGAGACTAAAAACGTTATTTATGCATATGTGAGTATACCTATGTGTATGTATGTACAAATTCATGTGGGTCCCACTGAGGCCAGAAGAGGGCATCAGGGCCCCCGGGGCAGCAGTTACAGGCAGTTGTAAGCTGCCTGACGAGGGTCCTGGGAACGGAACCTGGGCTCCCTACAGCAGTGACATGTGCTCTTAATCTCAGAGCCGTGTCTCCCACACCGGTGAGTTTTAAGGAGGTTCATTTAGAGTATTATTGGGTGTGGCTGCATCTCTGAGAGCACTTCCTAAGGAAGTGTCACTGGACACCAACTGCTCAGTACCCTTGCTGGCTCTTGGTCCTCACAGCAACCCTGCCAGGAGAGAACTGATACCTCAGTTTTTGGATGAAGAGGCTTGGGCTGTGCTTACATCACGGGGAACTCAGACCTGCCTCATTGCATGGCATCCTACAAGCTGCACCCCCAGTGGTGGACGAGGCTTCCCCTGAGCCCCACTTCCAGGACGGTGGGGTCAGGGCTAGAACCTGACCTATCCCTCCTTCCACTGCAGCAGGGTTTGAAGCCTTCCTCCTGCCTCCCCCCCCCCAACTCACAGTCAAGAAAGCCTACCTCAGGGGCCCCAGAGTTCTGGCTCCTGGATCCTACGTCCTGGCACCATTGCCCAACGCCAAGAGAGTCTGTCTGTCTGTCTGCCTCATCCTTCGTCTTTCCCACTTCCGACCTCCTTAATGAGTCAGGAACCTCATGCCAGGTTCTTGCTCTATGTGCAGCTGCCTGCGGCAACCTCAGTTAAGAAGCAGGTCCCCCACCCCACGGGGCCCAGGGTGAGGGTCTGGGGTTGAAGCTCTGAGTCTTTAGCTTCACAGAATTTGGCTTTTCCCCGGGCTCTGCCTCAGACACCGTGCTTCCTATAGCTGGCTCTGGCAGCTGCCCTATATCCCTGGGCACCCCCTTGACCTCTCCCACGGTGCCCAGACAGGCCATGCTGGCATCAACACTGGAAGTGGGTGACTGCTTGAGGGAATCCTTTGTTTCTGAGCCTTGAGCCATTTTACATCTATGTGTGCACAACAGCCCAGCGCTGTCACAGAACAAGCAGGGCCCAGGATAGCCCGTAGGAAGGGCTCAGGGCAGCCATTTTCACATCAGTGCTTGTGAGAGAGGACTTGTGAAGAGGCAGAGCTTGGGAATGAGACACATACCCTATTCACAGAGACCTGGATCCTTCTATGCGGTGCAGACAACAGCCGCTAGACCCAGAGACAGCCCTCACCAGGTGCTGGATCTGCCAGAGCCTTGGCCCTGGCTTCCCGGCCTCAACCACAGTGTGTAAACCACAGTGTGTGTGTGTGTGTGTGTGTGTGTGTGAGAGAGAGAGAGAGAGAGAGAGAGAGAGTCTGTGTATGTATGTGGTATGTGTGTGACTCTGTGCATGTGTGAGTACATGCGCATGCGAGTGTATGTGTGTCGAGTGTGTATGTGAGTGAATGTGTGTGGTGTGTGTGAATGCGCATGCATGTGTATGTGTGATGTGTGTGTGCATGTGAGTGTGTGCATATGTGTGAGATGTGTATGTGTGTCTGTGAGTATGTGGGTACGTGTGCAGTGTGTGTGTATGTATGTGTGACTGCATTCGTGCATGTCTGTGAGTGTGTGTGTGTGGTGTGTGAGTATGTATGTGTGACTGTGTGTGCATGCGTGTCTGTGCATGCATTTGTGCGTGCATGAAGTCAGTGCTTTGGCAGTGTTTTGCTCTGGCAGCAGGATGATCTGAGCAAGGCCCTGTCCCGGTTCTCAGGAGGACGCTGGCTCTCGCCCTGCTCCCTGCTCTGCGAGCCTGGTCGGTGTGTAGCAGAGCTCGTGTGCAGGGCTCTCCCTGCGCACCCGTCCGGAGAGCAGGTTCTCTCTGGCAGATGGTTCTTCCTCCAGGACACAGGCGCACTTGCGTCCCAGACCCACTGAAGCGTGGGACTGCGTGCCTTCCTGCCGCCCGGGAGCCCGGGGGAGGTCCCTGTAGCAGGTGTCATTTGTCAGGGTTGTGCAGAGAGAGGGGCCGTGCCTCTGCCTGGGGGGCACCATCAATCTTCGTGGCCTCCTCCTCACCCCAGAATTCACTCAGGGAAGGAGAGGAGGGAAGCAGGGTGCTGGGCTTGTGCACCCAGGTCTCCTCTCTGCAAAGACAGAGGGTGGCATGGGGGGGCAGCCATAGAGGGGACTCCTGCTCCTCTGAGGGACGGCCCCTGAGCAGGGTCTGAGTGTGTGCAGGCTCTGTACTTGGGGCTTCTTGGGTGTGACCTTGGCTTTTCACCACCTGTGACCTTGGACAAGTAGCAGAGACTTTTTGTACCCAAGCATGGGCACCGTGGGAAGCAGAGAACAGCTTCTGCCTCCTGTGGTGGTGAGCAGCTGCCTTTGTCTGAGAGCCCTTCAAATCCAGCAGGAGGGGACCCCGGGAAGCAATAGCTCCCAGGGAACAGGGTTGATGGCTACCGTGCCCTCCACGGGTGGCACTGAGAATGGGAAGCTGCATGGACCCAGGAAATCTCTCAGGAGGGCAGAGAGCACAGACACAGGGCTGGCAGGATGACGGGAAAGTATCCAGTGGCAGATTGAGACCCAGGAAGGGCTGCTGCCTGCTAGATGCCAGGTTTCCAAGCACAGCCTGGCATGCGTCCCAGTCACCTTGGCGGGCATGGGCGTTGAATGGGATGGCACTGAGAAGGTGGGTGCAAAGAGGTTGTTGGGAGGCTTAGGAGCCTGGGTGGAGAAGGAGACTCTTGTGAACCCTGGAGGGCGGCACGGCCTCATGCTGGTGTGGACCAGCAGCTCTGAGGTGGTATGATTGGGGCTGGGCAGGGGAGAACATAAATGGAAGGATGGCAGAGGCCGGGCCCCAGGGTCGTCATGTGTACTAGCGCCCAGCATGGTGTTACCATGGATACCCACCCACTGGCAGTAATCCTCATTCCCACCGACTCAGAGCCCTTCAGTCCAAGGCTGCCCGGGCCAGCCACCATGTCTGTGAATCCTCCTGTAGAGAAGTTCCCTCAAAACAGCGCTTCTCCAAGGGTGCTGGTGACTGTGGGTCCTCACAGGGGGTGGCCCATACAGAGAGATCTGGCCCTAAACACCACCGTGGCTGAAGACTCGTCCGTGGATACCAGCGCTGTTCCCAGGCGGGAGGAAGAGCAATCATGAGGTCTAGCTCGCAGATGCTCGGAACAGTCTACTATGGAAGACCAGGCGTCCACAGAAGGAGCAGCAGGGCTTTGAGCACAGTCCCACGGAGCCCTGGAGGAGTGGCCCACTCATGGCCCCACGGAAGGGAAGCCTACCTGAGCTCATCAGCTCAGTGACTGTTCTGGTGGACGGTCCCTACCAGTGACACAGGCCAGAACACAGCCCCTAGCAGAGGCCTTCTCCACACTGGCCTGAAGACTGGACTAGCCAGCCTGGGCTCAGTGTCCAGGAGGACCAACACAGGCAACACGACCACCCTGTACTTGGCTTCTCTGAGGCCCCTTCACCCTCAGGGCCACTGTGTGGTCACTCAGGTCCCTACCACAACCGGTAATAGCCCTCTCCTTTCCCTAAGTCTCCCTCCCTGAGTGGACTCCCCATACCCAGAGCATCTGAGCCCCAGACAGCCTTTAACCCCCAAGCCTCTGCCAAGCCGAGCAGCTTTTGTGATCAAATACTGTTATATTTACCTAAGGGTCTGTTAGGAAGCAATTTTTGCGATGATGAATATTTAATGAAAAATTTAAATATTTAATAGGAACTCTTTCAAAACTGACTTAATAATCCGTGTCACGGGGAGAGAAACGCAGGGTCGGTCGTGCTTTACCGTTTTCACTTCCTCCAGCACTCTCAATGTTTGCTAGGCTTTATTTATTTATTTATTTTTCTGCTCACAGTTTTAATTATACTCAATATTCCAGAGAGAATCTCTTTTCTCATTAAAACTTAACTCTTGCCAACAGCAAGGTGGGTGGGTGGGAAACGGAGCTGAAGGAGATGGTTTGGGTGTCTCCCCACCCCAACTCCTTCCTGGTCTCCCAGCACCCATTGAGTCAAGGGACATCATTCCCAGCCGACCGACGCGCAGATCCCACTCCAGCCCACCGCCGAGGCCTTTCCGTGTGCACTAACAGTGCGAGCATGCGGCGCAGGGCATGTGCCTGGAGTCTTACACACCACAGCGGTCTAGCTCCTCCTCAGGCTCCTGCTCCCCTCCTGCTCCCCTCCCCCAGGTGAGTCATGTCTCTTCGTGTATAGCTCTACCTGTTGACTCTTTCATATTTCTTGCCTCTCTGCCCTCTGCCATGCCTAGAGACCTCAGGAGTCTTTCAAAGCCAGCTAAAGGGCCTCTCCACTGGACCTTAGCTGCTTGTCACGCTGCTCAGGAGGGACAGTGCTGTGCCAAGGGGAAGCTGTGTGTTCATCTTGGCACACTCTCCCTCAGCCTGGTTTTCATGTCTAGCTCCATGCTCTGAGCAAGTTGGAACTTGCTGCACACATTCCTTATGGACCTAACATAGACTAACATTAGCACAACCCTAACTTAACCTAACTAACCAAATATTAACCTTACTCTACTCTAACACTATCTAACCTTAACCACAAACAAACATCAGCTTAATTCTATTCTATTTAACCCTACCCTAACCTAACCCTAACCCAATTATATGGTTAGATACCCAACCATATCTAACCTTAACCTAAACCTAACCTAAGCTAACTTTAACCTAACCCTAACCTAATTCTACCCTAACCATATCTAATCTTAACCTAACCCTAACATAATCCTACCCTAACCCTACATAACCTTAACCTGGCCTAACTTTAGCTATAACCTAACCTAACCTAACCTAACCTATCCTAACCTAACCTAACCTAACCTCACCTATCCTAACCTAACCTAACCTAACCTAACCTCACCTAACCTAACCTAATGTAACCTAGCTTAACCCAGCTCTGACTCAGCCTAACTAGCCCCAACTCCTCTCCAGCTGGCTCTGATTCCTACAGACTGACATGGACACACCTTAATCCCTGGCCATCCTGCCCAGTCCAGCTTTCTCCTATCCCTGCAGGGTCAGGGCCTTGCCTGTGTCTAGTATCTATGCCCCTGTCTCTTCCCTAGGCTGGGGCTTCCTGGGATTCGGGATCTTGTTGCTTTTTGCCCTCTTTGTCTGGCCCAGCACAGAGAAGGGCGAAGTGGCAGCTAGAGCTCTGGCCCGAGACCATATTCCCGCCCCCCCGCCTCTGCATTCCGCAGATCTCCCAGGCTGCGGCAGCGCCCACCGTGCTGCTGAGGCAAGGCTGCATTACCACACCCACCGTGCTGCTGAGGCAAGGCTGCATTACCACACCCACCGTGCTGCTGAGGCAAGGCTGCATTACCAGGTGCGGGAATAGCCCGGGGGCTGGGCACAAAGTAGGTCCTCAAAATGGCGTGTGATCTTGGGTCCCAGGGCAGAGATCATTTTGGCTGGGGTACTTGGACATAGATCTGAGGTCACACTCCAGCGACAGGACAAGCCAGCTGACAGGTTGATGTTTAAAAACTGGTAACTCTTTTAATAAGGAGTTTTAAATATTTAGCAATCTCATGCAAGAGGCCAATTCAGCCAGGAATGATAGTTTTAATCTTACAGGGGTGCCAGAGGTTTCCCTCTAGGTGAGCTCCCACCCCAGCCGAGCTGTGCCCTCACACAGGCTGGTGGTCTCTTTTGGGAGGCGTGAAGAGGGTGGAGTCACCAGGCCTCTGACTGATCACCGGGTCTGAGCCTGGCATTTCCTGGTCTGTGTGTAGGCAGAAGTGTGGGAGGGGAATCTAGCCAGCTACAGGAAACTTGTTCAGGAGTCACGCTGGGGCTTCCAGGGATTGTTAGGAGGCAGGAATAACTGGGAGGGGGGTGCAGAGACCCCAGAGGCCCCTCCAGAAACCCCCTCTCCCTTCTTCCCTGACTTCTACATCCACACAAAACATCCAGGAAGGCTCTGCCTTCCACCTCTGCACTGACTCTATCCCAGGCCATTGCAATCATCTCTTGACTTGTCTGTCTCTTCTTTCCCACTTGATGCTAAAAGCAAACTGGGTAGCCAGTGTC
Organism: Meriones unguiculatus; assembly: GCF_030254825.1. Taxonomy (NCBI): domain Eukaryota; kingdom Metazoa; phylum Chordata; class Mammalia; order Rodentia; family Muridae; genus Meriones; species Meriones unguiculatus. Next base: position 4,669,766 of record NC_083351.1, on the reverse strand, counting down.
CAGATGGGCCCTGACGCCATACAGGAGCTCTGCAGATGTCCCTGTGCTGAGATGGTCCAGGCCCCACCTGGAGAAGATGCTGGCGGGGCTGTTCTAGCATGGCCATCAGACACTCTGTGCTCCTAGCCACCTCGGCACAGCATAGACCAGTTCCTAAGTGCTTGCTAAGGCTTGCTGTGTGCTAGGTCCTATACTGAGGCTGATGCCGTGAGGAGCAAGCCCATGAGGTGAGTCCTGCGTGTGCCTGGGTGGGGACCCAGAGGCCAGTGCTGCCGTTCTGCAGGGTCACAGGGGCCTTGGGAGGCAGGGCGCCGAGTTAGGAGTAACAAACCTGTCAGCACCTCTAAGGCTCAGGAGCCTGGCAGCGTGTCTCAGGAGGGGAAGATGGTAGGAAAGAGTTTGCGGAGACCAGAGACAGAAAAGACGTCCTTGCAGTGGCCCAGATGGTCAATAGAGAATTTGACCCCTGGAAAGCCTGGGGTGTTGGCCCTTTAGAACTAACACCTATCTTCACCACCAAAACAGTGGCCCTAGTGGGGAGGGGACGACCCTTATTCTTTGTAAACCCACAAATACCACGTCAATACTGTTACATGCCAGGAGCTCAGTAAATACCTGTAGTCTGGATAAAACGTGTCTCAGCATGTCTAATATTGCCAACCCCTCCCCCCTTAAGGGGGGCATCACCAACACCCACATGTCAGTAGAATGCTCTAACTGTGGTGAGCCGGTTAGCAACTTCGGGTTAGGTCAGGTCAGGACTGGGGACATTGGCAGGTCCCATTGAATGGACCGTGAGGGTGGGCTTTGAATCAGGGCTCATCTGACCACAAAACCCACCCTCTCACACAGAGTAAGGCCCTTGGGAGCACCCTTCTTCGGTGTCTACCTCCAGGTAGGGCCACCCACACCCCCAGGTCAGCCCCAACCTGTGTGCCACAGCCAGGTCATCAGTATGCAACCTGCGCCCTCCTCCCGGCACAGGCTGCTCCTTCGATTTGCATAGCTCTTTATTAAAATGGGATACTTTAATCTTCTTCTGATTTTGTCTTTAGGGAAGCTATGGCCCCAGGCTGCCGATGGCTAAGGCCCTCAGGAAGCAGGCGCCTACTTGCGATTCACGCCACGGTGCCCGTCTGCCAACTCGCTCATCTTCTGTGCCTGCCATCTCTTATTTATAATCCCGCTCAGATTAATGAATGACGGTAGCGCTCATCACAGGAAATTTGATTAATCAATTTAAGTGCTTAATCACCACAGCCTCGTTGAGAGCGGAGCATGAGGGATCTCACTTTGATGTAGATGAAATTTCACAAAGAGAGAGGAAATAAAGCAGTCAGCATTTCTCCATGGCAACACGGGGCTAAGGGCATCCCTGGGGAAGTCCTGTGGGCCCCCAAGAGATGAAGGTGGGGACTCCTTGGAGAAAACCGACAGGAGGCTTGGCCGCAGTGCCAACCTTGGACCCTGACTGCTCATTTCAGTCTGCCCTGAGGCTGAACCAGGACCCAGGACAGCTATGAGTGTGGCCCAGCACAAAATTGTGAAGCTACTTAAAACACGATTTTTTTTTTTTTTTGCATTTAAAAAAATGTGGATTGTGTGATTCTCGAGGGTGAACTTTATAGAAGATGATGTCACATCTCAATGTCAAAAGGGTGGATGTGCTTGTACAGGGGTGGGCGGGCGGTACATGTGGAAGCCATCCTGGTGGGAGAGCATGGGGAAGGGGCTTGATTGAGCTGGCACAGAATCGGAGCATATTGAGATCCACAGCTCGTTGTCAACAGCTGACGAGAGGACCCACAGAGCGCAGGGCTGCCCTTATCCAGTGCCCCTCTGGCAGTGGGTGCTTCCCCACTTTCCGGCCTTGGCTCAGGGCACCCCCGCCCCGCCTGCCACCTCTTCTTCTTAGCCAGTGTGATGTCTGCAGCTTTAGAAGCTCAGCTTAGCTCCAGACCCTCTCCCGGAAAAGCCCCTCGCTGAAACTACAGCCTGTAGCACACCAGAACACATCTCTCCGGATGGGTTCACCCCGCTCAGCTCTCTGGGGGACAAAGAGAAAGAAGGCTCCCTGGAGGCTTGCTGGCTCAACAGTCCAGCTGAATGCGTGAGTTTCAGGTCAGCAAGAGGCCCTGTCTCGGACAGTTAGGAGAGAAGCTATTGAGGAGGACACCCAACAGTCTCTGGCCTCCATTTACATGAGCACACACATATACATAAACATACACAGGCATAGATGTACACGCGTGCACACACACACACACACACACACACACACACACACACACACACACGGGTTAGTCAGGGTCGAAGGCCTGTGTCAGCAGGTCCTGCCCACCCCAAACTGAAGTAGCTTTGCTTACCAGCCAGGAAGGCCAAAGAACAAAGCCCCAGTCATGTAAACTACGTTTCTCATCTGCTTTAACTGCAGAACGCTGCATGTGATGACTAATACCCGTACGTACTTCACAGCTGAGAGACCGGAAGTGGGAAGGGACACAGAGGCAACACACACACAGGCTGGCTGACTTCACTACCCTGCCTCACTCCACTTCCTGAAGCCTGCAGGAAGGCGGAAGTGCATTTCAGCTCCCAGGGTTCTGGGACCCAGGGGCCACAGATGCCTTGCTGTGAAGGCAAATGCTCTCTACCTCTGACAGGTGAAAAGAGAGCATATCTCACGCTGTTTGTGACAGCTGCTGTACACAGAGAGGCTAATTTTGGAAACAGATTATTAAAACATATATCTGATCTGAAGGGCGCGATCAGTCAAACGCTGGCGGTGCAGGCCCAGCTTGTGCTCTGGGTCTCCCTGGTGGCAAATAGCTCCTCCCAGCTACAGCCGAGCCTGCCAGGCCCCGCTGTGGCCACACTGGTCTGCTCCCCCTTTAGGGAAGATGAGGGGGGCACGCTGCTTGCTGACCAGTTTGGAGGCTGCTGGCCGGGCTCCGAACTAAACATCTTTCCTTTGCCCCATGGTAGAAAGAGACCTGACAGCCTTGGTGTGAGAGTCCTGAGGCCTGCTGCCACCGGTGCAATGGCAGCGGTGGGTGGCACCGGCCTTGGGGGTTAGTGCACGAGCAGGTGTGGAGGGCCGGCGCGGGTGTGCTCCAGGCCACCTACTGTCCTGGAGCTGCTTCCTCCCTCTCAGCTGAGACGGGCTTGGGGACAGTTCCATGAAAGTCCCCCAGAGCTTGTTGCATTCCACCCTTCTTATGAAAGAAAAAATCAAATATGTGAGATGCGCCACGTGCAGAGAACTGTGCTACATTGCACAAGAACCTTGGCAACGCAGTCCTGACTCCCTGACCCTGGCCTCTCACCCACCCAAGAGCCAAGGTCCTTGCACCCTGGCAATAACAAGCAGTGCTGACCCTAGGACAGGGGAGCCTTCCTGTAGAGCAGTGGATCTCAACCCCCCCCTCTACTGTTGTAACTCTTCAATAAAGTCCCTCATGTTGTGGTGACCCCCAACATAAAATTATCCCCTTGCTACTTCACAACAGAATTTTGCCGCTGTGATGAATTGGAATGTAAGTATCCGATATGCAGGATGTCTGAGATGGACGTGAAAGGGCTGTCCAACCCCCCAAAGGGTCACGACCCACAGGTTGTGAACCACTGGTGTAGAGGGCCTTCTTCTGTGCTTCTGCCCATGTCAGCTCTCCTGGATACAGCAGGCAGGAGCTGCCTGCTTCAAAAGCCTGTTTCTGGGCCCACCCGGGCAAGCCTGCCTCTGTGCCTTACAACTGAGCCACCGGAGGGGGAGCTCTTACTATAGCACAGGGTCCTGACTCTTTGCAGGCAGCAACAGGCTTGGCACACAGGTGGGGAGCCACCCACTGCTGTACCTGGCACCGGTGGCTCCAGCTTCATTTGCGGCCTCTGTCACCTCCTTCCATTCCACTCCTAGATGGTCGAGAACTCAGGCCCTGCCATGCTGAGAATCTTGCCTTCCACCCTGTCCCCCCAGAGGCCCAGTCACTTGAACTGTTCCAGGGGGTGATGTGAAGGTGGGGGATTTTGTTTGATAAGGACCAATAGCCACCCGGGCGTGACGAGGCCTGAGTGATGCTGCAGACCTGGTTGTTAACTTGAGCCCCAGGAGCCATGTACCTTAGAGCCAGGGAGCTGGGGAGAAAGTTCCAAACTCTAGCATGGTGGGATCCCTCTGTGGTCACCCACTCCTCCCACCTAAGCCTCTTGGGGCCCTGACACCTGCCATTTTCCATCTGCAAGCAGAGTTAAGCCCCAGAGGTTCTGCCTGTTTTACGGGGAGCGTTTGCAGCCCAACCTGCCGGCAAATCTGTGAGACAGAACTTCAGAACTTGAAAAGCTGCCTCAGTCTGAGAGTCTGGGAACCCTCTTCCAGGTGGGCCCTGGGCTGGGGGATCCTAAACAGCTGTATGGGAGCTTGGGCTCTTCATGGTCTCGAAGAACGAGTAGTGTAAGGCTCAATGCAAGGCTGCTTCCCAGCAAGCAGCACCCCCCCCTTGCCATGTGCATAAAGAGATCCCTGGCAGCTAAGGGGAGTTCCTGCAGTCAACAGTCCTACCACAGGGTGACCAGGCCTGAGCCTAATGGGTCAGCCACAGGCTTCCTCCTCTCTGGGTAGCTGGGTTACTTTGGAGCTGAAGGCTCTATCACGTGGAGTGCTCCATTCTGTGTTCCGTCCCCAGACACCTTCTGCAACCCAAGAAGCAGCTTCCTGGTGTGAGGTTGGGGGTGCCGTGCCTTTGGGGCCTCACCGGAAGCCAGGGGGCAGGGGGTAGGACCCAGTCCTGAGGTGGTGCCAGTGGAGGTTCTTCTCATCAAGCACTCTGCTTCACACAGACTGGGCCCGTGGAAATGTGACAGCCAAGGTGTCGGGCACGGGGCAGGGCAATTGTGCTTGCCCATCTGCCTCCCCTGTGATGACTCCCTTTGTCAATCTAGAATCACTCAGGGACAGTCTCTGCTGAGGAGTGCCTAGATCTGCTAAGCCCCAGGGCATTCTGTGCGGGGTTGTCTCGATTCTGTTGAGGTTAGAGGACATCCACAGTGGGTGGCAACATCCTCTGGGCACAGGATCCTGAATGGCCAGAGAAGGGAGACTAGATCAGGTGCCTGCTGCCAGCTAGAGCTCTGCCACAGGCAAGCTGCTGGGCTGGTACCCCTCCAGAATTCAGAGCTCTCCAGAAACGTCCCTCCTTCATGAAGGAGATGGAGGACCTTGTCACTGAGACGTCACCCAGCTGAAACTAGCTTGGTCTTCTTCTTCCTGTCATGTCTTTCCCAGCAAGAAAGCATTGATAAGAACTTTGGTCATGGACTTCCCAGCCTTATGAAACCAACTTCCGTCCTTTATCCATACCTCCATCTAAGGAATCCCATGCCAGCCAGACAAACAGCTGGAGACCCAGATTCAGGTTAGAGTATCCAGTTCTTAGCAAGACCCTAGACACAGAGGGAGTCAGGGGCTTCTGGGGGAGTTAATGAGTGAATAGATGAATGAATGACACACAGTCCCTTGAGTGGGACAAAAGGTCTGGTCACTGCCATGTGCCAATCCCTAGGAAAACAGCTCAGCTCTGAATATACACAAAAGCCTGTCCCCTCCCAACCGTAGGTAACGGGGAGGGAGGGACTTGGTCCCTAGAGGAAGGCACAGGGGAACTTTGGGGTACAGGTAAAAGCTGGCTGCAGTGGACATATAGTCCAGCTGACAGGTTTGGCATCTGTGATGGTTTGAACAGTCAGAACTTTTGTCCCCAGTTGTGGGGTTAGGAGGCGTGGCCTAGGCAGAGGAGGGGTATCAAAGGAGGTGGGCTTTGAGAGCTAGAAGACTCAGCCCTTCCCAGTATACTCTTGATTTGGTTCAGGAAGTGGGCCCTTGGCTCTCAGCCTCCAGTTCCGGCTGCCTGGCGCCTCCTGGGGATCCATGGCCTCTAACCCTGGAACCATACACCCAAAGAAACTCTTTATTCTCTAAGTTGCCTTGGTCATGGTGTTTGTTTTCATCACGGCAACAGAGAAGTGACTAAGGCAGAATTGCTCCTTTCACGGTGAGGAGGTTTGATTTCATGGCCCTGACTGATAGCTGCCATTGGGCCAGTGATATATCTAGATGTTGATACTGGAACCTTTAGAACATTTCTGGCACAAGGACCCCTCCTGCCAAGTCACACCTACTTCCCTCTTTACCAGCTCCTTGTGGTCACTGACCTGTTCTCCATGTCCATGATTTTTTAAAATCATTTTCACAATATCATTTAAATGGAATCACACAGTAATATCCTCTGGGGATTCAGCCAGGCAGTAGTATATGTCTATAGCATCTTGTGCATCTTCTATTCTTGAATTACCATGGGCTGCTCCTTGCCTGGAGCCTTCCCAAGGAGCAGGAGCCCCACACTCTGCATTGGGAGACCACTGGGTATTTCAGGAGTGACAAGTGCTTGCGCCTGGCCAGGAGTGGACAGTCCTAGGGTAGGTAAATAGTTCTCGAAAGCCCCATCTGAAAAGTCCACAGTTCAGTGCTGATGAAAGGAGAGGAGGACAGCATACTGCTCAGAAGGGAGGTGGGCAAGCCCTTCCCCATCCTCCTTTCTGACCCCTTTGCAGCCTGTTGGGGTAGCCGTGTTCCTCGTGCTGGCCCATTTCTTGGGGAGTTCATCCTGAGGAGATCCTAGGGAAGGTGCACAGACACCGACATCTATGGGATCTGTACTAAGGACTTGGTGCATCTTGGCATGGATTTCTAGAATCTCCAATATTCAGACACGGCTACACCCTTCCTTCTAAGGAGTTGATTTCTGCAGGGCTGGGGCCTGTGGGGCCTGGAGACTCTCTGGGGCTGGCTTGGAAGAGAGCCCTAGCCCAGGTGCAGAGCTGCAATCCAAAGGGATGCACGCTGAGGCTGCTGCCGCCCTCTCTGCTACCTGTCTTCCCTGTGGAGCTCAGCCTGGGCATTTCCTACAGAGAGGGAAATAAACAAGGCTGTAAATAATCCTCTCCCTGTGAGGCTGAAAGACAGAAGGGCCCTGGGTAGAGATATCGGAAGATGCAGGGCCACAAGGGGGCCGGCAAATTTTGTTCCACTGAGTGGAACTGAGACAGCTGAGAGACGGATACTAGACAGGAAAAGAACAGCTGAATCTCCAGGGCTTCCCTCTGTAGCGGACCCCAAACCTGCCTCCCCATAGGCTCCTACTCCTTGACTGGCAAGAATGGGAGCAGAGAGCTGCCATGGCCCCTCACCTGCCTTGCCCCACTGTGGACCATGCCAGAGGCCTCCTTTATCCAGAGACAGACCCTAATTCCCACAGCTGCCTCCTTGTCAGTCTTCCATGGTATGGAGAGTGGTCTCTGCTGGTTCTCCAGACCACTATGGACACACCCACAAGTTGGGCTTCTTGAGGATGCTGATTTATAAGCAGGCCTGAGTTCAGACTCCGACTTCATGCATTCTGGCTCTGTGATCGTGGGGAAGTCACATGCCCTCTCTGGACCAGTTTATTGTCTGTTTACTTGTTTGTTTATTTGTAGAGTGGGGATACCCTCTTCAGCTCATAAAGTAGAGTGAAGGTTAAAAGAGAAAAAGAGCAGCCACTCTTGGCACAGATCATCTGCACAATACACAGCAGTTTGCATCACGTGGCTCCCAGTGTGTTCTGCAGGGCTTTATCTGCTTCTGGTTGGCCCTGGAAAGTCAAATGGCCTCTTACATCTGGGTCTTGTTCTCCAGATCAGAACACAGCTTTTGGAGTACCAAGCTCACTGTTCCTTAGTTCAAAGCTCTACGTGCCCAGGGGCCACCATTAGCACACTTCCTCAATGCCGTTTCATATTGGGCGCTGATTAGAGGAAGGTGGGTGGCCATAACCATGACCTTCCAGGGTCTCAGAGTCTGATGGTCTCAACAGTGCCAGGACTGTCCATCAGGGCCATGAGCAGATGCTCAGTGCAGGGAGCCTGGAGCAGGGCAGTGGGTACATGGGGTGTGCCCAGTGGCTAGGCTTGCAGAGTCGTGTCTCAGAGGTCAGGTGGAGGCAGGATAGTCTAGGAGCAGAACATGCTGGCTGAGTAGGGCATACAGGGCAGAGGAGGGTCCAGCAAGAGTTTGAGAGCAGGAATCTAAGGAATGCAAAGCTGCATATGGTTTACTTGAGGGTTTGCTTGAGGCAGTAAAGGCCACCAGCGGCTGAATGGCTTGTGCCCTTCCTGAAGTGTTCATCTACTCAAAGAGAGCCATTTGGAACAGCCCCTTCCATCTCTCAAAGGGGAAGGTCAGAGTGGAGGTGCTTGCCTTCATGGTGGTCGACATGTAGGGCAGAGATTTGGGTTTACTCTGGGCTCAGGGCAGAGGCTCAGTGGGAGCTGTTCTCCAGGAGTGCACTGGGTACATGGGTCCTGGGGGGGGGTCACCTAGTCAAGGGCTCTCCATTCCACCCTCCAGGACCAAGCCTCCTGTTCAGGCTCCTTGGGTACTCAGAATACTCAGAAATGGCCCTGGGAAGGGAGGTTCTTGGATTGCTGGAGCCGTTCCCTCTCACCAGGCTGTGAAGCATCTCTGCGTCTGCAGGAAGCTCTTCTCCCCAAGTCCCTGTAAAGTGTCCTGCGTCCCCACTAACTCATTGATCCAATGCTTTCCCAGGCCCGAAGATATCTTAACTGTCATCACAAGGTTAGAAGAATTGTGAGTTAGAAAACTGTGCAGCGTATTAAAGTCAGGCTGAAATATTGCCACAATACAGAGAAATATTTTATATTTATTCTCTTTTAGAAATTGTTATAAAGGGAATATAATGAGAATGTTGCAAACGAGTAGAATATTTTCTTCTAACCTGACAATAAAAATATGTCAACGGGATGCATGAAAGCCTAATAGGGAGCAGCTGAGGAGCGAGAAGAGTTTTCACTTGGTGTCTTAGATAACTCAGAGTGGAAACGGTCTTGTCTAGAACACGCTTTCTGATGGGAGAATCCACAGAGGAGGGAGGAGAGGGGAGCACTGGCTGGCCTCTGAGCCTGAAGAAATGCCAAAACTGGTCAGAGATCAGAGAGGCTAGCAAATGCACCATCGCCATCACCCCAGCATAATCCCTCGAGTCCATCATCGTCCACCCTCGTTGTCTTTGCCATCCTGCCATCACAGTCGTCCTGGGTCCTAGCATCAGCACCATCATCATCCCCCACATCTCGCCAGCTATAACTATCATCTGGCATAATCATTGCTATCTCAAATCATTTCTATCACCAACATTATCACTATTCCACCTTGATGGTTAATTTTTTTTAACCACAAACTAAGACATCCAGGAAGAGGAAACCTCTACTGAGGAATTGCCATTACATTATTAGCCTGTGGGGCGTTTTCTTGATTAATAATTGATGCAGAATAGCCTAGCCTCTGCGTGGGTGGTCCTGGCTTGTATGAGAAAGCAGGCTGAGGAGGCCGTAGGAGAAAAACCAGTAAGCAGCTCCTCCATGGCTTTTGTGTCAGTCCTGGCCACCAGATTCCTGCCTCAAGTTCCTACTCTGACTTCCCTGGTTTCCTCAGTGATGGGCTGTGACCTGGGAGTTGTAAGATGAAATAATCCTTTTCTCCCTAAGTGGCTTTTGGCTATGATGATTATCACAGCAATATAAAGCAAACCAAGACACCTACCATCACCATCACTGTCATCTCTGCCAATCAACATCAGCATCCCAACACCATCCTCCATGATCACTGTTATCTCACCATCCTTTCCATACCAATCTATCCATCATCTCCAACATCATCCCCATCACCATAATCCAATACAATCACCATCACCACCATCACTATCATTCCCCATGATCTCACCAATATCTCCACCCCCATTGTCCATAACATTATCCTGACTACTACCATCATCTAGTACCATCATCACCACAACTATAACTCCCATTCCTATCATCACCTCTTCATCAGTGCCAGCAGCATCACCACAATCACCACGCAGCTCTGTCTTTCCCAATATAGTTGCCAGCTCTCACCATTATCTAGTATCACCACCACCGCTGTCATTACCATCATCACCACCATCACTATCACCTACACCATCTCCACTATCACCACCATGCAGGATCACCATCACAATAGCTATCATCTGTACTGTTATTATACCACCATCACCACCACCATCAGTCAAGCTCCATCTTCATCATCCCTACTGCTGTCACCACCATCTCCATCATCCACCTCATCACCACCACCTCCATCGTCCACCTCATCACCACCACCTCCATCATCCACCTCATCACCACCACCTCCATCATCCACCTCATCACCACCACCTCCATCATCCACCTCATCACCACCATCTCCATCATCCACCTCATCACCATCACCTCCATCATCCACCTCATCACCACCACCTCCATCATCCACCTCATCACCACCACCTCCATCATCCACCTCATCACCACCACCTCCATCATCCACCTCATCACCACCACCTCCATCATCCACCTCATCACCACCACCTCCATCGTCCACCTCATCACCACCACCTCCATCATCCACCTCATCACCACCACCTCCATCATCCACCTCATCACCACCACCTCCATCATCCACCTCATCACCACCATCTCCATCATCCACCTCATCACCACCACCTCCATCATCCACCTCATCACCACCACCTCCATCATCCACCTCATCACCACCACCTCCATCATCCACCTCATCACCACCACCTCCATCATCCACCTCATCACCACCACCTCCATCATCCACCTCATCACCACCACCTCCATCATCCACCTCATCACCACCACCTCCATCATCCACCTCATCACCACCACCTCCATCATCCACCTCATCACCACCACCTCCATCATCCACCTCATCACCACCACCTCCATCATCCACCTCATCACCACCACCTCCATCATCCACCTCATCACCACCACCTCCATCATCCACCTCATCACCACCACCTCCATCATCCACCTCATCACCACCACCTCCGTCATCCACCTCATCACCACCACCTCCATCATCCACCTCATCACTACCACCATCATCCCTATCTCACCAGCATCATGATTATCTCTATCACCGCCATTTCACCATCATTCCTATCATCAGCACACAGTCACTGCCAATTATCAGTACCTCATCCTTTTCACCATCATCCTGTCCACTATCATCACTGCCGCCATAATAATTATCAGGCCTGTCATCACCACTGTCACACCACCACTACTGTCCCAACAACCACTGTCTCCACATCATTTCTCTATCACCGCAACATCACCTTCTCAGTAACTATTACCTACATTATCCGCATCAGCATCTTGGCCACCATCATTATCTCACTACCATCGCTATTTTGTCAGTAGTGTCCCTGTCATGATTATCCATAGCATAATCTCAATTATCACATAATCACCACCACTTCAATTGTCACCCCCATGGTCGGTGCCACCATCACCATATTGTTATCACCATTACAACATCATCACCAACACTCCTAATGGTACCATCATGATGCTGTGACCACCTTCTGCGTATCCAGTACGGTGCTCAGAAAACTTCCTGTTTTTCAGGCATCCTCTCTGAGTGGTAGGTCTCAGCTAGAATGCCAGGTTCCTCTGTCAGCACAGTGGTTGAGACACAGGTTGAAAGCACCTGGCAAATCTCCGTGTGGTGATGAGTCTTCTCCTCAGACACCGTTACATGGATATATTCCCTAAGCCAAGATGCCGTATGTTGTCCCTGACTGCAGGCCACAGGGAATTCCACCAAGTACTGGTTAGACTTGGTGGTATGCAGGCCCAGGGGCTAGCTGAGGAATCCAACACATGGAGACAATTATGCCTCAAGACTAGATGCAAATCACATGACATGGGACAAAACGCCATGAAATCCCTTGGTTTTGGCATGAGCTGAGAATGGGGGCTTTTGGGAAAAGGCGGTGCACTCCCGTGGAGGAGAAAGGGCAGGAAAGCTGCAGATGGCTAAGAGATGGGGGTGACTTTAGGTTAGGGCTTCCAGGAAGTGAAACTGGGCTTTGCCTGTGGAGAGCCCCAGCTTATGACTTATGCGATGAGGTGCTTGGACCTGACTATGTGCCTTGGGGCTCCCTAAGGCAATTAGGTAGACCCAAGTCACAAGATCCACACAATTTCTGACTTAGTGGCCAGTGTGACAAAGTCCAGAAGGCAACAGGGTTACTTAAACACTTCCCAACCCTCTTCCTGAGCCCCCACTCAAAGGTTCTGTTGGTAGAAAATCTACCAATTGTTCATGGAAAACTTGCACCAGGCTGTTCTGTGATGGATGGTGTGGAACAACATGGGAGCTCCAACAGCTCCTTGAAACCCCTCTCCCCAGAGCATGAGAGCCAGCGTTCCCTGAAAGGCTGCTCAGACTACCTGACCTGGCCCCTGCTGGGGACACCTGTGACCCTCAGCTCCGCAAGGCCTGCTGGGAGCCAGCGGCTATCTGTGCTACCTAACCCTTCCCTCTAGATGGCGCACCTGCTTGGACCACACCTTCTGCAGGCTCAGCGCTTTCCACAGACGGGACTCAAGTCCCCTCTCCCCACCTGCTTTGGTCTCTCCCTAATCCCAGATGCTGGTGATCTCAGAAGGAAAGAAAGAAGAAACAGTACCAGAGTTGGAGGACCCTCTGGCAGCCAGAGCTCGCTGTACTTCCCGGCTGACGCTGCTGGGCCTGCTGCACTGTCCAGGGGCCCAGTGGTCAGCTGTCTCTCCCAGGGAATCAGCTGGGACTTTGCTGTGCTCTGAACTAAGCAATGCGTGCGGAGGGCAGGGGCCCTACGGGGGGGGGGGGGGGGCGGGGGAAGGTGTTGTAAAACTGACATTCAACTTCCCATTGCCAAAAATACATCTGAAGCCAAGCTGCTCAGGATTATAAAAGAGACCAGAGATTGAAAATGAAATACGAATGCACTCAATGTTGGAGAAACCTGACCTTCAAAACTTCCCCTCAACACATTTCCAAACAGAATACTATTTATACAGCTTAAAACAAATCATTGTGTAGCCCTGTGCGAAATCTTCATGTTCCAATTTAGGCTCTGCAGACCTTCCCAGAGCTTGGCTGTGTTGGCAAGAATCACCATCAGAGAGTGTTTGAAGAACTCTCTGAATGTATTGCTGTAGAAATTCCAAGTTTGGGTTACGCACAATCAACTTATAAATATTACATTCATGTTCCCCAGACCCGAACAGCTGAGAATTAATCTCTCAAGATTAGTAGCTAACTGTGCAGGAATCCACCGTGCACACAGAAGAACCCAACTTGCCTGACACTTGTGGGCCGCTCAGGAAGCAGCCAGAAAGGTCTGCATCATCTTGGTATTAATTTTTTATCAGAGCAGGCCACGCTCGTGTTCAGCTTATACCAAACAGCTCTCCGGGCTCCCACGCATCCTGCCTCCTGCTGGAGCACTCTCCTTGTCCTTGAGGATGGGGAAAACCTCTTCCAACCTCCACGTTGCTGCTGCTCCTGATTCTAGAAGATTCCATCCAGGCTTAAGTGGGACTGACACCTCAGGATGTTGAATGAGGAAAACATGATTCTAAGTGTCCCTGCTGAGCAAGAAAGGCCTTACTGGTGCCCTGATAAATTACTAAAACGCAGGCCAGATTTAAGGACCAAATTCAATCTCACCCTGCCTCCCAGGAGGCCAGCGCTTGAGTCTTTTGTGCTTGGATTTTGCAATTCTACAAAAGCCACACACAAGCTAATATGTTTAAACGAAGCACAAAAACGATCCGATTCTGTGCTTCTACTCAGATCTCGGGGTTCCCCTCCCCAGATTGAGGTCCCTGGGCCTCTTTGCTGAGTTGCCACCAGCCCTGAGTTCCAAAAGCCCTGAGCTGGGCTGATTAATTATGGATTTGCCAAACCTCCAAGCATTCACTAAAGTTAATCTTTTTAATGATCTTCATGTAAATCAGGCCCATCTAGGGCCTCTGCCTTATCTAACAAATAGTATCAATCGAATCAATGCAGTTATTTAGCGGGTAATGGGCTCTGAGCTGGAAACCCCAGGTCGGCAGTTTTGGGTGGTGATCGCTCTTGCTCACCTTATGTCTGCAGCCGAGACAGGGGCTGACGCTGTCCCCAGCCTACCTGCCTGTGCTGGCCTCAGCCCTGCTGGGAAGGGCATGCACAGAGCCCCCAGGGGAAGGGAGGAATGCTGTCTTCCCCAGATCAACCATCCAAGCTCTTGAGGCCTCAGCACTCTCCCTTCTCAGTCCCTGGCACCATGACGGGCACAGTGAGGATGATCAGAGTATACAGGTATAGTAATGAGAGACAGCACAGAATGACCAGTGTGAGCGGCTCCAGGCTATTCCAAATTGGGCAGATAAGAGGGAACCAGAAGTCCCACAGGGCACCTCTTCTGAGAGAGTGAGGCCTGAGTCCAAAGAGGACAGGAGGCCTCAATCCCTGTGGCCCTGTGCCCTTACCTAGGAAGTGAGGGCTGATGAGATGCTTGCCGAGTGAAGGGGACAGGGCTTGCCTTGGGCACATGTGGGATGTATAGGGGTAGATATGGCCTCTGTGAGCCCTCTCCCTGTCCTGTCCTCTAGAAGCAAGAGCCTCCCCCAACCCCTGTCTCTCTGCCTTTCACACATGGTCTCATGTAGCCCAGGCTGGCCTCTAACTCTCTAGGTGGTCAAGCGTGACCTTAAATTTCTGCTCCTTCTACCCCTGCCCCTGAGTGCTGGGATTGCAGACATGTATGACAATGCCTGGTTAGCAACCACCTGGGCTTAATGAAGGCGAGGCGAACATTCCACCAGCCGAGCTTGCAGCTCCGGCCACAAGAACATGGCTCCTTGGTCATCTAGCCCACCTTCCCCCACCAGCCTCCTTCTCATCAGTCCCTCGTCACCCAAAAACCATCACCAAGGCTGCTGCTGAGGACCCTGTTCCTGCCAGGATTCAGAGAGGGAGACAGACCTAGGCCAGAGGGTTGGTCAGTGCCCAGCGCCTGCCTCCCTCTAGCAGCTGAGCCACACCCATGCCCCGGAAGCCCGCAGCTTTTGCTTGCCTTGCCAGCATTTCTTCTAGAGCAGGCATCCTGAGCCGACCCCCCTGGCCCAGACAGACTCATATGTGGTGCGCCCCCGCCCCCGGTTGAACCCTGGGGTCCAGGAATGCCTGGGGGACATGGGTGTCATGAGCATTTCTTGTTTCCCCCGGGTCGTAAGCAGTGCGTAAACCGCAGGCACAGGTCACATCACCTGAGCCATCCTCGAGACGATTCTGGAAGCAATGGACTCTAACTACCTACGGCGGCACACCCCTTCTCCTTGTCCCCCATGCCCAGTGGGAAGGCTGCGTTCTGAGAAGATGTTTCTCGGGGACTCAAATCTTCACACTGCTGCGTGCATTTCAGAGAAGAGCCAATGCAGGCCGAGGACAGCTTTCTTATAAGTAAACACTGCACTTGGCCAGGGCCCACCTCACCTCATCAAACTGCAGGTTTAAGTGTGATACTTTTCTGGGCACTGCTTTCCGTTCTCCTGAAGTCAGCCCCTACCTTTCAGGAGCCCATGCCATGATTATTTAGCTGTCTGAGTCTCGATGTAAGGAGGAGGAAAATTTAACCCCTGAGAAAGCGGCTCCAAGGTGGTTTTGTTTTTTTAAGTGAGATTCACATTGCCCATACTAGCCTCCAACTTCCTTTGTAGCCAAAGCATACCCATTGGGCCAGTGGGCTGAGTCAGTGAGGAGATCCTCACACCACCAGGCTCAACCTGCCCTCTCTGCCTCCCTCTCTAGCTTGTTGGGGAGAAAATACGAGGGTTAAAGGAACACCCTTTCTGCTGTGCAAAATGATGTTTGCGAGAACTGCCAGAGACCAAGGAAGATCAAAGCCATTCAATTTGCAGTGCAGAGACGAGGAGGAGGCAAAGGCTTTTAATTCAGTTTCTTTTTTAAAAGTATCTATGAATGTTTACACGATAAATGCTTTCTAAATGCTTCCTGTTGATATAAGGGAGAAGAGCTGCCTGCGTGCAGATGCCTGCTTCTGAGAAGCAGCTTCCCAGGGGAGACAGAAAGGTGCCAGTGGGTGGTGACCACAGCACCGAGCTCAAGGACCACAGGGCTGAAAGGCGTGGGAACGTGTGTGTGTGTGTGTGTGTGTGTGTGTGTGTGTGTGTGTCAGGTCTCCCTCTACCAAGAGCCTACTGAACACCTCTGAGCACGCAAGAGCCCATTGCATACTCCCCGAGCACACAGAAGCCTACCCAACGCCCCCTGAACAGTCAGCATCCTACTGCACACCTCCGGAACTTGTCTCACCTCACCCCGAGCATGCAATAACCCACTGCAACCCCTGAAGCCCCAAGGCCCCACTGCGCACCCTGAGCACACAGAGAACACAGCTGCTGAACGCTGTCACATAGTACCGTTAACCGGCCTGTGACTCCTTCCGCCTTGAGGAGGGGCCACCATCGGGCAAGTCGTGAAGGATGAATGGTTCATCTGACTAGTAAAGACCCTAAGAGCGCTCAAAGCGTCTGCCCTTCCATCCGAGCTCACACCCGGCCTTGCGTCACTTCCTTCTACCTGACACACTAATGACTGAGTGCATGCATGAATGCATGTAGAGTACATACAGAATCCTGGAGGCACCCTACACCTGGCTCTATCACAGGTCATTCACAGTGGCCCTCGGAGACAGGAGAAGTAGCCTTGCTGATGAGGAAACTGAGGCAGACTAAGCATTTTGGTGACTGGAAGATTTTTCTTTTTATTCATTGACAAAAGCTATTGTGAGTAAAGCTGAGCAGGTGGCCCATCTCACTGAAATAAAACAGCGGGTGCAAAATGAGTCAGAGTTCCTGGTGGGATCATTTTCATCTTTGAGCTGTACTCCCAGGTGATTATCCACAGAGCGCGCCCACCCAGGAGAGCCTGGGTGCATGCAGCCGGCACGCCCATGTTCTCATTCTAAGCCACCCAGGCAACCGCAGCTGGGGCTGAGGGCTGCCTCGCCCTGGCTTTCTCTCCAAGCCCTACGTAAGGCCCTTTCTTCATGGGCCAGCTCTGTAGTTATTGTCCCAGAGGCTTTCAACCCCTGAAATACGCATGTCCTCAGATCCATTCTGAGGAGGGTGATGGAGCGATGTGTGGGAGATGGCTGTGGTTCCAGACATGAATACATCCAAAGTTTACACAAGGCCCGGCACATGCAGCCAGATCCTGAAGGCAAGGGGAAGCCTGTCCTCAGGTGGGTGGTTTGTGGACACAGGTGGCAGTGAGCAGGGCCAAGCCCCCTTCTGACCATTTCCTAGCAACCAGTCCTCACAGTGGCCAAGAGGGGGTGCTGAAGGCAGAACTGAACTCATCACTCTAGTTCTCAGATGGGGAAACTGAGGCTCTGGGCATATTGGGCCAATGTGGGGTAGTCCAGGCTTTGGAGAATGGGGTAGCACGGGAGCCTGGAATTAGACAGGCAGCATTGCCAGCCTGGTCCAAGTGGTTGGGGCTGCCTGGGCTTGATCTTAGCCCATCTGACCCAACCCCTTCCTTACCTGGAAAAGCAGGGTACCTCTGATCACACTTTAAAAAAATGTCTATCATTTTTCTCTGTATATGTACATGTGTCCATGTGTGTGTGTGTATGTGTGTGTGTGTGTGTGTGTGTATGTCTCTGTGTGTGTGTGTGTGTGCATGCATACATGGGTGTCTGTTTGTAGCCTGTTTAAAAGGTATGTTTACACACCGCCCCCTCTCTGCTAGGCTGTGATGGAAGAGAGGGAAGGGCCTGGGAGGGGCCTACAGAGGTTCTGGGACATCAGACTTGTTTTCTCTGTGGCCACATCCAAAAGCTGCCACCTTAGCAACTCATTCCTTCGCCCTTCACTCATGTTTACTGAGTCTGATCCCAGCCACGATTCTCCTGGATCTGGCCCAACCTTATGGTGTCTCACGGCTGGCTGCTGTTAAGGGTGGCTGGGTCCTCCCAATCGCCACAGAAGGAAAGCATCCCCTTCCAGGAGGGTTGCATTTGTCATCTAATTTAATCAATTGAATGTAATGGTAGTTCTGTACAGACCAGAGATTTTCATGAAGTCAGAGGACTGCTTCCATGGATGGTGGATGGCGGCCACTCGGCGTGGCCGTGTGTCTGAGCCAGGCAGAGGGCTCCAGTGGGCCTCCTGAACAAAGGCACTGGGGGGCAGGCTGGGCCACACCAACTCACTGTGTTCAAGGGGTTTACCCAGTTTCTGTGCTGTGATGCTGATGTACAGAGCGTGCGACAGCTTTGAAATGAGTGACCAGAACAACTGCCCCAGCCACTGCCATGAACCCTTCCTGATACCAGCAGAGTGTGTGGTCTGTTCTGCATCAGCTGCTGTCTCCTCATCCCAGGGAACAGGCGACTGCCCGGGAACCAGGCTGACGGTGGTGAACATCGGGTGCCTCACGGAATCTGCTCACCTCAACCAACAGATACTAAAAAGTGTGCACACCTGTGTGGACACACACCTGCTCTGCACGCTGGAGACTCACAAGTCTCCAGGGATCTCAGGAGAGTGTCCTTCAGGTGTAGCCTGTGGCACAACTAGCAGAGCATGTCAGGTCCCCATGGCACCTGCATTTTGATGGCATGAGGGGTGTGCAGCCTTTGAGCTACGTGTGCACAGTGGCCATGTTGGGCACAGAGCATCACTGTGCGGTCCACACTCAGGGACTCTCCAGTCAGAGCACACTGTGAGCTGTGATGGACATCCTCTGCAGTCCAGGCACTGCCTATGAATATTCATCAGGGTCTTCTTGAAGATGTGCTGAGTCAGGAATTGTGAGCCAGGCAGCTTACCCATGATGCCATGCGGCAGGCTCCGAGGACCACTCTGAGCCCTGCGCAGGCTCCTGACCACAGTTAGGGTTCTGGCCATCTGGATGCTCAAGCCAAGTAACTGCAGCAGCCTTGACGCTCACTCAGCAGCCACGGGAAGGGGCCTGCCACAGGCCCCAGACCGAATGCCCTCAGGTCTCCACCCCCCTCTCCCACACACTTTCCCTGGCTGTGGCTCTCCCTGCCCTGCTGACCACTTCCTGACTGCCTTAGGGCTAGCAGCTCCCAGCCTCCCGCTCTGGGTTCTGCCTACAGTAGCTCCCAAGGTCAGCTCCTCCAGGAGCCACAGCTGGGACACTGTTTGAGGATATTTCCAGAGAGCTTCTCTGAGGAGACCCACTCTGACCCTGGGTGGCAGTCGGTGGCAGCACACCAACCACCCGGCCCCAGGAAGAGTGAAAAGGGAGCTGAGAGCACCAGCCCGCCCTCCCATCCTCCTGACTGCTGCCTCGGTGGGACCAGCTGCCTAGCTCCTGCCGCCATGCCCTCCCTGACACAGTGGACGCTACTTCCTAGAACTGTGAGCCGATAAAACCATTTGTCCCTAAGTCACTTTTGTCGGGTATTCTGTTAGCATCTACGCCCAGGTTAAGCCAGCTTCCACGCAACCTTAGTACTTTTCTTCAAGGAGGAGTGACTATGAGGTCAAGGCCCTGTTCTCTGAACCCCCGAGCTCCCAGTCAGCATTCCTTGAAGGCTCTTTGTCCAAGGCAGGTCTGAGTGCCAACAGATCTGTGACAGTGGGTCCTACATGCTCTGTGGCTTACCTGGCCTGTGCCCCTCAGACAGGTCCAGACGTTAGGCCAACAGAGAAGTTCCTTGAGCTCAGAACACATTCAACAATTTATCTGAGAGGAAAAGAACCATTCTGGGCAATTCCTTTCAAGGGAACCCTGGGGTGTGTGTGTGTGGAGGCGTTGCTGTTTCCACTTAAAGATCTATCTATCTATCTATCTATCTATCTATCTATCTATCTATCTATCTATCACAAAAGCTGAGTAGAGGGCTGGTGGGATGGCTTAGTGGGTAATGGTTCTTGCCATCAAGGCTGACAGCATGAGTTTGGTCCCTAGAACCCACAAGGTAGAAAGAGAGACCTGACATTTCCAAGTTGTCCTTTGACCTCCACATGCATGTCACAACATGAACATGTCTGTATAATACATGCATACATACATATATACATACATATGGACACATGTGAAAACCAAAAGGCTGAGCATCAGGTGTCAGAACTCTTCTGTCTTGGACAAAATACTTAGCTTCTGTCAGAACGTGTTTGCAACCTTGAGCAGGAACTGAGGGCACAAAGCCGGTTTCTCTCTGGGATGGTCATTTCTCTCCGGGATGATCATTTCTCTCTGGGATGGCCATTTCTCTGAACCACAGGTCAGTGGGATGGCAGCCTGCTGTCACACATGCCCAGCACAATGCCTGGCTAGGGTCTGCATTGATGACAACGGCCAGTGTGCTGTAGGAAGCCCGTGAGGCCTGTGAGGGATGCTGCAGCAGGTACAGGCCCCATCCCCAGCTTCCCCTGAGGGACAGTCGGACAGGGACATCCCTTCCCACAGCAGAGTCCCTTACCTGGCCATGGGCTTAGGGGTGGGTTTTAAATGGCCTGGAGGGCCCTTCCCACCTCAAGGGGGTGGCCAGGCCATCTCTAGCTCCCACAGGCTGGAAGTGGCTGCTGCACTCAGGGAGGCTGTGGAGCAGGCTTTCCAGCCGCTCTGCTCTCTTCCCAGCATCTTCCTGTAAGACGGACTCTGGCCACCAGGCTCCAGCGGCTGCCACAGCCTGGGTCCCGATGGCATCTATACCCGTTCACCACAGCCAAGGAGCTCCCGCTCTGCGTTCAGCTGACGGGGAGTGTGCCCCCTGAGCGTGGAGACAGGAGCCACTTGCCCAAGATCCCCTCCGGAAGGCTCTGCTCAGCCAGTCTGTGTTCAGCTAATCAAATAGAGTTCAGCGCCCACGTGGGCCTATCTCACAATTACCTGCCCTGCTGGGTGGGGCACGTGACTGAAGTGTCACCCGAGCCCAGAGGACAGCTGGCTGGGGACCAAGACGCAGAACTGACAAGGCCTCAGCCTGCCCCTTCTGTCAGGGAGACATGTACAGCAACAGAGCCTACACAGATAACTCCAAGGTACGTGTGCAGAATTCCAAACAGTTGCTTGCGGGTGTGTGTATGCATGTTCTGTATATGTGCATAGTGTGTCCATGTGTGATGTGTGTGTACAGTCTCTGTGTGTGCGTAGTATGTGTATATATATATATATATATATGGTGTGTATGGGGGTGTGATGTGTGTGGTGTGGATTCTTTGTGTGTCTGCTTTATCTGTGTGTATCTGTATCTTTGGTATGTGTGTGTATGTAGGTATGTGGACTTGGGTATGTATGTGACATGTATGTGTGTGTACATGGTATGCATTTGTGTAGTATCTGTGTGTGGTATATATCTGTGTGGTGTGTATGTGTTTAGTACAGTGTGTGAGTGCATGTGGTCTTTGTATGTATGGCATGTTTGTATGAATATACATGTATGTTGTGTGTATGTCTTTAGTGTGTATGTAAGTGCATGATGTTTATGTGCTTTGGACTTGTGTGTGGTATATATGGGTATAGTGTGTGTGGTACGGATATGTATAATGTGCACATGTGTGTCATGTGTGTAGTGTGCATATGCATAGTGTGTTCACACATGTGTGTACATATATGGCAGATGTGTACATAGTGTGTATGCAGATCTGATGCATACATTAGTGTGTGTGAGCAGCACATGTGTGGCATGCATATGCATAGTATGTGTGATGTGTGTGTAGTACGCGTGTGCACAGCATTCATACTCTGTGAATGTGTGCAAGTGTGTGTGTGCATACTTGACACTTTACCATGAGAGAGACAAAGCCAATGCCAGGCTAGTGTGGAGGCGTGCCCCAGGGGCACCCTCTAAAAGTCTGCACCTCTCGGCTGGGCACTCGCCCTCGGCAGCCTCTGTTTCTGACATCTCAGCATGGCTCGGGAGTTCCCTGCACTGTGGGAACCTCGCCCTGATGCAGCCTTCCCTCCCTGCCACAGTCTGGACTTGGGAGCCCTGGTGCTGATGTTAGGAGTGTGGAGCCATGACCACTGGGCTTGCGCACTCCTCTCCTGCCACCTGAGGACTTGGTGGGGCCCTTCCCACCCCCTGAGCCTCCAGAGACTGAAGGAGGTTTACATCTGTGGGGGAGCCGGCACTTGAGGCCAGAGAGCTTCGGAACCCCAGCGTTGCCAGCAGTGGGCGCCCGTGTTCCCGTAGTCTCACCTCTGTCCGGTGCTTGGCCAGCCTGTCCAGAACCTGGGCACTCTCCGTGGTACTCTCACTGCTTACCATAGCAGTAAAAGCTTCTGAGGGCCTCTCCTCCCCTCAGGCAGCTGTGTGCAGAGCAGGAGCCCTGCCTGTGCCTCAGCTGCTGGGACCCAGCTGCCCATTCTCTCAACTGAGGCAGGCTGGCCACGCTCCAGGGCACTGGTCTGGCCTCGAACTCAGCCACAGGAGTCGCGTGGTGCCACCCTCATTTACAGGTCAGCACATGGAGGGGCTTGGACACATCCGAGGCCAGAGCTTGCTGATATGTGACCTGAGGCTTCAAGGGTCACCCACGTTCCCATCAGAAAACGCCATCTCAGATGCAGTCTGAGAGGAGTATCTCCCAGTGACCTGCAGGGGGCAGCAATGAGCGGCCACCCTCCAGCCCTCACGTCACCACACAAACACGGGGCCTGAGGTAAAGGACTCAATGTCACTCATCTTAGAGATATTTTCATTTCAGCTCAACTGTGAAAGTAATGGACAATGCACCCTTACACCCGGAAGACCTTTATTTTGCCTGGTAGTTAACTGGAGACTTCACACCGCCTACCAGTTCTATTAGAGGCCTGGAAGTGCTTATATCAGTTTCCTTGTTTTGCAAAGACTTTCTCAAAACACGTTTGTAAGAAGTTTTCTCATTGGCCCACAGGAAAGGGCCCAGCTGGACTTCTTGCTGGGGACCCTCAGCCAGGCTTTGGACGTGACGCTGAGCTTGCGGCCCATGCTGAAGAGGAAGCCAAGAAGCCGGTGGCTGGGAGGTCCTCACCTGAAGGACAGTAGAGAGAAGGCCACCTGGGGCGGGAGCATCTCTCTTCAGCCCTGTGGGCGTGGAGGCAGCAAAGGCTGGAGCTGGAGATGCTGCAGAGAGGGAATGTGTGCTGTGGGTGCTCATTGTCTCATGGCTGCCAGAGAGCCACCACAGCGAAGGGACACCAAAAGCCAGTGTGCACCTGTGTGCTCGGCTCTGTAAGGAGGCTGTGGGAGTGGGCTCTCGCAGATGGCACAAAAAGAGCAGACCTCTACTGGGACTAGTAGGGCAAAGGGCATCTCAGAGAATGGGGGTGGGGAGTGGCCAGGGTGGGTCCCGAATTTTTTTTTTTTTTTTAAATCCTGAGGCTGGTGAGATGGCTCAGTGGGTAAAAACACTTGCCATTCAAACATGAGGACCTGAGTTCAAATCCCCAGCATCTATACAAAAAATGAATATAACTTAAGTGTCTGTAATCCCAGCACCCGCACAGGGAGATAGGAGATGGGCACAGCAGACTTCCTGTACACGAGTGAGTTAGCCACCCTGATGTACACAGCAAATAACAGAAGCGACACTTATCTCTCAAAGGTGGAAGGCAAGGACTGAACCCCCGGGTAGTCCTCTGACCCCTACACGCGCACGTGAATACACAGAAGATTTTTTCGAAATTGTGCTAGCAGCACGGAACGATAGGAATACATTGGCTAGGGGCGGTGTGGGCCAGAGCCATAGTGAAGGCAGCTGAAACAGTGCTGTGCAGGGGTGAGGGAGAATGTCAGGTGAGCCGCGAGGAGCAACGGAAAACGATGAGTGCGTCTGCTCTCCGCCCGCATGAGCCCGTTTCTGGAATGCGTCCCATATCTGCACTTGCACAAGCAGAAAGTGCTGTGTGCACGGACACACTGAACATTACAGTGCTTCCTGTGGAAAACAACAACAGGAGTGACTGGTGGCCGCGTGGCTTTGGAAAAAGTGAAATCAGAAAAGGCAGCAAAAAAGTTCCCCGCAACAGCAGCGGACACTCTCTGGAGTAGCTCGTTAAACACCAAAAAATGTGACATAGTTCTGAACAAACGGATGGGGAGTGTGCGGAGGCGAACGCTGCCTGCATCTGTGCAGAGAAACGCTGAACACTGTAAGGAAATGAACGTGAGGAGCCAGCGCATGCCTTTCATTTTAGTATCATTTTGATTGTGGACTGCATGAGCACATTAACACAGGCAGAATAACGGCCGTTCAGCAATGTACACGCACACCTCTCCGGAAGCCACACGACACGATGCCATTCAGGGCAGGAGGGACTGAGCCGCTGTGCTGGAGCTGAGGCTCTGAGCCAGGTTTCGCAGTGGGCACTGCTGTGGCTGGCAGCACTGGGCTGTGGTCAGAGGGGCGTGTGGCTGAGAAGGATGGGAAAAGGGCACAGCTGCAGCTTTGAATGTCGGGGGAGGGTCGTGTGCAAAGAGATGCCTCGGAGCTGGAGACTGGAGGGAAATGGCTTTTTCCGGGAGTCCCCAGCAGGAGAACCTTATTGTTAGGAGACAAAGCTCCGGGAGTCTGCGAGGGGGTTTGAGACTGGGCTAGTGGAGAGGAGACGGGGTACTGGGAACATGGCAGGCCATCCCCTGGGCTGGCAGGAGGGCCAGCTGGGTCCTGTGGCGACCATCTCGGGCTGAGCTGGACCACGAACGACTCTAGCCTCAGGCAGCACAGCATCTGCAGTTGGCAGTTCCGCCTAAGTACCTTCACACCCCCAAATTCTTCTGTCCCTTGGCTCCTACACTCCTTCAAAGCCCAGAGTCACCTCCCTTAGGAAGCCTCACCTGGTTTCCCTCTGTGCTCACTGCCTGCTTCTAGAGCCATCTTCTATCCACAGTGATACTGTTGCTTTTCTGTCTTCTTCCTCACTGACATGTGAGCTTCTTGGGAGTTATTTTCCCCAGATTCTTAGCTAAGTGCCTGCATACAATATCTGTTCATTCATTCATTCATTCATTCATTCATCCTTTCACTCATCAAGTACTCTCAGCACACTTTTGTGCCAGGGGTTTTCATAAGTGAAAGAATAAAGCACAGAGCATGATGTCAGTTCTAGAAAATGCTTTGAGAGTATTTCCTACCAGTGGACTCTGAGCACACTTCACTCTGAGGTTCCTGCAATGTGTTTTGCCCTTTGAGTCTCTTCTGGGTATGACTCAATGCTTGTGTCCCCAACTCTCCACCAGTGTCGATCAACCCCTCTTCATACCTAAGTCCACTCAACTGGTCTGATGTGTGCTCCCTGTAACCAGACCGACTGCAAACCTGAGGCCTGGAGGGGAGGGACAGCCTGAGAGCTGGATCGAGCCTCTGCCTGGCTGGACACTGGCTCTGTCCTCCAGAGGCATCTGCTGGGCTCCGTGTCTGCACACCAGTAAATCAGAGTCCCTTGTTCCCTCTCAGGGCTAGGTGAACAAGCCAAGCCTGGGTCTGAGGAGACACTGTGGGAGGGCGGAGGGAGGCAGCCTGTGGGCAAATGCCTCGTGACTCACCTGCCCACCCACCTGCACCTGCTTCTCCCAAAAGTGACTCATGACAGCGCCTGGGTCGGAAAACGCCAGCTCCCCACCTCAGGCTCCAGCTACTCCTGCAGGGAGCCGGGGCCTGCGCCGCCTTCATCACCAGCTCCAGCACTCCTGGAGGGATAAGGGAGCAGGTGACTCAGTTCTCATCTCAGAGAGGAAAACTACAGAGCTGGTGATTCACTCCTTCAAGGTGACTCAGAGTCTGTCTGGGACTGTAGCCCAGTGACCTAGTTCCCAGACCTC
The DNA here is from genome assembly GCF_030254825.1 of Meriones unguiculatus. Classification (NCBI taxonomy): domain Eukaryota; kingdom Metazoa; phylum Chordata; class Mammalia; order Rodentia; family Muridae; genus Meriones; species Meriones unguiculatus. The sequence continues at coordinate 4,643,982 of NC_083351.1, read as the reverse complement.
ACTCTTGAGACCAAGGACACAGTTCTGGGGTGAGGAGGAAGGTGGCGGGCAGCAGGAATGTGGTGCCCAGAACTCAGGTCCTTACACACCGCAAAAGCAAGAGCATCAACGTGCACCACGCATGCGCGTGTCTCCCCGTAGCCTTACGGTCTAGAAAGAACGCTCGGATGCAGTCAAGCAAGATCCAGGCAAGATCTGTGCTCTGTAAACTACAAAGTACTGATGAAAGAAATCAAAGACCAAGAAAGAGACGGGCCCCATGCTGATTTGTCAAAGCCTGGGTAGCCGCGAGCTATCAGCACCCATGGGCACCCCACCCCCAGCTCAACCAGTCAATAGAGGTGATGCAGATCCAAGCAGAGACCCAGCAGGACGCGTTTTCTGTAGAAACCAGCAGATGAGTTTTTAAATTTACACAGAAAGGCAAAGGAGGGAGAACGGCCAAAACGATTAGGAGAAAGAACGAAGCTGGAAGACACACCCTACCTGGCTTTCTGACTCAGAGCTAAAGCCACGGTAATCAAGACAGGGCGCACCTGGCAAAGAGACAGACCCCAGAAGAGAGTCCTGAAAGAGAACCTCGACCATCCGGTCGACGGATTTCCAATGAGCGTGCCAGGGCAGCTCTGTGGCCAGAGGACAGTCACTTCAATAGGTGTGCTCGAAGAATTGGATATCCATGTTAAGAAAACAACAACAAAAAAAACCCAACCCCCAGTCAATACCATACACCATAAGCAAATAAGAATGTCAGACGAGTCACAGAAGATTTAAAACTGCACTAGCAAAAAAAACTACATAGAACTTTTGTGCTCTGGGTGAAGCAAACCTGGCTTAGATATTGGTGTTAGTAAATGCACCAAAACAAGAAAAGTTCTCCAAACCACCACTACCACCAAGTAAACCCCGAGAGACTTGACCTTATTGAACTTAAGATCGCCCGTCCTTTGAGATGAGCTTGTGTGTTGGTGGCAAGCCAGGGACTGGGAGGGCACAGGTGCAAGTTGCCTCCAGAGCAAAGGGGTCGTGGCTGCGCTGCCCCAAGCACTGACCCTTGGTTGGGAAGGTGCCTGGTCGATGTCTGAGAGTTAGGGTCCCCAGAACTCACTTAAAATATGTGGGTGTGATGTCGGCCACCGTGATCCTGGTGCTGGGAAGGCAGAGATAGGTGGGTCCCGGGGGCCCACTGGTCAGGTAGCTCAGCCCCCGGTGAGCTCCAGGTTCACCGTAAAATCCTGTCTCAAAAAATCATGTAGCGACCTCCTGGAAGACAGCCGAGGGGTTGAAGAACTTGCTGTGGGACCAGCCAGTGGGAGGACCAGAACTCACTCGGTGTAAACAGTGGGTGGGCTGGAGGCCGGCTTGTAACTCCAGCACACAGAAGACAGGGGCTGGCAGAGCAAACTGACACCTGTACTAGCCATATGTGTGAGCTCTGGGTCAACAGGGACCTTGTGTCAATAAGCAAGATAGAGAGCAAGCAAGGAAGTCTCCTGGGCTCGGCTTCATCCTTCCGTGTACAACGGCACACACTTGTGCCCACACACGTGCACTCACACTATGTACATGTGAAGAGGGAAAAGATAAAGTGAAGTTCTATTGAGGAGAACACCTAATGGAAGCCTTTGGTCACACACACACACACACACACACACACACACACACACACACACACACGTGCAGAAACCCATAAGAACACATACAAACATCACACACAGATGTGCACAAACCCACCAAATACACGTATACACCACATACCACACACACATGCACAAACCCACATGAGCACATACATAAATCACACACACACACACACACAAACACACACACACACTTTAAAAAGTTAATAAGAAAAACAAACCACCGCTTCTCGGCCTTTTAGCTAAGATCAAGTGTAGAAAAACCAAGAAAAATTGGCCATAAAGATTCACGTGCCCCTACCCCAGCTGCAAATGCAGACGGGTGCTATCAGGCATCTGAAAACCATCACTTGTCAATTAGAAAAACACCAGCTAAAGTCTCAATGAACTGCTCTCACCAGCGTCGGAGACGCTATTATTTGCTGGCAAGGAGGAGGTCGGCTAGAGCGCATGTTTTGCTGGTGGGCATCAGCAAGACAAGATGGTCTTTTCGGAATACAGTCTATCAGATTCTTTAAAGTTCAGTGTGTTTACCAGGCAGCCTAGCAATTTCACGCCTGGAGATTTACCCAAGACACAAACACAGCCGATCCCGGAACGGCTTGGGGCTGGGGGTAGTTTCTGAGCTGATGTCCCGTCCTTTGCGGTGCGGATGCAGGCGCACCTCTGCACAGGGCTCTAGAACGGCAAGAGTGAGACCGAGCCCATCCCAGCCATGCAAATGGGCCGTGTGACCCGTTTCCTGAGTCGCAGTGTCCTAATTCGTAAGAGGAGGCTGAGTAGAAAGCTCACTGACGTTGGGGCATCAGCTGAGGATGTGAGTGCGATGTCGCCAAGTTAGATTTGACACGGTCGGGAAGCACCGAGGAATTTCCTGAATCAGACCTGTGCCCATGCCTGTGGGGGCTTGTCTGGATTGCTTCTCGATACAGGAAGTCCATGGTGGGTGACACCATTCCCTGGACGGATAGTCCTAAGCCGCAGGAGGAAGCTAGTTCAGTATAAGCCAGCCTGCAAACGAGCTCGCAAGCAGCATCCTCCACGGGCTCCACTGGACCTCACTGTGAAGCGATTTCCTTGTCTGGAGGTAATGCTACGTGGAACAGCCAGCAGGCTTGCCTTCAAGTTCCCGCCTTGAGCCCCCTCGATAATGGGCTTTGGCCTGGAAAGTGTAGGCAGAAATAAACTCTTTCCTTCCCTAGGCTGCTTTTGGTTTTATCACAGCAGCTGGATGAAAGTAGAGCAGCTGCTGTGAAGGCTCAGTGGACAGTAGCACACCCAAACCGCCTTCCGACAGAGCTTCCCTCCTTCACACAGCAACACAGAAATGACCACCTAGAGTAAGAACGCAACGCAGGGCCAGGCTCTGACAGGTGTGGAGTGAGGGAGGGGGCCACAAAGGACGGCAGACAAGAGCCAAGCTCAGAAAAACATGGCTTCAAGCAGGGCCCGCAAGAGCCTTCTGCTCACCTCAGGCCACAGCTGCCCTGTCATGCTGACTCTCTGCCCTGGTCAGGGGACAGGGACACTTGAAAATGGCACTAGTGGACCGCACAGACTGGACACAAGAGGCCTTTGGTGCTCATTGAGACAGGAGCCTGGGGAGTGAGCCCCAGGGAGAAGAGGGAGAGCCAGAAGGAGACGACCTCCACCCCAGGGGAAGAAGAAGGTGAAGTGAGGCAAGGAGAGGGCTGGGGATGGGTAGGAATCTGCAGCATCTGGCAGTGCTGGGCCTGGTCCAGCTGTAGGGCTGCAGGGTCCCGGGAACGGTTCAGAGCCGTGTAAGGACGTCCTACAGTGGTAAGTCCTGGCCCTTCAGGACACGGCCAGGCAAGGAGGTGCACACGGCAGGTGCAGGAGCCAGGGCCATTGCGGCCTTGGCTGGAGTATCACAGCCTGAGTGCCTTCCAGTCTCAGGCTCAGCCATATACCAACGGCCAAGGGGACAACTAACATGGGGTTCCATTTTAGAACCACAGCAAAACCATCATCCACGCTGCGTGAAGACTTCAATGTGGTTGATTTGGGGGTCACCCATGCTCCTGTTAGTAACCCCTCATCCATACGTTATAGGGAAGCACCTCCTGAGACCCCTTCCTCTCCTAAGACCATGAACAACTGGGGGAAGACTGCATGAAATGGCTGAGAGGAGAGGCTGCTTTAATAGCCTTCTCCACACCTTCCTTCTGTGAGAGACAGTCCACAGTCCACAGGCCCCATGCTGATTGACAGCATGCAGATGAGCTGATGAAGATGGCGGCTGTGTTGCTCAGGGGATTTCATTCTGCAGCAGCACCTGAGAGCAGGATGCTGGGCAGGCAGCTCTGACAGCTTCCCACTGGCCCTCACGGTGACCGTGACAACAGGAGACAGCAGTGTCTACGTCGGTCTGATTCTTACAGGTCACGTCATTTAATGCTCACAAAGACCCCACACAAAGAGACAACTGCCCCATTTTCCAGATGAAAGAGCAGTGGATTCTCAGAGTGGCAATCTGCTCAAGGCCACAGGAAAGGATTTGAACCCGAGGCCCTCCAAGATCAGCAAATTACGGACAGAAAAGCCCATCTTCTGACCTGGCTGCAGAAGGGAGGCCAAGCAGGAAGGAAGATGGATATAGATTCTAAGGCCTTGCCTAGGAACTGCCCCTGACAACCAAAAAAGGCTTTCAAAGCATTGTCTGCAGAAAGAAAAAAAAGCCACAGCAGGGGAGAAGGAGAGCCATGAGACTGAAGATCAATTGTGTCACAGACAAAATGAGAAAAAGACAGACCTCAGGACAGATTCCCTCTGATGGGGTTCTGCCAGCCTCGTGGGGTTTTAACCCCAAGATTAATCAGAATTCTACCCCAGCACAGCCTCCTCCCATGTCCAGTCTCTTAAAGTAATTTTTTTTTAATGCTACACAGCACAATTGTTTTAAGACAAGGACTTACATAACACAGGCTGGTCTTGAACTTGCTACTGAGGATAATCGTGAACACTTGATCTCCGTGCCTCTACCTCCCCGCCGGTGGGATTACTGCAGGCACCACCATGCCTGATTTCTGTGGTGCTGGGGATGGATAGCATGGCTTTGTGTATGCCAGGCAAGCGCGTTAGCAACTGAGCCCCGTGCTGTGCGCATTAAAAACAATCTGTCCCATTGGGCCAGTGAGATGGCTTAGGAGGTAAAGGTGTTTGCCTTCATCATCATGTTTGCCCGATAGGCCAAGCTTGATCCCTGGCACACACATGGTGGAGGGAAAGAACTGATCCCACAGGTGGCTGTCTGACTACCTCATGTGTGCTGTGGTGTGTGTGTGCCCAATCCTGCAAGTGAATAAATGTAATTAAAAAAAACCCTACCCTGTAGCTCTCTCCATGCCTCTGTGGAAGCAAGGGACCTTGAAGCTTCAAGAAGAGAAGCTTCTGGAGCGCAGCCTGTGGAGAAGCCTGGGCCAGACGGAGCCCGAGGTGGACTCTTCATATCCAAACTCAGCAGTGTGTTTGGCAGAAAAGAATAGTCAGTTCTGGGCAAGGCTGCCCAAACACAGCCTTTCTGATGACAGGGTACCTTCCAGTGGGCCACAGCCCCTCTCTGGACCATGTGTCTGGCTTCACAGCTCAGTGTCTCCTTGACCTTGGCCCCTTGATGGAGCTCCATGCCTCTGCTGGAGGAACGGAGGACACAAATGCCAGGGGAGGTAGTGGGCAGAGGTGGCCAGAGCTGAGCCCCAAGGCCACTGTCCCCACCACCTCTCCTACTCGACTGGACAGTCGCCTCTGAAGCCCTTCACAGAGCTGCCTGAGCCTCCTTACTCCAAGTAGTGGCCTGTGAGCAGGAAATTTAAATGTCCAAATATCCCTTCAGAGATGTTATTCAAACAGTGAGGCTGAGGTAAACATATTCAAGTTGAGATGTAAAATGCCTAAGGCAAATGTCTCCTCTGCTTTATTTGTTCTGGAAATATTGTTTGCTGCTATCCAGCAAAAACTTGTTAATAGCAAATGGAAAGGAGATGGGGGACCCCTCCCGCTAATGCTGGGTGGCCTGAAGCCTGCAGGTGGAGAACGCTGGCTCCTGTGGGGACTCCTTGGCTGGGAGGCCACGGCGTGAAGGGATGGGCAACAGCTGCTCCCACCTCCACTCAGGCCCAGTGGAGTCACCTCAGAGACATGGCACTAACTGGTAAGGAAGGCGGTAGTCCTTGGTAGCCTAAGGCTTGTTCCTCTGCCAGCTCAGTGTCCCCACCAGACTCTGACCCCAAAGCCACAGACCCAGCCCTTGTGATTGACAACAGGCTGCCCATGAGGATGCTGAGGTCGGTCATGGGATTTTATGGGTCTGTGATTTAGCTCCCCTACCCTTCTTCCTTCATTTTAATTAAATTAGCAAAAAATGAAGACTGACAAAATGGCAGAGACTGGCTGATTTATCGAATGCGCGCCTTTGCTGCTTAGATGGGCACAAGCTTGGAACTTTAAATGAGAAAAAGGGACAACCTGGGCATCTGATCCACTTAGTGGCACCAAGAGAGCAGTGGGTTGAGGAGGCTGTGAGACCCACTAAACATCACGCATGGTGTGGGGCCTCAGGGGCCTTCATGGTGATGCTCAGGAGAACCACACCAGGACATGTCGGTGAGCACCAGGTAAAGCCCATAGCCCTAGAAAGCCTGGCTAGTAGGAGTCAGAATGGAAAACAAACCCCAGGCGTGATGAGCTGTGGCCACTTGCTGCTGTTTGAAAGAGGGACGTGGCTGGAGACTGCAGAGGGGCCAGTGCCCCTCTGGCACTTTGCTGCCACCAGCCTATACCCTAGCAGAGAAACCTTTCCACAGAGGTTCTTGGAGGGAAGCTGTGATTTTCCCAGCTCCCTCCTCCTATCCCAGAGCCACCTGGCAACAGCCTAGGCCCACTCTTTGGGGGGGAGAGCATTCTTTGTCCCTCTCTGCAGCAATGCTTCCTGTGTGGCACTGATAGGGGCATCTCTCACTACACCAGAAGAATGAGGCAGAGGGGAAGATGGGGCTGGCATATGAATTCAATACTCTCCCATGGCCATTCTCATCCTCACCATCTTCCTTCTCAACGTGATCATCAATATCAGTACATTGCCATTAATAATGATATCCTCACCATCACTGTCACCATCATCTCCATCAGCTGCCATCAAAGAGCCATCAGGGCCATAATCATCATCCTAATCACAGCCATCTTCACCATCATTGCCACCATCATCATCACTATCAACATCACAAACGCTATCACTACCACCATTACCATAACCAACATCACCATTTTCATTACTATTAACATCATCATCACCTCCACTACCACCATCATCATCACATCATCATCATCAGGACCATTAGCATAATCAACACCATCACTATTGCCATCACCATCATCACCTCCACCCTCATCACTTCCACCAGCAGCAGCATCTCCACTATCTTCATCATCAGTATCACCATCATCATGGTCTGGACCATTAACATCATCATACTAATACATAATATTAGTATTCATTCACAGGCTGACTTAGTATCTTACTTTAATCAGCGCTGTGAGGCTGACGTCCTATTCCCACCTCACAAAGGAGAAGACTGAGGCACACAAGAGTTAGCTCAGCTTGTGCAAGATTCACTACTGGACAAACAGAACCAAGATTTTGATTAGTTGAGTCCTTCTGACTGCAGTTTGTAATCACATCTACACATAAGTCAAGTGAATCAAAAGGGAAAATCAACACTGGGAATCCAAGTATGTACAGGATGGGGGGGGGGGTGTCACGGGGTCAAGAGATCCCAGGAACAGAGGATACTTTCTAGTGATTGTATTTTTCAGCAGTTTCCACCTTGGAAAAGATCTCAGTGTGTGATGATGTAGGAAGGAAACCCTGAGGATTGAACCCATGCTGTGTGTCTTTTCAGGTATGTGACACACAAGCCAACCCCCTTGTTCTGTGATCATGGGTCATTTTGTCGTCGTTCCCCCCCCCCCCCCCGAGGACATTAAGCTCCATTCATACAGTGTAGCACTGGTCTGCTTTTATTCATCATCATATTCCCAAAGTTCAGCACAGGGCATGGCTCAGAGGGGTTTCTCAGTAAACACATGCACACACACACACACACACACACACACACACACACACTCATACAGGAATATGAGAACATGCAGGCACACTGTATAAATAAATAAACTAATAGCCTAAAAGTAAGGATTTTCCTCTCAAATGTCTTAGACTACATCTTATGAGAATGTAGAAAATCTTCTTGTGTGTGTGTCTCTCTCTGCCTCTGTCTCTCTCCATTTCTGTCTCTGTCTCTCTCTCCATTTATATGTGCTGGATGTAGTGGAAAGCTCTAGAGAAGCTGTAGACATGATAAACTCAGCCATGCTTCCCAGCCTCAGGCCAGGCTCCATCACTGGACCCCAGGAACTGGTTCCTGGGACCCCAACAAGTCCATCTTACACTTTGCCCTTCCCATCCCTTGCCACAGTTGGATACCATGGTAACCAGTGTGGCAAGTGTTCTTTCAGTCATACACATCTCTCATCTAACCACCTATCTATCTTATCTATCCCCTCTCTCTCTCTCTCTCTCTCCCTCTCTCTCTCTCTCATCTATATACCATCTATGCATCCATCCTTCTATCTATCTAGGCTAATAAATCACAGAAACAAATAGGCATGTGTTAAAATTTCATATAAAATATTTTAAATCCTTCCCACCTACAGGAGGATGTGTGAACTGATGAAGACACGAAGGAGCTTAAGACGTCACGGGGATGCGGGCTGTGCTTGTCCTGTTAAATAGTGACAACTTCTCCACTACATCCAACATCACAGGACACATCTCGGAATGGTCTTGTCCTTTGCCCCACTCAGCATCCCGGCCAGCCCTGGCACCTCCTGATTTCATAGAGAAGGGAAGATAGAAGACAGATTCCAGTTTGCCTACAGCGAATGCTAGCTCTGTGTTGCGGTCCCTGGTGGAAATGGCTGATGGCCACACATTCCAATCCTCTTCTTCCTTAAGCACCCAAACCCCAAACATAGTAATCACATGAAAAGCTTGAGCGAAGAGCACATTTCCAAGCGTCTAATGGTCTGTGTGGCTGTAGATGGAAAATGATGAGAATGGGTGGGATGTGGCATGTTACATCTTCAGTTGCTGTGATAAAATATGGCCAAGAACAACTTAAAGAACAGTTCATTTTGGCTCTTTGAGCTAGCCATAGTGGGGAAGTTGCAGTACCAGAGACTGAGAGTAGTGGTCATATGGGATCCACAGCCAAGAGCAGGCGGGGGGGGGGGGCATGGAGGAATGAATGGATTCTCAGCTATGAAGTCCAGGATGCCCTGTCTAGGGAATGATGCTGCCCACAGTGGAGGTATCTTCACCCCAATTAGCATAATTAAGATAATCCCTTACAAGAAGGTGCAGAGGCGATTCTAGATGCTGCTAAGTTGACAGCTGAGACTAATCATCACACACAATCTCCCACTTGTTGCTAGGGGGCAGGAGCTGTGACTGGATACAAAGCGTCTACCTTATACCATTAGACAGAATTCAAATGTGGAGGTGGTGGGCAGGGAGATGATGGTCTACCAGTTAACACTCTGGCCCTGAGTCACTAAGCAGTCTTTCAAGGTAAAGAATTCAAACTACCAACTTACATTTCTTAAGCCATTGCTATCAAACCTCACTTCTGGAGTCTGACTCCTAAGTACCTTCTCCTACCATTTCCTTTAAAAAGTGGCTTATCTCTGTCATCCTTCCAACGTATGAGGACATTATGCTAAAGCTCTTGGCACAGTGTCAGGCCCCAAGCAAACGCTCAGCACACATCGACAGGCCAAGCTCGGCTGTTCTATGGGCTAATGGCTGCCACTCTTTGCAAGCATCTGTTAGATCAGCAGGGGTGTCTGGGCAGATGGCTTTCATAGAGCCCAGAGTGCACACCTCTGCCTGGCACCCAGGCACTCTTCAGACTGTTGCAGCAAACCTAAACTGGGCACAAACATCTCGGTGAGCGTGAAGGAGTCATGTTCTGCAGGGAAAGGCTGCTTCAGTGAGAGCCCCCAGGGAAGTGTGGTCAGAGGCAGCAGATCCCACATTCACTGGGAAACCCTTCTAAGAACGCCTGAGAGACAGAGGCACTGAGGGAGGCACCAGGCAAAAGGACAGACACTTTCTATACCCGCAGGAAAAGAAACCCAACTCTCTCTGGGGAAATCCTCCTCAAAGAACCAGATTTTCGTATAAATAATTGACATGCCGGAGCATGGGATGTCTAGATTTGTTATTCATCGTCAGGGTTGAGAATGTACCATTTGTAATAATTTCCTCGCACTCTGTACGCGTTCTTGTAGACCCCGTCTTCAGCACTGGCAATGGGCAATTAATTAGATTGCCATTATACTTCCTGAAATGATGAGTGCTGATTAAGGACTGCCCTTTCCACGCGGCTCCTGTGCTGCTCTGGTTTCTGCCCAGCCACAGCTTTAAAAGTCAGGATTTGCTTTATTTGTATGCGTGTACATGTGTGTGCATATGTGTGTGCGTTTGTGTGTGCATGTGCATGTGTGTATGTGTTTGTGTGTGTTCATGTATGTGTGTGCACAAATGTGTGTGTTTGCATGTGTGTGAACGTGTGTATATTTATAGACAAGAGGAAGTCAGAAGCTGATGTCAGGTGACTTCTTCCAACATTCCCCTCCTTATTACATTGTTTCTACCTGTATTTATTTTGCCTGGGGGAGGCAGAGGGATGTCCATATGCCGTGGCTCACATGTCGGGGTCGGAAGACAATTTGTGAGGAGTCAGTTCTCTCCCACCAAGTGGGTTCTGGGCCTCAAACTCGGGTCATCACGTTTGGTGGCAAGCACCCTGGCCAGCTGTGCCATCTCACTGGCCCACTCTACAGGGTGAGGCCAGGGCCCCTCACTGATGGGGCTGCCTGGGCCGCACAGTCCAGAGGGGCTTCAGGGCTCACCCCATCTCCACAGACACACACCCAGCCCCAGACACCCCAATAAGTTCATTGTACACTTTGCCCCTCCCACCCCTTGCCACATTTAGATCCCATGATAACCAGTGTGGCAAGGGTTCTTTCTGTCATACACATCTCTCTAACCACCTTATCTGTATTATCTATCTGTCTGTCTTTCTGTCTGTCCATTCATCCATCATCCATCCACTCACCCTCCCTCCCACCCATCCACTCATCCATCCATCCATCCATCCATCCATCTACCTACCTATCATCTATCATCCACCTATTTGTTCTTCTAACCATCCAGGAGAATCAGTCACATAAACAAATGGGCATGTACTAACATTTCATATAAAACATTTTTAATCCTTACCACCTACAGGAGGGATGTGAACTGATGAAGCAATGGCTGAGCTCAGAATCCCAGACAGCAAAGCCAGAGGTCAGAAACTACAGCAAATGTGCTGAATCTCTTTTTGTCCATCCCGCCTGTGGCTCATCGGGACCTTGAACTTGTCCTCTTCCAGAGAATTCTGCTCAGGGGAGGCGGAGAGGAGCGCTACACTCAGGACACAGGATTACAGGCACAGAAAGGCAATGTGTTTTGTGGAACACTTTTCCAGGCGCTTGACACTGTAGCCCTTTCTACCAGTGGCTTCAAATAGCCTCCTGTGTTTGTTCCCCACTCCCTGAATTTAAATTACATCACCAAGAAGCTTCCCGAAGGAAATGAATCTCTGCAGATAATGATACCTCACTGCGGATCTCAAACTGTAATAAATATATAGGTTGAGTGTTAAAGGTGAATTTCAATTAAGGACTTGAGCATTTATTTTGCTCTAGACCATGGTTAGAAACAAAACAAAACAACACAAAAATGCTTCACTGCCACGAGCAGCAGTTCTCCTGTGATATCTCTTTGAAAACCAACTATTTTTGAAAGCCAACTTAGAAAAACACATGTGCTCCAGGGTATAAGGCGAGTGGCGGTGTGTATAAAATGTAATAGCGGGAGCAGGATCTGAGTATACTGGCATTATAAAAACTGGTAGCGGTGGGAAATGATGTTTTTACAAAGGTGCCAAACAAAACCGCCAAAGCTGCAGGTAGGTTTATAGACCTTTGTCACACGCGGTGGTATTTTATCTTGGGGTGCCCATGAAAGAGAGGTGGAGAGGGCCTGTGGGGTACCTGAGGCCTGTCAGCTCTCAGCTGCCCCATAAGTCAGAGATACAGAGGGTCTGGGCACCTCCCCACTGGGGAGGTGGAAAATGAGTTCAAGCCTCCCCTCTCTGTCATACTTCCCACAGGCCTTCCCCACACAGCCAAGTCTAGTACTGGCCCAGGCTCTGGCTCCTCCATGCTTGAGCTGAGAGAAGACCCACCCAGGTCAAACATACCGTTTTTAAGTGTCCAGTTCACTGGGGTTCTACAATATTCTGGGCTGCATGGCACTCCCACTATCTGGTTCCAAAATAGTTGCATCGCCCTGAAGGGAAACTCCTTGAAGCCTGAAGTGGTCCCATGCCCCGAGCCCACCTTCACGGCTCCTGCCTGTCTTCTGTGCTACAGTTTTATCTGTCCAACAGGCGAGTCTCAGGTGGCTTGAGTGACAAAAGTCCCCATGTTCTCTTTTGAACCCAGTTGGGGGCACTGTTGGGGCAGGTTTGGGCGGTGCAGCCTGCTGGAGCGGACACATTGTGGGGGTGGACTCTGGGTAAATGGGTCATTTCCAGCTTGCTCTCTCTGCTCCCTGCTTGTGTTTCAAGATGTGAACTCTCAGCTTCCAGCTACTGCCACCGACCCTCTGGACCCATGAGTCCAAACAAACCCTTTCGCTGAGCTGCCTTGGTCACGGGGCCTTACCACAGAGACAGGAGAGTAGACAACACAGAACCACACATGCTTGGGCTTTGGAGACCGGCCTTGGCTCAGCTATGTGTTGTAACTGACCTTCCAGAGTTCACTTCAGCACTCTATCCCCACTCACTCCATTCGCCTGGTGAGACAGAACATCATCTCTTCTTCAGCTAAGAGACAGGCACTCCGCAGCTACCTTTTGGTCACTCTGGTGGCTATTTCTATGACACGGGGATCCCTGGCATGGTAACAGCATCCAGTCATGAGGGAGGTGGCCAAGCTTTGTGTGATTAGTGAACAGACGAACAGAAAGTGTTGCTGCAGTGGGAATATCACCGGCCTGCTCGCTATTTCTTCTGCACCCTCCTGTTGCCATTATTTATCCTCACAAAGTCTGGAGGCACCATCTCCCAGGATAGACCCACATGTGTGCAAGGCAGGGGCTGCCAAACTTCCTACAAGAGTCTTTTCTGTACATGTTTTTGGCATTTCAGGCAATACAGTCTCTATCACACCTCAGTTCTGTTTTGTAAAAGCAGTCATACTCAACAGTGACAAATGGGCACTGTTGTGTGCCAATAAAACTTTATTTATAAAAAATGAAAGACAGATGGCAGACTGGATTTGGGCCATGGGCTGTGGATTGTCAAATTGTAGTCTAAGCTCATTGGCTGGCTCAGAGCAGTCAGGTGAGCTATAGGGATGGAGAGGAGAGAGTGTTTCTTGGTGGTTGGGAAAAAATAGGTTCTCTCTTCTTGGAGAGGGTAGGTGGTGTCACTAAAGGGCCTGAAAGCCTGCAGCTACTTTGCACCCCACAGGAACCAACCTTGGCGTGAGGAGAGATGGCAGCAGCACCTGAACCAGACACCAGAGGTCTCCTCTTGACTGACCGCACCCATGTTACTACTTGGATGTCCGTCACCGTGAGGAAGATGTTGCTAATGGCTGCCTTCCCAGTCCCATGCATTCCTTAAGTCCTTGGCCAATGCTTGCTGAATGAATGAATGAACTGATCTCCTGAAGGGTGGGGAGGTGAGTGGGTATTATGGCTCCCTGTCCCTTGGGCACTCAGCCAGGCTGTGACTGAGGTGGGGGCTTGGCAGACAGTTGAGGATTGGCAGAGCCACTCTAGAGTGGGCAAGGATGGGATCCCACCCGTGACTCCATCTGTGAGCTCATAGCCCCTGAGCAAGCAGTGCTCCTCAGCCTGTGGGTGACAACTGCTTCGGGGTCGAGTGACGCCTCCCCAGGGGGCACAGATCAGATATCCTGCATGTCAGGTCTTTATATTATATATATTATATATATTGACAGCAGTAGCAAAATTACAGTTATGAAGTAGTAATGAAAATAATTTTATGGTTGGGGTTCACCCCAGCATGAGGCACTGTATTCAAGGTTCCTAATGCTGAAAACCACCGCCTTAAAGCTTTCAATACAGTCAAGGAAAAGGCATGTGAGAGGGCCATGTTCATGTGGACAAGGCATGAGGGCAAGCATGTTTGAAGTGGACAGAGCAGAGGTTCTATCTACGGGGGGAGGGACACACCCTGCTGTTATACACAGTAAGACAGACTTGGGTGGAGCTGGACGCATGCCAGACGGTACATTGCTTTTCTCTCCTGGCCCCTAGTATTATATGGGAGGGGGGTGCCCCACACCCTCAGGAGGGCATTGTCCTCAAAGAGGAAGCTGGGAGGAGGGTCCCTATAAGCCTGTTCTAATGGAATGACTAAGCCACTGGGCTAGCTGCTGGACTCTGAGCTACGTACTGCCTGAGGGCCATTCTTACAGATGCTTCGAGGTGCCAGGTCAGCATCCTCAGGGCAACGTCCAGACAGCTCACAGGTAACCGTAATGGCTTACAAACTGTCCCGCCTTCCTGGAAGATATGGGTAGAGGCTTTGCAGTTATTCTGTTTGGATGTGCCTCACATAGGCAGGCAGATATCAGTGCCAACACAGCACACAAGAGCAGCCAGAGCAGAGCCACTGCCTGCCCAGTTAAATTCAGGCGGGCCCATCTGCTTGGTGGAGAAAGCAGAGATCGATAAAATCACAATCAAATAAACAAATAAAGAGTTGTTTTCTTGTTCTTCATACTTGCATAATTTGAAGCATTTCTGGAGTGAGGAGGCTGGGGTAGATGAACAAGGCCCAAGAGAACCCTTCGCTGGTGACCTTGGGATATTTATTTAATCTCCTCATTAGCACTCTTAAGTCTGGGGACTCAGCGCTGGCTCCTATTCCAGCAGGCAGGTGGAGCAAGCTGATAGAGACTCTCTGTGGTGGTGTGGCCCCCTGTGGAAGATCCCACAGGGAGGGGGAGCCACCAGCCCGGCCTTCAGCCTTCTTAATCCTGTCCCTGCCGTGTCCTCCACCCCTGCTTGCTGTCAGGTTTGCCAGTCTAAGGAAGCCGGCTTCACGGGCTTTCAGGTTGGCACAGATCAGTTCACAGGCCAGTATGGCTGGGAATGTCAGCTCTCCAAGTTCGCAAACCCACACAAGACTTACAGCTCTTGCCTAAAATTCAGGCCTCAAAATATATGTCTGCCCTGTAGCCAGGTGGACATGTGTTCTTCAATCAGAGGAAGCAGACCAACAAAGATGGGTGAGCCCACGCCTCCAGCTGCTCAGGACAGGAAATGGATTAACACCTCAGCAAGCTGCCTATGTCTACCAGGTGCTGGTCCCCTGGCATTTTAAGTTTGCATGCCAATGTACTTATGTGTGTCTACCTCAGACCCACAGTGGCAGCCGGGAAGTGCAGGAGGCCAGGTTGCCATGGAAACAATTCCTTTTGAAGCAGGACTTTGCTTTTGCATGGTGAAGTGATCTAAGGCCCCCATTATGGTCACTGAATGTGGCCAGTGGTGGGCTTGGAGGGACTTGTGGTTGGGTCTGCTTCCAGTTAGGAGACGGGAAGGCGCGGCCATTTGTCTTCTCTCAGAGGTGTCTCATCGGTCCCCTTTACACAGGTCATCAAAATTCACTCAATGCCCCCAAAAGAAGTAGGTCAGGCCACAGCTTATGTCCTTGGACTCCAGTGCCTTCCAGGTGTGCACAGGTCTACTGAGGAGTCATCTCAGAAGAGATGGAGAATGTTGTGTCCTGGGGTCCATCTCAGGCTGGGCCGGTGTCTGTCTGCTGTTGTGTATCAGGAATGGCAACTTTGAAGTCGCTAGAAAGCCCACAGGGTTCCTGGGCACTCCCTCCCTGCACCAGTCCTCCACAGTCCCGCCTTGCTGTGGTACCTTCTGAAGGTAAGCCGGCAGCCATTGCTCTAGCTGGAGGGCCTCTCTGGAGCCAGGACTCTGTTCCTAGTCATCTGACACCCTCACCCCATCTTTCCTTCTGCTCGGAAAGCCTGTGAGGCAGCAAATTGCTTCTGTGCTTGGGAGAAGCAGCTATTCAGGCCTTCTCCATCCTAGTCTGCTGCACCCTCCCCTCTCTGCTCCTGTTCCCTCTGCTAAGCCCAGTCCACCTAATATTGCAACAATCCCCCTTTGTGCTCCATCCGAAACTTTCTGCATTTCCAATCAGAACCATTGCTCCTATTTCCTCTCTCCCAAGTCCCTGAATTTCCTGATATGGAGCAAACAAGGCTCCGGAGTATGCACACAGGCACTGCCCATCCCTCGACTGGGGGCTGCATAGAGGCTCTGTTAGAATCTCATCTGCAGAGGAAGGAGAGGCCAGGACCAGACGTGCGCTTGCTGTCTGTGCTGAGATGGGCTGTTTTCCGTCAGGGATCTAGCCGCTTCCTGGGCAATTTGTCAATGACATGTGCTAATTCTGGGCTCGCCCCGGAGGCTGCGGCTTGCCGTGGGGCTGGAGGCAGCTCGGAGAGGCTTTTCCCTTAGCAGGGCCACTGGTCAGAACCCCTCTTGCTCTTTTGGACTTTGCCAAGCTCAGAGCAGCCAGTCAGCCCTGCTCAGCTCATCCGTGGGAGCATTCTTTATTACCCAAGGAAATTGAGGATGTCCAATGGTGAGGGAGGAATAAATCATTGTTCCCAGCTAAATGGAGTGGTGCAGATCTTCTGAAAACGCCGCCTTTTATCAACAGTGCAAATAACGAAGATTCCATGCGCCGAGAACAATGAAATGAGCCACTGCGCTACTGATGGGGTATTTGTACAGCTCTGTGAGTTATGTTACCAAGCCAGGCTCTATTAAGGATGCAGAACCCCTCCCAGAAGCGCAAAGACCAGTACTGCCCTCCAAATAATTTATGCTTCCCCACAAGGCAAGAGGAGAGAGTTGTCTGGAGCCTGGAGATCCCTGTTTGGCATTTCTCAGCTCCATGCTCTCTGGGGCTCTGGTCAGGTTTAGATACAGCATCCCAGGTCCCCAGGTCCCCCAGATCTTCAGGTGGAGGGGGCGGGAGCAGGTAGAAGCAGAGGGGGAACTATCCTTCCAGCCTTGGTTCAGTGTCTGTGCCTGAACCGGCCCTTATTCCTCCCCAGCAGCCCTGGATTCTGGGAACCAGGACACTGGAAACCCACCAAGAGTAAAACTGCTTAAGGTTTAAACCTGAGCCAAGCTCCCCACACAGGCTTCGGTAGCGATTCCCAACGCTTATCCCCACTCCTGCTGCTACCACACCCATGGGGGACCTTTGTCAAAGGATCAAAGACGTGCCCAGAGGATGGAGAGGACTGACTGGGATGGTGGGAGCCCTGCTGGCTATACGTGGGGTGGAGGGAGATAGCCACAGCCTTTGAGGCATCAGCCTGTGACACGGAACTGAACGCAAAGCTTGGTGAGAGGGCAGGAAGCAAGCACCACTGGGCTAACTCAGGATTGCTTTGACAGGTGTGGGTCCTGATGCTCCTGGGGCAGCTCCTAGAGGCCCCTCGTGGGCCTTGGGGTCCACTGCTACGTGTCTCACTCCTCTGGGCCCCCTTCCTGTGCAGTAGAGGTGATAAGGGCACACTGGCTTCACAGCCTGCTGTGGGTGTTGAATCAGCTCTTCCGTACGGAGCACTCACAAGGGCACCAGCTTGTGCGCAAAGCCAGCAAGGAGCGGCTGCTGGAAGCATTAATGCAGTGATGGCGCACTGATCACGTACAGAGCCAGGCTCTGGGATGCACGCCATCAGCCGCTCCCCTGCCCCAGCAAAAAGCCCATGATAAGCCTCTGTGGGATGGTGGGTGAGGGTGTGAACTTTACTTATCTTTAGGGGAAAAAATATTAAATGCTAGTTTAACTCAACTTGAGAACACACACACACACACACACACACACACACACACACACACACAATCTAATATAGTCAGCCGGATCTGTGTGCCTCCTGAAGGACACTCAGATGGCCTCATTGGTACTGGATGAGGACAATAGCTCCCAAAGGCTGGTAGCAGGGATGCGTCCTGGTGGTGGTCAAAGATGAAGGCATGCTGGAAGGGGTTTTGGCCAACCCCACAGGCCCACCCCACACAGACCCCATCCCTCCTTGATAGTGGAGGGCCATACATGACAGCCAATGGCACACGATTCAGGGGCAGAGTGAAGGGGACAAAGACAGGTGTATGGGCCACTCAGCTTGGAGCTGGACTCCAGAGGGTCCTGCCCCCTCTTGCTCACTCCCCGCTCAGATGGCCACATGCAAGGGCTGCTACCCCCCCGCCCCCGTCGTCACAAGAACCAAAGTGTTCCAAGGGCGGGAGATGAAATCAATGCTGATAGGGAACTGTGGAGGCCGACGGCACCTGGGTCCCTTCATGCCCTCGAGCGTGGCTGTTACAGGACAGATCTACATTTCAGGTCATCATGAGAGCTGGAAGCAGAGTCCCACAGGTGGCTGTGACAGGAGCCAGCCTGACGTGGGGAGCCCTTAGGTGCTTTGGGCCAGACACACAGCTGGGCAGATGTGGGGATGATAGTGAGTGAAAACACAGTACTGGAGGGGCCTGGTGTGAGGACCGGAGCCTGGAACCCCCACATCCTTGTTAAGGCTGGCCATGGTGGCACCTGCCTGGACTCCCAGAACAAGGCAGGCAGAGGCCGAGGAGGCAGAGGATCAGGTCTCAGTGTGTAACCATTCTAGCTACCTGCTAATCTCCAGGCTCAGCGAGAGAGCTTGTGAAAGCATAAGGTGGAGTGTGACAGGAGAGGACAGGAGACACTGACCTCTGGCTTTCAAATACATACATGGGCACATGTACCTGCATCCACATATACACAGCACACACAGACACACTGACATACACACACACAAACACACACATGGGCACATGTACCTTCATCCACATATACACACCACATACACTGACACACACACACACACACACACACACACACACACAGAAACACACACTTTTTAAAAAGAGCTGCACCAAAGGACCCAGGACCTAGACCCAAGATAAAGAATCGTGAAAAATCACACTGGGCTGGAGAAGGACAGCACTGTATATAAGACACACATGAAAGTCTGGATAAATTTTTAATGAAATGTAGGGACGGGATATTTACATCATTTCTCAATTGCTGTATTAATTTGTGTGCCATGTGTTTTTAAATATATATGAGTAAACACATTAATAAATAGCAAAAAAAAAAAAAAATCCCAACAACCCTGAGGATGAAAATCTCTTCCAGATACACTTTTCTTTCTCACTTAGAGATACATTAATCCTTGAACAATCACTCGTGCCAATGAATCACAGCCTGTGGAACGTGAAATGTTGGGAGTGGTCCCAGCAATGTGTGTTTCCCCACAAATCCGAGCTGGGTTGTAATGGATTATTTTACTCCATTTCGGGATGCTCGTGTTTCTTACGTACAGTTTTAAACCCTTGGGTTCGAACGTACCTTATTACATTTTAAAGTCTTTGGATTGTAGCAGGAAAACGTTCTGCACTATAAAACATAGAGCATAGTTGAGGTTTGATGGGTTTGCTTCTATTTTCTACCCCACAAAGCGCTTTCTAAATGCCATTAAAATTTAGCATACGCCATAACAACCAGGCTGCATTTTGTTCCACGCTTAAGTCAATTGACTTCTGGGTTTTATTTCTTCATATACATCAAATCAAATAAAGTCTTTGCTGCAGCTGGAGGTGAGGGACATGGATGCCAGCATGGCGTGAGGCCGCTCTGATGCCCCACAGGAAGGAAGTTGCTAGTGGAAGGCACGGTGAGGACAGGGCCTGCAGGAGTGCGGTGCTGACGCACTCCGAGACAGGCCCAGGAAAACCATGAGCCAGGAGAGTGGGACTCGCAGGAAATATTGCAGCGTGGAGTTCATCCTTCAAGGACTGGAAGACGGAGGGCAACCATTTTGGCCCAGAGTCCCGGTGGCCCAGTCCAGGGAAGACCTTGGGTGCTGGCTGAGGCAAAGCCAGTCTTCTTGGTTGGTATTATCACACAGGATGATGATGTCATCATGCCTGTCCACACAGAGAACACCTCCCCAGCTGCCTGGTGTCCCTTTTCCTTGTTTATTCATGTACTCTGTGTGTGTGTGTGTGTGTGTGTGTGTGTGTGTGTGTCAGAAATGACATTCAGGGGTTGGTTCTCTCCTTTTGCCATGTGTGTTTTGGGGATCAAACTCCGATCGTCAGGCTTGGCCGCAAGCGCCTTTACCAGGTGACTGTTTTCACAGCCCCCTTTTCCTTGTCAGCCTTTGTCCTTTTACTATGTAACTATGAGTTCAACAGTTCAGTGGCTTGAGTCCTCTGTGAGGTGTCCTGAGGCCCCGGAACTTGCAGCTAATGTCAGAAGTGAGGGCTTTCTGTGTATAAGCCCCTCAACCCCCCAACTCTTACACCAGGAAGTCCCAAATTTAGAAATTTAGATCTGAGCTCCATGAAGCCCCTAGCTAGCCAGATCGTCTTCTGACCTTCAGACAGCTCTGCAAAGTGGATAATTGTTAGTGGGCCCTTGGCAAGGAGGTCACACGGCTGGGGACCACAGGCCACCGTGGCTCAGCCGCCCCAGTGTTTCTCCCGACAGCCATCTGGGCCCCGTGGAGAGGCAGGCGCAGAGGCCCGAGGGTGCAGGCGCCCGGCTCTACCTGCTGAGCTGCCTCCAGGAAGGAGCGTGCAGCCTCCCTAATGCATTATGGCAGGAAGGGAAGTACAAATAAACATAATAAATCTGGAGGAATGGCCATTCTGATGGAGAGTCTGAGGCAGGGCTGAGGACGGGGGCAGCTGGGTGTCCTTTGTGTCACGGGAGCTCATAGCCAGCTTTTCCTTTTACCTGGGGCTCTGTTCTTTACAGCAAATTGGACCTTTCGCTCTGAAAGAAATAATTACTCTCTGAGGAGGAGAGAGCTGGCCATGAATGCTGATATGACACACAATGTCACCTTGCCAGTCAAAGGAGGCTCCAGCGCCGCGGCTTGGGGCCCGTCCAACTCCCAGTCTTTTCCTCATAATGGAGGTCACCTCTCTGTAGAATTTGTTGATGATCTCCAAAATGACAAGTTAGAAAGCTCCTGTCAGCAGGGTATTTTTTTTTCCAAGAGGGAAGAATGGCAGAGATGAAGGCAGAAGCCATGGAGTAGGGAGAAGACAAGGGACCCAGGGACGAAGAAAAGGGCAGGTTTTGCATAGTCACTGTAAAGTCCACAATTAACTTCCCAACCAGCCACCTGGACACACATGTTGCGTCAGAAATTGGTGCTCTCCCCTGGTCCAGCCGTAGCTGGGTGGGGAGGGGGCTATGGAGAATATGTAGCCGAGCTGGCAGGGAGCTGCAGTCCCGGCTCACACCCGTGCCCAGTACAGCACCCCTCCCCCTGCACTTACAGTCTGACTTGCCTGGGGAAAGAGACCTATCCCCAGCCACACTGTGGAAGGCATGGGGGGGGAAGCAGGGGGACTGGGGAAGGTGGGAAGAGCGAATGTCATCATTAGCTCCACAGAAAGAGCATCCCCACCACCTGCCAGCGTCGCTCGGGGGAGCAGGGGAAGAGAGGCTCCGTGGGTTGTAAATAATTCCATCTGCTGAGCCTAGGAAGGGATTCTAGCCACGTGTGCACCCCGCCAGTGGCTCTGTGGGAGCGGTGGAGATATTCCGAGCTCTCTCTAAGCACTGTAAGGCCCATGAAGGAGTGGGCCCAGGAGAGAGGGGCACCTCCCCTTCAAAGTTCCTTTAGCCAAGAACGGTGGCTCCCTCCACCACCAGTGACTACCCAGCAAGAGCTGGTAGGGAGTGTGTGGCAGGGTGGGGAGTGTGTGGCGGGGTGGGGAGTGTGTGAGGAGACTCTACCAAGGGCTGAACCCTGAGGCTTTGCATCCACAGAGACACAACTTCGGACACGAGCAATGAGGGAAGGCAGGTGTGACAGTGCTACCTAGGTGGACAGCTGGTGGGAGGGACAGTTCCCCTGTCCCTGCCCTCCGGGAGCCTCACGGCCACTCCTTAAGTCACTCTGCCTTCTGATGCTTGTACAGATTCAACCCTGCAGACGCCTTGGAGTGTCACATGCAGACAGCTATGGGGTGTGCTCCAGGGCTACAGAGAATACGCCCAGTCTTGGAGGAGAAAGGACTAAGGTAGGAGATGATACTGACAGCTCTCTAGGCTAAGAGCACTCAGGTGCCAGGCGAATGCATTGGGCACACATATATACCCCCTTGGGACATAACCCTGCTCCAGGCCACTGGTGGCTTTGTAGAAGGCCACAACCTTGATGGCCATGGGCATCAGCTTCTTACCTTCTCCCCATCCCCTGCTGAGAGACAAGATGCCTCCCCAAACCCTATTCGTCAGGAGAAAAGCCAGACTCTGTGTCTTGCACTGAGCTTCCCTTGCTGATAAACAAACCCAGCTCTGAAGTCCCAGACCAGTCCCAACATGGAATCTCAGAAGACAAGAGGCAGAGGACAAATGGGCAAGAAAGGACCATCCTCACCAGGTGTGGAAGACCTGGTGCTGGACCTCAGCTGGGCTGCTGTGCTGTCCCTGCCTCCGGACAAGTCTCTATGCCACCCTGGGGCACTAGGAGAGAAAGCTCTTGGCTGAATGTCCATACTTTCAGGAAAAAATAAAAAAACAAGACCCTTTGGAAATCATTTTTAAATAGGAACAGGAGGTTTTAATCAGAAGAGGGGAGAGGAATTCCTTTGGAGTAATGGCCCAGCAGTAGCACTTCCTAAAGTAATGAGATTTCAGTGTTCACCAATAAAATGTGATCTATTCAGAACTCCAGGAAATAAAACTCCTGAGATAATTTTAGGGTGATTTCAGATGCCTGAGAGGTGTTGCAGCTTAGTCCATTAAGCTGACCTGCAGGGGCAGCTGCCAAGGGCCCGCTGAGGACACCCAGGGAAGAGCTAGAAGACAGTGTCCAAAAGAGAGTCCTGGGGACTCTGGGTCAGTCCGCACGGAGCCCCACCTCCACCAGACACCCCACAATGGATCCCAGCATATCTGCTCCCCCCAGCAGCCACGTGGAGACACGCACATCAGAAACCCACCTCTAACGTGACCACGCAGACATATCAATGTAGCTAGCAGTTCAGTCAGGAACCCCTAAACCCTCTACTGAACAGCTGCTTCCCACCGTAGGTCCTGAGGGTCTCTAGAATACCATGTGAACCTCTGGGCTGATGCCCAACAACCACAGAAGAATCCCATCTGTGAGCCCACACCCAGTGACATGCTGGGGTGACCTCCCAGTGTGTCAAGAGCATTCTATTGTGTTGTTTATACGCCTTCCTCGGCCCTGTCTCGGGTAGCTTCTTCTTTCCCAGCGCCATCCATAGATTGCGTGATGGAT
Source organism: Meriones unguiculatus (assembly GCF_030254825.1). Lineage (NCBI taxonomy): Eukaryota > Metazoa > Chordata > Mammalia > Rodentia > Muridae > Meriones > Meriones unguiculatus. The sequence continues at coordinate 4,620,757 of NC_083351.1, read as the reverse complement.
CCGAAGCATCCATCACATTGTCCCTTCAGCAGGCAGAGATGCCTGATGTTTCCCTGCATGCACGGGTCTGAGAGGCAAAGGGTAATAGGGAAGCAGGACATGATGCTCTTCTCCTTACGGCACCCCCTCCTGGTGCTCAGGCCTGCAATGGCCAGCACTCCCTGGATGTTTGCTTATGAATGATTGCATGGATCCAGACTCATCCTGGTGGTGTGCACCAGTCATGGGCACCAGGTTCAAGATTCAAGTGGACAGCCCACCCTGGCTAAGGACCATCCTTGGGGATAGCCCTGGCTCTCCCGAATCATCTTCCCCCGGCAGCTGATAGGTCCTCGCAGACATCTATTTATGTCTTCCGGGCTCTAAGTTTCAGTGGCATTGTGATGCCATGGCTCCTCACTGTCGTCTCCTCTTGGGTATGACTGATGCCCTGAGACTCAACAACCTGACATGACTGAGAAACACCCACTGTCTGGCTGTAGCCACAGCACTGCAGTAGTTCCAAAGAGCTGTAGGTTCATCATACATGGGAGAAGACACATGTGCCCACACCAGACCCAGAACAGACCTGCCAATCTCAGTGCTCAGGTCCCTCTGAGGGTTCTAGAACCAACCACATGCCCTACAGTTCCGATGTCACCAATCCTGTGACATGTCACTCTGTGGCCGCAGCCAAACCACCTGCTTTAAAAACTGCCAAAGTCTAAAGCCCAAGATGGCCTGAAGGGAAGGATTAAGTGAAGTGTGGCTGATGGATGGTATTCCATGAAAGGTCACCCCCAGATCATCACCCCATTTATTATTTATTAACAGCCTCCGAGACGTGCGTGTCACAGCAGATGTCCGGGACTAGGGAGATGATAAAGTCATATTTTATAGCTGGAGGCCTCTTAAAGGTGTTTAACAAAGAGCTTACAAAGTGATTTCAATGGGTTACAAAATAATTTATTAAGAAGTCACTGTAGCCCAACATTAAAAAAGGTATTAATCACCAGGAGAGATGGATGCAGGAAAAACAGCACAATACGTGTCCTGGGTGACAGTGAGTAAGCGCTGCAGCCTGCTGATGCGGCACTTGGGTTGTGCAAGGGCGATGACACGCCTCTATACCCCTCACGCCTCACGCTTGGTGTCCCCTCTGCTTGGGGCAACTTCTCCGCAACCCTCCTCTCTGGAGAGCTTGTCCTGACTGAGAGGGCTAGCGAAAGCAGTCATGACTCTCCAGTAACCACTGTCTCTACCCGAGTGAACCCGCCAACGTGATCCAAGACCAGGCACTCTCCCCACACCACCCGCTCCACCCAAGTCCAACCACACGATCCAAGACCATTAACCGCCCACACCGACCTCTTCTATCTAAGCCCACCAACATCATTCAAGACCAGTAACTCTGCTCAAACCACCTCCTGTATCACAGCTGCCAACTCAGCTCTCCTCTCGAAAGACAGAACACATACCAGCTGCAATTGTTGTGGCCGGGATGTGAAGCAGGCAGGTGACACGCATAAGGCTCTCAGGAGGAGAGATGGGCATCTGTGGCTTCGAATGAGTACTTGCGAGAGGCAGGTACAGAGAAGAGTCTGGGGCTGGTTTCCTAGAACACAGATTATGGCTTACACAGTTGAGGAATACTAAGCACCCAGAGGGTAGATATCAGAAACTCCTCCTCAAAGAGCAGCCAAGACTGAGAGCAGCCCCAGGGCTTAGGGAATTACGAGAGATACAGCCAGAGTGAAACAGAGAATCAATGATTAATACGCATGGACCCAGCTTGAAGGCAAGCTGGTGCAACTCACCACGAAGGAGAGGCTGCTCCCTCCCCACCAGGGGCGTTGCTGCTCCAGATTCCTCTAACCAGCGCAACACCTCTCTTGCATAAGAAATTGATTGTCACACATAAAAGTTTAATGTACCCCCAGCCTTTCGGGTTAATATTTATTACATGGGATGAGATTCACTTTGACTTTTTAAAAAGTCAAGCTGTGGGAAAGTCACCAGGTGACGAGACTCACAGTCCCAATTTCTCCCCCCACAGAGAGTCGCAGAGGCCTTGAAGGAAAGGGACATGGTTCCCAGTGATCTGGGCTTCTTGGGTTTCACCTCTTGACTGGGCCAGCTCTGACTCATCTGTCAAGTGTCTTCTATGAGGCCACCTCCTCAGGGAAGCTTTGTCTAGCCACACTCCTTCCTCAAAAAACTTTCCATACTTAGAAGCTGGGAACCAAATATGTCCTGCTTGCATTCCCAGCCTGCCTGGCCCAAGCTAAGATTAGAACAGACTCACCAAATAAATGAATGCACGTGGTCCAGTATGACGGCGAAAGCTTGCAATGGGGAAGGAGCACAAACTGCAAACATACTGTGTCTCTTTGTGATGGTTAAAACTGTCTGTCACCTCACAGGAGACACAGCCTCTGCGGGTGCTGGGAGGGGACGGCCTTGATTTGCTTAAGTGGAGTGGGAAGAACCCACACCCTAACTGTGAATCATCATTTCATAGGCTGAGCTCTTGCCTGCATAGAAAGCAGAAAGCATGCTGAGCCCCAGTGTTCATCTCTTTGCTCCCTGACTGGAAACGAAGTGACCAGCTGCTTCCTGTTCCTCCTGCCATGACTTCCCCACCATGATGGACTGTGTCCCTTAGAAATGTGAGCCCAGACAACCTTGTTCTTCCTTAAAAGCTGCCTTTGTCAGGTATTTCATCACAGCCACAAGACAGTAACAGATCCACACTACTTTCTGTCGACAGACTCAAGGAGTCTGTCATTCTCCCTGGTCAGAATGGCAGATAGTAGCTGAAGAGCCAAACTGTGACTAAAGCTGCCCTGAGTTGGAAGAAAATTCCAGAACATCACCCCTCACACCTAGCCTATCTTCCAGGGGCAAATCCCATTAGCAGTGGTCGAGCACAGGCTGATTTATGTGCTGCAGAAAACGACCCCATTAAGCCTGGCAGTAAAGTCCCTTCAGCCTCGGTGCACTGTGTCCTGCCTGCCAAGTGGCTGCAGACAGAGGTGTGGGAGGAAAAGGCCTCTCCTCCCACCCCCTTCTTCATGGGTAGAGAATCCTAAAACCCTTGCCAGGCCCAGGGAATGTGCAGCAAAGAGGGCAGGATGCAATGGACTCACACAAAAGCCCTGAGCATCCACTGTGCTCCAGCACAGGGTGGTGACGCGGGATGCCTGCCATCTTGCGAGGTCCTGGATCGGCCCTCTGGATGGGGATGTTCTCACAGTTTGCAAGCAGGAAGCTGGGCCTAGACATGAAGTCACCTAGCCCAGGTTCTGTGTGGGAGAACTCGGACCCCTGATATGAACGTGTTTCACACCAATGCAGAGGCCGCCCTCTCAGCCACCTGACTCAGTGTCCTGGGGACAGGTCTGTGGAGGAAATGGGTTCCGGGTCTGCTTCAGGCGCAAGCCCCCACTTCACAGAAGCAGAGCTTGTCTCCTTTTCCAACCTCTGTGTCTCCCAAGATTCCCGCTGAAACCTTGGACCCCAAATTCTCAGACTGTGACCTTTAGAGATGCGGTCTTATAGAGGTTATCAGGTTAAAATGACGTCTCAAGACAGACCCCAGTCCAACACGGCTGCATCCTTCTGGATGCAGAGATTTGGACTGGCACGAAGCCAGTGTCAGGATGGTGCTCCACAAGCCAGGGAATGCTAGCAACCATGAGACTGGGGCCGAGCTCAAGATGCCTTCACTGTCATCAGAGACTGAAGTGACAAACTTAGGTGTAAGCCATCCGGGTAGTGGACACGGTGTCCCCAGCAAACACATCCGCTAGCCCGGCCTGTGTCTAATGTGGTCACAGGTAGGTGATTTCTCTTACTGACTCTTGTGCTCCCACCCTGCCCTCTTGCATCTTAGGGCTTGTGTCCAAAATCCTGGAAAAGGGTGCTAAAGGAGCTGCCACATGTAGGCCCAGACAGCCCTCCCTCGGAGATCACTCGTTGCACCTCTGATGTACCAGTGGCCAAGCATATCATGTCACCAAACAGCTGAAGGCAAATTGCAAACACGGAATGGGAGAAAGGAATTATGTCTAAGGAAAGACTTGGGGAGAGGCACCACACAGCTGACGGTTGAAGAATGATGGGTGCTCGGGGAGTGGGGAGGGGTGCCGGAAGCCTGTGTATGTCAGTGGTGATTGTGGGAAGCCCAGCAGAGGGGAGCTGCCAGTAGAAGCAGGGACTGCCAGCCACCTAGCTCTGCTGTTAGCGACAACCTTGGCAGCTTTTTACAGCCTCTCTACCTGGCATGGGAATGAGGACAAGATGGCTGCCCACTGGCCCCTGATGTCACCAGCGTCTCAATGAAAAGGCCTCAGTGGCACCCACAAGTGCAGAGAAAACAAGGCTATGGAGGACGACTGTCGGGAGCCGCTCCCGCCATTACAAGATGGCGCCGGTTTCCTGCTTCCTGGTTCTTCTTGCCAAACGTTGTCTTGCGATGTACGCATGCGCCACTTTATGCTAATGTAGGTTTGGTTGTTCTCCCTATTGGAGAACACATGCTAATTGGGTTTTGTGTAGAGCACCAATCACAGACGAGCAAGTCACCCTGCTGGCTATTTAAGCAGAGCACGCACAGGGTTTGGGGTCCTTCTCCATCTACTTTCAAGAGCTTCGCAATAAAACTGCTGCTGGACAAATCCTCTGTTGCTGCGTCATCCTTATCGGCAAAGGCTGCGCGCGACAGACGACTTTGCCAGCAGGTCCCCCCCAATGTCCTTCTTTATATCCTTTGTACAGACAAGGCTCCCCAAATGTTCTAGATGGGAGCTTCCCATTTCTCTACTTGCCTCAAAGGCTGCTAAAAGGTGAGAGCTTTATAGCCAATGCCATCAGGCCACAGGGCCCCTGCCCCTGCCTCAATTGCTAATGCCAGCCTCACAGGCTTCTTTGCCAGGGTAGACAAAGCCAGAGCTACCTGTCCCTCCATAAAGAATGTATGCCACCACAAGAAATCCCATCAACAACACTTCAAAGGCTCATTTGGTCTGGATACAGCACTCCTTCCTCCTTTCTCGACCATGTGCCTATCAGGTAATGTGAGCGAGGAAGGAAGAAACCCAACCAGGCTCAGGAGGCTCCCAGAAGGGAACCTGAGGGACAATGGAAAATGTTGTCCTGATGGCCCTGGAAAGCGGGGATGGAAAACCCTGTCTGCCTTAGATGTGGGCCACCTAAGAGTAAGGACATCAATGAAAACTACAAACAGTGTAAAATGCCACCAAGCAGATGATAGGTTTATTCCTCATTATGAGACGTATGACATGCTCGGACTCCTGGTGAAATAATGAAGTCCATTTTTAACGTCTGCTTCTGTGACTTCCACATAATAGGTGAATTTACCCCGCGGCCACATCTGCCCATCAAAGGGACCCAGACTCTTCCTTCTATAGCATTTCCCTGAGCTGGGCCTCCCAGCCTGGTTTTGGTACTGCTGTCCAGCCGCAATCAATGGCACTCACAAGGCACAGGAGCCAAAACCCTGAGCAGCCCTGGAAGGCGGGCCTGGCATAGAATACTCTCCATCTGTCCCATAGGTGACACCCTGTTCTGCCCTTGGGACTTGTCCCTCCAAACACACATTGGCCTTTTAAAGCACCCATTGTTGGTGACACCTGTGGTTTAGAGAATTTTTTAAAAAAATTTATTCATATGCCACATATGTGTGTGGTTGCCTGAGGAGGCCAGAAGAGGACACAGATCCTTTGGAGCTGGAGTTACAGACAGATGTGAGCTGTTCCATGTGGGTGCTGGGAACCAATTTGAGCAGCAAGTGCTCCTTATGGCTGAGCCATCTCTCCAGCCCCAACCTGCCCATTTAAAGATAATGAAAACAAAAGCAAATGAGTAGACAAACCAGGATCTCTTCCATAGCTTTCCAGGGCCCATTAGATAGATAAAAAGGTTTATTCTTTGAGAGGATTATTTATATGTATGCATACTTTCTATGGGTGTGAACCCATGGAGGTCAGAAGAGGGCATTTGACCTCATGAAGCTGGAGTTATAGGCAGTTATGAGCCTCCTAATGTTAGGACAGTAAATGCTCTTAACCTCAAAGCTATCCCTCAACCCCCCCCCAAAAAAAAGGTTCTTTGGGAAAGCTTAGATGGCCCCCAGTCTAGCTTAGAAGATGGTTCACCATTTCCTCCACCTCATCTCATCCTTCCTCACATCTATGGAGGGGAGAGGCTATGCTCCGGCATGTCACCTGTGCTAATGAACAAGGAAATGGGGTACAAGAGGTCCAGCCACTTGCTGTTGAGTATCTAATTAAGAGGTCAGTGCCAGGACTTAAGACCTGAGCAGCCCAGCAGCTCCTGTTCTTTACCAGGAACCCTGCATGGTCCCTATGGTTCCCACAGGACAGGCTTTGGAATGGAAGCTGGGTTCTGCCTCCCTGGAAACTGCTGCTTCCTATATTTGGGGGTGGAAGGTCAGAGTTGGGAAGAGAATCACTGGGTGAATTCTCTCTTCCTTGGCACAAAACAGCACCTCTGGCTTCCTGTATAAATTTCCTGAGCCAAAAAGTGCACCACAACACCAACAGGCTGTGGTAGCCTTAGCCTTCAACAGGACCCAGGACACCAGAGTGAAGGGATTCCAGAGAGCCAGTGCTTCAACTACGGGTTTTTGGAAAGGTCATCAGGAGGAGGAACAGACGGGCACACAGGTGGGTATTGAGTGGATGGCCGTAGCACAGATACCCATCAAATCTTCACTGACATCGGGGGGCCAGGAATGCACCTACCTAACCCTAGAAAAGGGAACAAAAGCCCACAAGAATGGTGTGATGTGTCCTTGGTCACAGTCAGCGAATGGAAGAGTCGGGATTTGAATCTGTGTCTAATGACTTCAAAGCCCCATGGGTGGTTTTTGGCTTGTTGTAGATTTTTGTTTGCTGGTCGAGGGTATGCTTGGTGGGGGTTCAGGCAGTTTGGGTTCGCTTCTTTTAGATCTGGGGTGTCACTCAGATGGAGACTCCCTGAGAGTGTCAGACAGAGACCTGGGCTGAGGATGGAGACCAGAGCTGAGCTAGAAGTGGGGACATGAGGAGCCATTTGCTTACAGAAGGGACAAGCTGACTCCAACCTCAACGACAGCTAACTTCTTGTACAATCATGATCTCTGCATCACCAGTGAGACAAAACTGGGTGTGTCAGAAGTCTGGCTGTGTGTGGCCGAGTTCACGCCTGGTCTAGGCAGACAGATGAGGTCCCTGCTGTTTTGTCTTTCTGCATTCACCCCTGTTTTGGGATGGTGATGCCTGATGTTCCGTATGGTAATCCCTGGAACGTAGAGTCACCCGACAGCACTTGTGGCTATGCGGACAAGGTATGTCTGTCCCTGGCTGGTCACGGTCTTTATGGGCTCTCCTCTCTGTTTATGGGTGAGGCGGGCTCACTGAGAGCCGTGAGAGCTTTCTGTCCCAGGCTCTGCCTTCTCTTCCCAGATAGAGCCTTGCCAAGAGTCCTGGCCTGAGTCAGGAAGAAAGGAAAACTACCAGGTGAGAAAAAGAGAAGGCCCTCACTCCTGAGCTGGACCCCAGCATGCGCCCAAGCTAAGTTCCCACATTACTCCCCCGAAAGGCGAGTCTCCAGCGCTTACAAGAACTCCCAAGAGCCAGAGCTGCTGGACTGAAACCAGAGGCCAGGCAGGTGTGTGGTCTGTTGTAATTTACTTTAAAATGCCTGGGAAGCATCTCTGGGCGGGTGGTAAAGGATCTTCCCCAGACAGGAAGTTGGTGATGACACACCCAAACACGTGTATACACCCCGAGCCCACACGGTCACAAATGTGGATGCTGTGTCTTTGTTATTACCAAGACAGGAGAACCTGGAACCTGGGTGGTGTCATGTCCAAGGGTCTTGGGTGGGCATAAGCTGCAGGGTCTCCTTGATTATTCTTTCTTGGGGAGCACAGAGCAGATCTCCTAGAAGACATAGCGGTGCCTTGGAAGTGCCCAGTAACAGGATGGACCAGTGTCATTGGGCATTGAAGGCAGTTTCCAACTGACACATGGCCGCCTCCCTCCTTCGTGCGCTCCTGCTCTCCCAGTCAACCTCCTTCTCTCCTTCCCACCCTTAGCCACAGTAACTTCCATCACAGCGGCAGTGGCCCGGCACTCTCTTGATGCTTCAAATCTCTGCCCTCCTGTTTCCTGGCATATACTGGTGACACTGAAAGCAGGGATGTGCCACTTCACTATTTTTTTTTTAATAAAAACTCTTGCACAGTGCTCTCAGGGCTGCTGTCCTCATGGTCAGGCGAAGTTCATGATTTGGTCGTAATAATGCTCTGTTTATACTCGCCATAAATGTCAGACCTGGGTAACAGGCTGCAGCTGCATCTAATCCCCACAACACTGGGATTCGTGCCTAGCTACGAATGCAGAGCCAAAAGGTTTCCCGTGTCCACTGCTCCTGGAAAGCCCCTGATAGAGCCCACCCCACAAGACAGGTAGGCGAGGGGGTGAAGCTCTGCGAGGGAACTGGGACACACCTCTTAGGTCGGGTTCCGGGTCCAGGCCCATTGCCCTTGCTCATCCGACCTCCACAGAGGCTGTGCTCAGAGCACTGCTCAGACGGAAGACATCACACGCTGTCCTTGGTCTGCAGTGGGGGAGGGTGGTTTTCTGCTTCTGCAGAAGGAAGACTTATAGGTCTGAGGAGGGGGTGCTTGCTCTTCTTCCAGTAAGTGAGCCCCAGTCTAGAAAGACTGCCCCTTTGCTGATCACTCGGTGGGGGGGGCCTGGTGTCACACTTGACTGTTTGGGGGCCTTGAGCAGCACTCAGATTCACAAGTGACCTCGTCTTTCTTCAGTCCCCAAGTGAAAGCAATCACTCAGACATGTGGTTGCAAATGTGAACAGCCAGTGGGGCTCATCCCACAGGAAATACAAGCTTTGATGTGTGGCCCATCTGTGGCAAGTCCCCACAGGGTCAAGGATTCTCAGGGCACTGAGACACGCCATGGTAAAAATGACCAGGGGGCCACAGTGTGCACAGAAGGGGGGCGCTCCACTCTTGGGGTCCCAGAAGTCCCCACAAGCAGCTGCTGGAGTAGAGCAGTGGCCGACTGGGAGCCCTGTCAGTATGAGTGGACACAGGCTTAATGTGTCTGGATGCAGCAGGGACTCCTGATTACCCCAGGAATTTTTTTTAAGTGCATGTGTGCATGTGTATGTCTGTGTGTGCGTGTGCACATGTGTAAGCATGCTCGTGTCCAGATGTCCACACATTACAGTTTCTTAATGTTAGAATAGTCCCACATTTTTAGAGCAACTGTGTACTAAAACTCCTGGCATCCATCTTGACTCTAGAGAAAGAAGAAAGAAGTATCCAAAAGTGACAGTTCCTGGGAGAGAAGCGGACTGCATGGAGGAGCCAGGAGCCCCGCCCAGGAGGCCTCTGGGTCAGGCTACCGGCTCTTATCTGCATGAAGCTTCCAGAAGCTTCTGGCACTTTTATTTTAGTCAAATAAAAGTTGGCATGTGAATCCCACACAAGCCTATGATCCTGCAATTGTGTTCCTGGGGATCTTGACTAAGGTGGGTGGTCTCAAAGGACCCCTCGGGCAGGAGGTGCAGGGACTGTGTTCACAGCAGACTACTTCACCTGTAACCCCCACTTCCAAGATGCTCTGGGCTCTGGGATACTTGATGACCTCAGAACAGCTTCTGAGGAACACTGATAGGTCCTGGGAAGTGTGTGTGTGTGTGTGTGTGTGTGTGTGTGTGTGTAAGATGGTGGTAGCCAGGCCACTAGTGCCTCACCCTAGGTCATGGGCCCATCATGGGACCCACCCTTGTGTAAGAGCCCCTCCCACCCCCTCCCACCCCCAGCCCTGCCCAAGTTAGACCCAAACTGAGACACCACCAAGGGCAGATGCCCAGGTGGTCCTCCTACTCAGTCAGACCTTGGGAGAAGTGACGGCTCCCTGACCTGTCCTTAGAGGCCCAGTAGACATATTGGACTACTTTGAACACAAGCCTCAGCTATGCCTGACTTCAGTGCTGTTACAGGCTGAATTGTGACACACACACACACACACACACACACACACACACACACACACACGCTCACACACACACACACACACACACGCTCACACACACACGTGATTCATGTTCTGAACTCCAGTGTCTGTAGAGGCTGCTTCGCTTGGAAACCTGGTCTTTGCATATGATCAGATTGGAATGAGGCCATTAGGGTAGGTTCCAATTCAACATGGCCACCCCTCGTTAGACTCGCAAATGTGACAGCAGAAATAAGCATGCCCTTGGAGGAGGATCCTGAGAGGGCATGGGGAGGACACAGCTACCGTGTGCCACAGAAACTCGAGGAACCAGAAGCCAGGGAGGTCTGAAAGCTCAGGAGCCCACCCTGCTGATCCACAGCTCTGATGTCCAGACAGAGAGACTCCAGAGAGAATGCATCTTTGGAGGCTCTGAGAGCCCCTATCCACAGCCTTCAGTACAGCGACCCCAGAAGGGCAAAACACGTGTCATGATTACCACCCTCCAACCCTCACCTGACATTGCCATCTTTGTTCTGTGTTCACGAAGGGAAGGTGAGTGACAGCTCTGGCCTTGTGAAGGCTCTGTCCCCAGATACTCCTGACACAGAGCACAACCGTGGCTCAAAGATAAAGACTTGGGTTCAGGTTCTGTCATACTGCCTAACTTGCTGTGCAATTTTGCATAAGTTACTAGGCCCTTCTGAGTTTTACTTTGCCCGTCGGAAAGATGCTGATTATCAATAACAGGTCCTTGAAGGCCTGCTCTGTGGCTAGCTGAGAAACACGCGTGTAAAGGTGTAAGGTCACGCCTGGCACATGACAGTTGGATGGTTGTTCAGTTGAGGAAAGCGGGGTACTATAGAATCCAGTCAGTGTCTGCCATGCCAGGATGTCTGACCTCCACTCAGCCCTCAGGAAAGCGGTCTTTTCTGTGCTCCCAGGAGTTGATCAAAGTGCTTATGGGCCCTCCATTTCTCTCTCCAAGCAGAGCATGCCCTGCTCCATCCAAAAAAGGCATGATGTGACATGCTATCCAAAACAGACTGCCTCTGAGATAATGGCACTCCCACAGTCCTCCAAGGACAGTGAGGACACTCCACAGGGCTGCCAGTGGGATTTCAGGGACTTGTAAGACACCCTGAGTGCTGGTGCTTGGCTGTAGATGCTATACACTCTTTTGCGGGTCTTTTCTTGTCTTTCTTTGTGGAGACAGGGTCTCTCACTAACTTGAAACTAGCCAAGCAGACCAGACTCGCTGAGCAGTGAAGCCCCAGGGACCTTCCTGTCGCTGTCTTAGGGGTGCTGGGGTGACAAGTACAGTCCACCTTACCCTGGACCTCCTTTCCAATGTGGGTTCTGAGGATCAAATTGTGTTCCTCATGCCTGTGCCATCCCCCCAGCCCTGGATCCAGGGTAAGGATGGTAAGAATGAATCCCTTGTTGCCACACCCAGGCTGACATAATGTGGTGGGCTCAGCAGACATGGACAGCGTGGGATGAACCCCTAAGGGATGACCGAGGGCACCTGCGAACACAGATGGCCTAGGAAAGGGAAGCAGGGAAGCAGAGAGGGAGCTGTCTTTTCAGGACCCCAGAAAGGAGGCAGTTGGAAAGGCTGTGCTCCATGCGTATGAGGCAGTAATTAACAGTCGAAGGCTGGTCCTTTTGTTGAATGCTTTGGGATGCCGTCTCCATTTTGCTGACTTTGGAGAAAAGGATGGTGATAAATAAATGTAAAGCATGCGGGCGATGGTGCGAAATGATGCTTCATCTAATTATCGCCATTCCGAGGCGTCGTTAACACGCGAGCACGGAGAATGATAATGACTTCTGTGGTTCGTCACAGCCCGGATTTGCCATCTTAAGCCCTCAGCGCAGGGACACAGTATTCCCTGGGACAGACTCTCTCACAGACAAATGATGGCATTGCATGAGGAGGTAAGAGGAAATGAGTCACTGTGGCCAAATTGAAAAGGGCACAGCGACTGCACGCAGGCTTCCGGGACTGCCGGGAGAGGGCCCAGAAAGTCAGGCAACGAGAGAGTGACTTTGAGGGGCACCCGAGAGGGCTGCTGGAAAGTCTCCCCTCCGTGGCAGATACCTCATGATACAGGGGATGCGTTGGCTCCATCTTTCTTCGGTGCTTAAGGGATAGAAGCACCCGTGGACCCTGCCATTCAGAAGGATGAGGCTGAAGGTCTGAAACTTCCCTTTCACTGGCCTTATTCTCTAGGTTCCTACTGTCTGTCTGTTGTCTCAGACTGGAATCTCACTCAGTGGGCACGTGTCTGCCCACTGACAACGTGACTGTCCCATTCAGTTGGTTCTGCTCCCCCCGCTCCCTGAAGGTGCTGTGCAGTCACCCTATGCTTCCATAGGCACCTCAGCCTCCACCCTGTTGTGGGCATATTTTGCCCCTTCTTGGGCTCTGCTGGGTACCACAACTCCACATTTGGACCAGGAAGGTACACACACGATGACTGACCAGAGGGCTGTGCTGATGTGGGAAGAGTGGAAATGGGACCACCGAGGCCTTGGGGTTAGAAGGAAGGTCTGGGTGCTGAAAGAGAGGAGACAGGTGTGCCAGAGAGCAAGGAGGGACGGCTGGGGCTAAGGAGCCAGAGCAGAGGCACCAAGAGGTGGCAAAGTACATGAGCAAGCTGCGCACAGCAGCCCTACACCATGGCTGCTCCTGCCCTGTAGTCTGGCCTCCAAAGGCTGCCCAGCCCCGTGCTGGCTTCGCAGCCACTCGCCGACCAAGGTTAACTTGCCCGGGCACATAAGTCCACCTCAAAGCCTCTGAGACTACACATGTGACTTCTTTGGAAATAGGGCCTATATAGGCTTAATTAAGGATCTCAAGCTGGATTTGGGTGGCATCTAAATTAAATAGCAGTGTCTTCAGAGTAGACAACAAAGGATGCACAAACACAGCATTGCAGGGTGATGTGGCCTGGAGGCTGAACTGACGTGGCAGTTCCCGGCCTCTGCTGCTGCGAAAGAATAGTCTGTTTTTTCAAACAATCCAGTTCATGATTGTTATGGGACCGATGGGTAAACAAGCAAGATGAAGCATTGAACAACTGAACACTCTGACACAGGAGCAAGGCATTCGGTCCAGAGAGCCAGCGTGACAACGGGAGTCTGAGGTGACAGGGCTCGGGACGGCCTCAGCCTCAGCCTGCCCTGTGGTCTCGGGCCTAGAGAGAGCCTGGCCTCTCCCTGGAGCATTGTTCCTCCTGGGAACATGAGGGCTGGACACAGATGCTCTGCCCCATGGCCGTCAGAGCTCGCTGGTGACATTTATTCTGGTGTCCTCTCTGAACACAGAAAGCAGCTAGGAAGGCAGGCTTTATTTGGCTTCCATGTCCCAGCCATAGTCAACCACACAGGGCAGTCAGGACGGAGATGCAGGCAAGAGCTTGAAGCAGAACTACGATGGAGTGCCACTTGCTGGCTTGCTCCTGGGCTCACGCTTAGGCAGCTTTCTTACCCAGCCCAAGGCCACCTGTCTAGGGATGGTGCCACCCACCATGGCCTGAGCGCTCCTACATCAATCAATCACCAATCAGATTTGGCAGCAAGCACCTTTACCTTCTGAGCCATATCACTGGCCCTCTCTATTATTTAAAAAAAAAAATCCACAAGAGACAGATTATCGCTCAAGCCCTGCCAGCTGCAGGAGCATGCAAGACAACACAGTTGAGGCCCTCTGGCCTTGGGGGACGGAGCACGGGGCTGCCACACCTATGTGCCTCACATGCCATAATCTCCAGGAGCCTTGCCCATAACAAAACAGCCTGTCCCTTCCAGATCCCCGGGCTACCCAGAGCCACTGAGCCTTGAGTCTGATTTCACAACGGTGTGCCTGCCACTTAACGCGGGAAGACATTACTTATAAAGGATGATTCCGAAAGGAAAGTTTGGGGTTTTATTATACCTCTGGGCTAGATTGGGCGATCTTGGAAGAAATAAGGTTGTACCCTTTTCATTTCCTATCCACAGGACAATATTTTAGCGGCGTGAGGGGTCAGGGAGAAGAAGCCAGGGGCGGGCGCCGCATGATGCATGGCCGTAGAATCAGGGCCCACTGAGCACGGAGGGCACCTGTCTCCACCTTAATAGGAGCAAGGAGATTGTGTCTGATTGATGGGGAGTGGGAAATGCCTCTCAGAGGACATGCCGGGGTTGCAGAAAACAGTCTGCCCACCAGTTGCCCAGAACTGTGTGTGCCGAGGCACACTCTATTTTAGCCCCGGGCCTCTTCTCACTGCTCTTCAATGCCCTGCTGGGTTGTACAGAAAATTCTCTCCTCCTCCCCACTCTCTCCTCTTTCCAGTACTGGGGTTCAGTAGCCTGCCTACTAACATGGCTCTGGCACGTGATCGAGGACCCCATGTTGTAGGATCTAAGACAAGAAGATTGGTTTGGTTACTATTTGTTGCTGTGTCAAAATAAAATGGCCAAAAGCAACCTATAAAAGAAAGTTTATTCGGCCTATGCGGGAAGGGATACGAGTCCATCACGGTGAGGAGGCAAGCTTGGGGGCGGGGGCAGGAAGCCGAGGGAGGGCGCACATCTCTAACCACCCCCCAAAATGAGACGGGGCCACACCCCTGCTGACACACTTCAGCAAGGTTCGCCTAACAGTGCCAGTGTGCAAGTGCATGAGCCAATTGGGGACAGTTCTCATTCTAGCCTCCCTGGGGACCAGTCCTCCAGGGCCACTTCAGGCCCCGCTGGGCTTGAGGTGGGGGCGGCCGGAGGGCCATTTCTTCCCATCCCTGGGCTCAGAGTTCTCCGGTATCACCTCTTCCCCAGGTCCTAGACTAACAGCTGTGTCCAACCTTTTGGCAATTTCAAACACTGTCATTTCCAAAGCCCACACTTAAGAACTGCACAGCTAAGTCACACACACACACAATCACAGTGGGTTTTGTAAGTTTATGTTTTTGTGTTGAGCGGTTGTTGTAATAAAACATCCAGATAAAAAGTGATGTAAGAGGGAAACGGATTGATTAGGCTTCCACTTCTGGATCCTAGGCCATCACTGAGAGACAGTCACGGCAGGAACTACAGACAGCCAGTCACACCACACCCACCACCAACAGCAAAGAGAAAACCGATTCATTCCTGCTTGTGTGTTCCTCACAGCTGGCTTCTTCACTCTTACACAGGTCGAGGCCCAGCCCAGAAAATGGTGAGGTCTCCATTGGGCTTCCCACATCAGTTAGCACCTCTAACTGGTTAGAGTCTCTCACAGACATGCCTATAGCTCAACCTGTTCTAGGCAGCTCCTCCATTGAAACTCTCTTCCCCGGTGACTCGGGGCTGTGTCAAGTGGATGGTTAACGAGACGGCATGGCGTCCTCATCCACAGCTCTCTGAGGTGGCATGCAGCCCACAGGCTGTAGGCTGGACAGCCCTGCAAGACTCATCTCGGCAGGTCACAAGCAGATTGCCACAGAGGTAACAGCTCAGCAGGAAAAGCACATGACTCATGCTACCCTACCCGCCTTCTTTCTAGAAGTGCCAGGGAGGTGCCAGCTGAGTCAGCCATCAAGAGGGGGTCGATGACCTTCCCTGAACCTCAGAGAGACCGGAGAAAGCCCAGGGTCTGTCAGCTTCACTGGCTCAGACAAGCACGTTGGACTTTCAGAGTCACCAAGCTGTGGCATCTGCCCTTCACGCTAGTTACCAGAGACTTGGAGTGAGTCCTGGAGATGGTCCGCAAGCAAACTTGAAAGATGTCACATTCAGTTTGATTTCCAATAAGGAGGCCACTGTGCACCCCAGTTCCCTCACTGGTAAAGGACGCAGTGACTGCGGGTGTGAGACTCAGTGAGGTGCTGTGTAGACATGGCTTGTCAGGCAGAGCTAGCTCACGGTCAAGGGTAATGGCTGCTGAACTCTGTCTCCCAGCAGGATGGACACAGACGCCATGGGGAAGGGTGCCCTGGCCGTGCCTGATCCTGTAACTCCCCAGGTGATCATCTCTAGGCCCTACCCTTCCAACCTCACAGGAGCCCAGCCTGGCACTTCATTCCACCAGCTTCCCAGGGAGATAACCTCTGCTTCTAGCCCCTCAGGTGGCCAACTCAAGAACCCTGCCCCTCTGCCCCATAGGAGGCCAACCCTGGCCCCTTGTACCTCAACCCCTTCCTGCAGGCTCAGTCCCCTGTCCCCTTAGCCTCTGGAAGGTCATCCCTGGATGCTTAGTTCATCTAAGGCCCAAGAAACCAGCCCCAGCTCAAGTCCCTTCAACTTCACGGGAGGCCATTCTTGGGCCCATGTCCTTTTAGCTTCATAGGAGTCAGCATTGGGCCCCTATTCCTCTTGCCTCCCAGGAGCCAGACCCCGGCCCCTTCTGAAACCCAATTTTGCCTTCCAGATGTAATAGTGTTTTATCCTTCAAGAACAGAGAACACAACCTCTGAGTTGTCCAGCCCTGAATTGCTGAGAGCACACACTGACAGAATTTACCCTGGGATGCTCCGGGGATGCCAGGCTAGCCTGGTTGTGACCACCCCAGCCAGGACCACAGTCGCTTGAGCAGTTCAGTTCTTGTTTGCAAGAGAGGCCTGACAGGCAGGAGCAACAGCTTGAGTTGGGGAGAAACCACTCCCCTGATAGGAACTCATTTCATCTTTCCCATTCATAGGGCCTCGACACATTTCAACTGCTCCTGGATACTAGAGAATAGAAATATTCTCATGAATCCAGACACAGTGATGACTGGCCCTTTCTTCTGGAGTGTGTACCATTCTGTTCGAGGCCCATGGACTTGGAACAGAGAGTGGAGCCTGCTGTGTCTTCCAGTCCCTTAGCAGCCCAGTGCCCCAACATGCTCTCTTTCTACTAAAAACCCCTGTGCTGTGGCTGGCACAGCTCGGGCAGCTCTGTGGCCAACTAGAACCCAGAGCTCAGGGGCCAGTTGTCCACAGCCTGCAAGGATGGGGATGTCTACCTCAGAGACCCTCGGGGCTCGAGAGCCAGAGAGGTTTTTGTCAAGGCTGAGTCTTGGTTTGGAAGCCTGACCTTCCAGGATACTTCCTGCCATGTGTTTGCCATGGTGGCCACTCCAGTGGCTTG
Source organism: Meriones unguiculatus (assembly GCF_030254825.1). Classification (NCBI taxonomy): domain Eukaryota; kingdom Metazoa; phylum Chordata; class Mammalia; order Rodentia; family Muridae; genus Meriones; species Meriones unguiculatus. The sequence continues at coordinate 4,603,629 of NC_083351.1, read as the reverse complement.
TGGACTGGGTGTGGGTTTGTCCATGGCAGGAACTCCTGAAGAGTGAGGACTACATCTGCCCAAGTCATGGGTTGATGAAGAATTTGTATTGATGTTCTTGCCAAATGAGACAGTGCATGGATAGAAGGATAGATGGAGGATGGATGATGGATGGATGGACAAATGGATGGATGGATGAACAGATGGACAGACAGATGGATGAATGGATGCAAGAATGTATGTATAAAAGCAAAAAGTGGGGGGATAGAGAGACAAGAGGGAGGAAAAGAGGCAGAGTGGAAAAGAGGGGGGAAGGTCTCCTAGGTGAATGAAGGTTCAGCAGCTGCCAGGGAAGCAGCCATGCTGTATGAGAGGCCTGGGCCTCCCTTCACCTAGGCTTCTCTACAGGGACACACATATCTGCCCTGCCCTGCCTGACCTGTTCCTCTGAGAACCTGACTAGAGGGACAACCTGCCTGCCTTTTTCTGGATGCACAGATGAGGGAGGCAAAATGTCTCAAACTTCCTACAGTCTAACCCTCATTAGAAAGTCTTGCCAGAGGAGATTAAATGACAGGCTAGAGCCAGGGCTTGTGGCCATGGACCATGTCCAGTGGCCACCTGTATTTGTAAATAAAATTGTACAGGAACCCAGCCATGTCTGCTCATTTCTCCCGTGTCTCTGGCTGCTTCTTGACTAGACAACAGAGGTTAGGTGAGCCACAAAGATCAGACAGCTCAAAATACCTGAAAGTCTTATTGGCTGGCCCTGTGCAGGCAAGGGCTGCTGATTCCTGGGACAGAGCCTCACTTGATGCCTAGGAGAGACGGTCTGGGGCTAGCCCCCCCAAAGAAACTGTTGTTTCCCACATACCTATTCTGGAAGAGAAAACTAGGGGAGCAGCTGTGGGGAATGGCCATGGTGGAGTGCTTTAGAAGGGCGACTGGAAAAGCAGGAGGTGTCTAAGCGGGACTGGTCTGCACTCAGGATAAGGGCAGCAGCCTCTTGAGGCTCATCTGAAAATGGCATCGGTTCGTCCAAACTGTGCCTTCTGAGACCGGGACCAAGGACTGCTGTGTAGGGAGCGGTCTGCCTTACCTGGCTTTGCTTTTATTTTTTAAATCAGCTTTAGTGTGATACACTTACCCACACATTGTTCTCCCATCTAGAGCTTACACCTTGCTGGGTTTTAGCGTACTCAGAGTTGCCCAGTTCGCTCTAGAATTCAGAACTTAAAATTTAGAATTCAAATACAGAGCTTAAATTGAGTGAAGTATTGAATTTAAAACTAACTTTAGAGTATTTTAGAATTATTTTTCAATTGTTCTTTACATTGAAGTAATTTCTTTAGACTCCACATAAAATTGGCCATTTTAGTGGCTTCGAGGTATGAGGTCTGCTTTCATTAAGAATGGTTACATGACCATATTGCCATTATGGCCATGGCTGTGGACTTTGAACCCCTCTGCTACCAGATTTGCAGGACTCGTGTGTACTTGACAAGGTGCTGTCACACGTGCTTCACTTCAGAGTGAAAGGTCACACTCTTTCATGTGAACTCCTCAAGGGCTGGGCTTTGCCCTACTGACACACGGCAGGTATAAGGGAAATGGACCCGAGTCCATCAGCGTGGGCAGTGGGCTTTTACTGAAGCAAGCCCCGAGCCTGGTGTACATCAGCGGTCAGGGCCCAGCCCACCTCAGCGAGTAGGAGATCCTGGACCGTGAGACCTCCCCCTCTGCCGTGTGTTTCAAAGTGCCAGGACCATCCTGGCACTGCGGCTGTGCCTGCGGGAGGAGTGGAGTCTCCTGTGTGCTTCTCAGAGGTGGTTAAGGTGTCAAGAGCAAACCCCCCAACATCCAGGAGAGGAAGTGGAGATTCAGCGCCTGCGTTATAGCTCTTCATGGAAAAGAGCCAGTGAGAGATGTCTACATGCCTGTCTATCGATCAAGCAATCTATTGATAGAGCCTTACATACATATTCCGATGGTGGAAGATTTATTTTCAATACTTGGCTCAGCTGTGGGATATGGAAAGCTCCAAATTTGTAGGTCACAGGGCAGCCTGGAAATGTGGCCAGGAGGAGGTGTTGTCGTCTTTGCTGTGAATTCAGGCATGGCAGGCTGGAGGTGCAGGCATGGTTTCTAGGGTGCAGATGGGGGCCTGAATTCCTTCAGGTACAGAATACATGGGACTCTGCTCTCAAGGCCTTCACCTAGCTGGCAGAGGCCCACCCTCGCTTCGAGAAGCACTTGCCTTACCCTGAGGCTACTGCTGTGTACCCACACGCCTATAGAACGCCTCTACAGAAACGTCTAGACTGCTGTCTGCCCACATCCAGGTGCCATGGCTGACAGGTGAAGAGAACCAACATAACTTCCCTCATGTCCTCCTCACAATGCTGCAAAAGGCTGGGTATAGCACTGTCTGGACAGACATTCACTCAGCACAGACAGCTGTGAGGGCACGGGTCTTCAAACCCACCTTTGTCATATGGTGATCGCCTACACATATTGGCTCAGTGCCATAGCCATTACCAGAGCTGCCTGGAGAGTTCAAGCCATTGGCAAGAGGACTAGAGTCATCCATTGGTGTTACATTCACAGCCCTGGGGGCAAAGGCCAGATGGAAGGAATGGCTTCAGCTCCCCAGCTTTGGCCTTCTCGGGTTGTATGAGGACAAAGGGGATGGGGCGAGAAGGGCCATCCACGGTGACTGCTTTTAGGGGCATTGTGCCCATTCTGTGTCTTAGGAGTTGAGTTATAAGAGTGGGCAAAAAAGCCAAGGAGGCCCACCTGCCCCAGGGCCTGCCCTTGCTGGGCTCCATCTCTTTTTTTTCTTTCTCTATATGCTACTTAGATCCTTTCAACATCTCATAGTACTCTTTCCTCCCCACCAAGGCCCCTCTGCCTCAAACAAGAATACACAGCTTGGAAGCTGAGGCAGCCATGGCTGCCAGGCCATGGACAGAGCCCAGGCTCTCTCCCCAGCTCTGCTGGGAGCTAAGGAGCCATACTGCCCACTGGCACTCCCCCTTTACCCTGGGAGAGCTCAACTGTTGGTTCTTTTTTTTCTCTCGTTAATTAATGAATTTACTTTACATTCCAATTGTAGCTTTACCTCCTCCCGCTCCTCCCAATCCCTCTCTTACTCCTCACCTTCCCCCTCCCCCCTCCCTCGCCCTCCTCTGAGAAGGGGTCACCCCATGGATATCAGCCCGCCTTGGCATATCAAGTTGCAGTAGGACTAGGAGCACCTAGCTGTTGAGGCTAGATGAGGCTGCCCAGTTGGGGGAAAGGAATCCAACGGCAGGCGACAGAGTTGGAGACAGCCCATGCTCCTGCTGTCAGGACCCACATGACCAAGCTGCACATCTGTTACACATGTGTAAGGAGCCTAGGTCTGCCCCATGTATGCTCTCTGGTTGGCAATTCAGTCTTTGTGGGCCCCTATGGACTCAGGTTAGTTGACTCTGGAGGTTTTCTTGTGGTGTCCTTGACCTCTCTGGATCCTTCCATCTTTCCTCCCTCTCTTCTACAGGATTCCCTAAGCTCCCCCTAATGTTTGCCTGTGGATTTCTATATCTGTTTCTATCAGCAGTTGGGTGAAGCCTCTCAGAGGACAGTTATGCTAGGCTTCTGCCTGGAAGTATAGCAGAAATTCGACTCTTTTGGGCTTGGAATGTACATTAGGGTCCCAGGCACCACTAGGAATGTGGAGAGGCCTGCCTGGTGTGGGCCTTTAAGGCCCACACTGCTTTCCCTGTGGCTCCTCCCAGAGGCAGTGGGGTTCCCTGGCCTAGCTGGGGCGGTCCAGGTTGGCCTACCTCTTCCCTCTTTGCACAGAATCCTACCCTGGCACTGCTCCCCACCCCCAGGCCAGGGCGAGGAGGCAGCCAGTGGCTGCTCTCGAGGACCAGTGTGGTCTTTTGTTGCTTTGCATACTTGTGAGAAATAAATAAATAAATTCGCAGGTGCTCAGCAAAGGGCTGCTCCGTGGGCAGGAAAGCCCCAGGTTAGAGTGCGGATCCGTGGTTGCGTTTTAATTAGCTCCATAAATAATTATGCCTCGGAGACACCATCTCTGCCTTCCAGGCTCTTCCCCACACCAATAGATCCGTCTTCTTTAACACATTTTACTGATTAAACAAACCCGTGTTCTGTGCTTTAAATGCCAGGGTTGCACTGGCCTTATTCTCAGCATTATCTATAAACACATCTGCCACTACTGAATGGCAAAATCCCAGGTCACAAGGCAGCCCGGCAGGTGGGCTCCACCCACCATGACTCACCACTGTGCGCCGTGCCAGCTAAGAATCCACGCTCTGGCCCCCACTCTGTTGCTGTCAGAGAGCCTGAGCTTGTTTTTCTCCCCAGAGCCAGGTGTGTGAGACTCATCTTCTCATCCAGAGCAACAGGAAGCCTCAGTAAGGTCCACGCCGGAGGCGTCGGGTGGGAGGCTAGGGCTGTGTGGAGCTGAGACGGCTCAGCTGTTCCGACGGCTGCCACCAGGTCTGTGGAAGTCCCAAGCCAGGTGCTGCTGGGTAAACTGTTGGCTGACCCTGTGTTTACTTTGATAAAGGCACCATTAAAAAAGAAAGTGCTGAGTGCCAACTTCAGTCTCCGGAGGAGGAAGGGGTCTTTTTGCGCCTGAAGATACGGACTATTGAGCACTGTGTCCCCCTCCTCCCACCCCCTGCTTCTTGGGAAGTCTGGGTGGTTCCACTGGCTTAGTACTTAACGGGCCTAACACAGAGAAGCTGAAATGGGCCCCCAGGAGGGTGGGTTCTGGGGGAGACCCAGCTTGCCCACGGGTGGTTGTGGGTGTGGGTGCCCTTTCTCTTCCATGGTCTACGAATCCGGTCAGATGTGGCAGGTGCTCCGCAGAGCTGGGAGTCGATTTCAAAAGCGTCTGTTCTGAAGTTCTCGGCAAGGGGCTCTCGCTGTAATCTGTCTGCCAGTGGAAAGCGCGCCTGCTTCCCACACCATGCTCTAGTTAGGAGCAGAGTGCTCCCCCGCCAGGTGCTCCCCGCCAGGTGCCAGGGAGAGGGTTACTGAGGGTGGCCTTCAGAACGGTGGATTTTATGCCAGCTAGGAGGACCTGCCCAGCCTAATCTGCATCTCAAACGAAGGTCTAGGAAATGGCCACTGGGAGGCCTGGGATGCTCAGCCTCCTCCGCCCTCCGCTGCCAGGCACGGGTCGCTTGAAGCCAACATCTGGTGAGGGTGCTTCAAATCCACATCTGTAACTTTAATCGGGGCCCTCCTGGGGTGTCAGGAGGAGCATGAGAGGCACACAGCCGGAGAAAGATGACAGCGTTGGCAGTTGTATGTGGCCTGCGCCCAGCGGCTGCCTGGCTTTGCTTTCGCGATGCCATGTGATGGGCTGCAATGGAGGGAAGACGCTCTGCACAAAAGGAGCTAATGGCTGCGTGCTGGGAGAGACAGAACCCTCTCTCTACCCCTGAAAGAGCACGTCATTATGAAAAGAGGCTTCTGCCCCAGAATCCAAGTGGGGTTTCCCTTTAAGCAGCACAGGAACCCACAGTGTCCTCAGATGCCAGGAAGGCCTGAAGTAGCCCTGGTACTCTCTTGCCAGAAAATATCAAAGGTTTCTCTGCATGCTAGGCAGGTCTCTCTCTTCTCTCTTTTCTGTGGTGACAACTGAATGGTAGTTCATTATAGCAAAGAGTTTTATTCTCCACATAGACAAATGAGAACACAGACACAGACACATACATGTACACACGCACTCATGCATGCTCGAGCACACACACACAGATCCACACACTCCTCTGAGAACTCTGCACTTTGTTGAGTATGCTCAAGATGTACAGAACTATTCAGAACTCTGTAAACTCATAGAAACATACATTCAAAAAATTCAAACGGTGCCCCCTTCGGGCCATCCTAGCTAAACAGTATGCTTTCTTCCACCGAGCCACAAGGAAACCCTGTTTCCTAAAAACAGGCCACCACGCCTTCTGGCTTTTGCGCCCCCACCTCCTTTCTTGATAAATACCAGTAATAATAGGAATGAAATTCCTGCATTTCACTGGAACGACCATTAAAATGGAAACGCAGAGAGGATTTTGAGTGAGCCACAAAAATGCTTTATTCCAGAGCCGCCGGCATGAGGCGAGGGGAATGTACAGCTGAGTCTTGAACCTATTCCACGGTATGTAAATATGCTCCTGTCTCTGAGAGGTGCTCTGAAGGCCGGGTGCTGACTGGAAGATCTGCAGCACGGTGCAGGCTAGGTTGGGATCCTGGGAAGTGCGGGCCCAGTCATCTCCCTGAACAAGTTGCTCATTTGGCCCCAACATAAGAGTTCTGAAGCTACTCGGGCATGAGGTGGGAGCCGGGGCATCTCGCTGATGGAGCGCTCTGTCTGTGCCTGCGCCTGGGGCTCTTCTCCAGGACTGACTTGGGGTGAAGGGACAAATGTGCTGTTGTCACCACTGCAGTGGGGTCTGGGGTTGGATCAGACTCACACACGGGACTTCTGCCGTTTGTAGAGATGGCAAGGAGGTCAAATGTGTGCCGACTCCAGGGCTCCGAGGGAATGACTGGTGCCCAGGTCAGCAGAGGAGCTGGCCAGCAGTGACTAGGGTCTCCCTCCTCCCAAAGCTCAGAGCAGGACGGCCCTGAGTTTTGACTAGCTCTGCTCCTGGATGCTTGGTGACTGTCTGCAAGGATGAAGGAGATCTCATCACATGTGTGCATTCGTGTGAAGTGTAGGGGTTATGAACTTACTAATAGAAATATACACGGGTGCACATAAGTGTGGGGGGCATGGATTTTGAGCCTACGGACAGGGAATGAACGTGCGCACATCTGTGCATGCGTGTGTCTCCAGGGGTTTCTGTGTATTCATGTCACCTAGAAGTATTCTTTATTTTTACTGCCTGCTCTGCTCAGGCTGCAGACAGCGTTAGGACCAGCAGCGGCCTCTAAATTATAGATCGGCTCGCGGAGTACACTGTGTCACTCATTAGCCACGCCATCGCGAGGCTCTGTGCAACCGTAAATTAAGTAACACAATAGCTGCGGGGAAATTAGGTGAATAATTTTCTCATTAAACTAAAAACTTGGGGACGCTTCTGGTTACTTCCAGGCTGCTCCTGAGACAATGCAGAACCAGGAACAGACAGCAGGCAGGACGCTGGGTGCCAAGGGTGCCATTCTTCAGAGCGGGTTAGGTGTGGTTTACATTAAAAATAGAACAGGCTCCCGAAAACAGACTTGTATTTATATAGAATGTTGCGACAACTGTCATTTTACATTAGTCAGAGAAATCCCACGGGTCCGTTGTAAGTATTAAATGTGGCAATTTTTTTGGTTGGTTTTTTTTTTTTTTTGTTTACCGACAAAACATAATAAAAAGAACACAGGCTCCTGGATGACATTCGGGGGCTTCCCCACCCCACTCCTCCCCTGAAGTCCTTCATAAAATAAACATGTGTTCCCTGGCCCCACTTTTCCAGGGTTTCCTGACAGGGCTAAGACAGACGGACAGAGAAGCACCCTGCTCCCAGAGCCCCCTCCTTCTCCAGCGCTCGTCTGGAGCACTGTTCTCAAGAGCGGCTTCAGTCTCATCTTGTAGCCCATCTTGACCAGCGTGACAGGCAGAGAGGTACAGAGACTCAGAAAGAGCAGCATGTATGCATGCGTGTGTAGCTGCGCAAGTGTGTGTGTGTGTGCATGTGTGTCGAGGTTAGGGTCAGCGGTCCTCAGTTGCTCTCCTCGTTATTTTCTGAGGCAGTCTCTCAGTGAGCCTGGCGCCCAGCAGTTCAGCTGAGCTTCGGGATCCCTGTCTCTGCCTCCCCCGTGCTGCCATTGTAGGCCGACGAGTCCACTGTTTCATGTGGGTACCGGCCATTGACACTCAGGTCCTCATATTTGCAGGACAAGCACTTTACTGAGCCTCGCCCTATTTCCCTGGCCCCGGGGGGACATTTTTGGTGGTGGAAAAGGGAGTAGTGGTCCAGGTTACACGGCTCAAGCCCCGGATTTGTTTCTTGCTGTCAAAACACTGAGCATTTCAGCGAAGGCTGTGGAAGCGTCCAAACTAGAGAAAGGAGGACGCCAACAGGATGAGCCTGGCCGACCTTCCCCTTGACCAGACGCACAGTGCGTAAGAACTTGACCCGACGCACAGTGCGTAAGAACATCGAAGCGATGCGAGAGCGAGCACGCAGCACCCGGGTCTGAGCACAGCTCCCCCGGGACACTTTTGCAGAGACTATCATGGCGGCATGTGGTCACGCTCATACGTGACCCCTATTCCATGTGCTGCAGCAACTCCCACGGGTGGCCCTGCATGGTGGTGCTATCATTCCGGACTCACACCTGGTGCTTGTGTATTTGCTCGTTGTGACACACAGATGTCTTGAGCATGGGCCTATGCTGCTCACACAAACTCTCGAGGTTCTCACTCATCTTTCAGAGTGTGAAGGGGTCCTTAAGATGTCCCTGGAGACTGCTGCTGGTTTACAGTGCCTGCTGATGGTGGCTTCCGCCTGCACATGCTCCTCAGGAACCACGGTGAGGGCTTGCTGACTTTAACTGCCATCTCCCTGGTGATAGCCTACCAATCCCTGTGATGTAGCCTAACCCTGACTCTGGCGGGTACCTGTTACCATGCCAACATCACCAAACACGCACACACTAATCACCACCTCTACTTCTCTCCCCAGCAACCATCTATCCGGGAAGTACAATTCCTGTGGGCCAGCGCTTCCTGTCACAGTCCTAACAGTAGGGTACAAGCCTGAATAATCCTTTTTCTTTTCTTATAGCTTTGTCAGCTGGTACAAATAAATACAACTGAGTAATTGTTTTCTATTTTCTAGAAAATATTGTCCCAAGTAATAACGTCATTTAAACCGTAGATAGATGAAGCTGTTTAACTTACAGTGGTTAGCTGGTAAGCAGGAGCAACACGCCCTAATCTGGGCTAGCTCCCAGGTCACTAAGACACTATCGGTTCCTCACTGCCCTCGCCTCGCCTGGGTCCTGAGCCTCCTCAGTTCATGCTTCTTTTCACTGCCAAGAGAGGAGGCAACCCATCGCCCTCCCCAGTCCCAACACAAACATGCATGTATGTGCAAACACACACACACACACAAGCATGCATGCACACAGCTATGGGTATGGATGGGGCATTCAGAGAGGAGTGGACCTCTATGTTCCCCTAATTATCAGGTCTGTGGTTCTTGACAGCACATCCATGGGAAAAGAGAAAAAAAATTCACCCTAGAAAAATAACGCCCCACAGCTAAAACTTCTAGGTCGAAGGTCAGGCCACTTGTCAGCATAAAGCGGCAAACTTTGAAGAGCAATCTCAGAATTTCTTGCTGCTGAATTTGGCTAAGAATTTTGGAATTCCCTTCCTTAATGAAAACAATCTTAGAGGAAGGGAAGAAGTGATTAATTATGAACACAGCTGCCATGTCCTAATTGTTAAAAATATTCAATTTAATTATTTAGAAAACATCTAGTCACAGTTTATGTTCATCTAGGGAGGAAGATTAAAAAAAAAACAGTATAATTAGGAATGACATCGTCACTAATTTGCAATGTAAGAATTCCTTCTAGAAGATTCCTTCAACCCTTGGTATACCTAACACTTCTGCTCCTGGAATAAAAAAGATGGTGGCACCCAGGGATTCATAAGGGAAGATTCAGGAGGAATGGGGACATAGTGGAATTGAGGCATCTCTTTAATATCTCTGAAGGTATCTTATGGGGGCTCCAGGTCATAAGCACAAGAAAAAAAGACCCTCCACATGCAAGAATCAACCAACAAGAGAAGTTAAGAATTGGATCCCTAAGGACCAAGATACTGAAATGAACAGAAACAGAACATAAGTATATGTGCTTAATCTGTTTAAAGAAACTAAAGAGGGCAAATTAAAGTATGATGAGAGAACAAAAGAACCTCAAACCAGACAGGCAGGATTGGGAAAAAGGCAAATAGAACCTCTAAAGATAGAAACGTACTCATTATAACATCACAGCGAGGGCTACCGAGAGGGCCAGCGGGGAAGCATTTGCTGTGCAGGTGTGGGGACAGGGATTTGGATCTGCAGTTCCCAGTAAATTCTAGGTGGGTGTTGGTGGCCACTGCAGACCCAGCACACAGCAGGCAGAGGAGGGAGGCCAAGCTGGATAGATAGACTAGACACATCAGTGTGCTCTGGGTTCGATTGAGAGATCCTGTCTGAATGACTAAGGTGGAGATTGATTGAGAAAGACTGCTGATGTCAACCTTGGGCCCCTACAGGCACACATACATATACAAGCACATGTTCACTTGCATACACAGACAAATGTGAACACGCACACCTACATGTATGAACACACATACAAACACACATAGACTAACCTAAAATAAAATCTAAAGTTCACTGTAAAAAAATAGAAGCAAAAAGAGAATTTGTGAATTGAAAGATAACTCAAAAGGCATTATTCTAGGAATATGTAGGAATAAAGTTCGCTTAGAAGGTAGGAGAATTGATACCAAGTTCAAGGTTAGGGTAAACTCCATAGTGAGCCACAGGCCTGCCTTGCAGAGTGACTCCCTGTCTCAAAAATTAAGAACAACCAAATGTTTTATTAAGAAAGCCAAGATAGAGAGAACACATCAGAAAAGATGAGGTAGAAGAAACAGAAATCAGGACACAGTGCAGAGGTCCTGAGCCTAAGGAGGCAAAAAAAGCCCACAGCAGCTGAGTTCTCTTAGAAGATTTAGTCAGCCCTGTTCAAGATGACTGATGGGGTGCAAACCAACAGGACAGTGCTTGTCTGGTAAGCTCAGGGTCCTGGGTTCAATCTCCAGCACCAAAATAAACAACAGAAACCCACTGAGGGGCCGGAAGGTGGCTTAGCTGTTAAGAGCACTTGCAGCTTGTCTGGAGGACTCTCTGTCTCTCCCAGTGCCAGGTCTGGGGAGGCTCACAACCACCTGCAACTCCAGCTCCGGGGGATCTGACACCCTCACCCAGACCCCGAGGCACTGCACACATTCTATACACAAACCCCAGAAACAGTTTTTGTAAAGGTCCAATCAATGGCAGTTGGGAAAAGTAAACAAGCCCCAGCCCAGCGCATCAGAGGTAAAACGCAGAGCACAGGGGAGGGAGCTGAACAGAAGACCCTGACAATTAGAATGACAGCTGATTTCTCAATGTAACCATGAGCCCCAGGAGACGCTACACTACTGCTTCCAAGTGCTGAGAGAGAAAAAATAGGAAACCTGTCAACCTAGAAGAATTGTGTATGCAACAAAGCAGCCTTTTATGAACCAGAGAAATGAAGATATTTGCAGAAACAAACCCAGGCCTGAGAAAGTCCACATCCCCCAAGACTCCATGAAGAAAGCTTTCTATATCAGGCCTCTGGGAGAAGGAGTGGATTCCAGAAGGCAGGTGAAGGTGGAGAAGCAACGTGGGTAAGGGAAGAGGGAAAGACAGCAAGAGAAATGCCCCTCCCCTCCGGTAGGCTCTGTCTTGCCAGCTTGGTCAAGGCCATCTCCCCAGCAGCACCCCCACCTCTCCTCAGCACTCTCCTCCCTACCAGACTCCTTCTGTTTGTGTTCAACCTGCTGTTATTTATTCCACCTTAAAGAAAATACCAGGGCTGGGGAGGCAGCTATGCAGGCACGAAGACCTGAGTTGGGATCCCCAGCGGCCACGTAAAAAGCCAGGCATAGTAGAGCGAACCTCTAATTCCACAGGTGGAGAGGCAGACACGAGTGGGTCTTTGGAGCTCACTGGGCAGCCTAGCGTCACCGTCCCCACAAGCAGTGGGCTCAGTGAGAGATGCAGCCTCAAAGCATGAGGTGGAGAGCGAGAGAGGACACATCCATGCACACATGTGCGCCCCAAATCCTCTCCTGCGCCGCCCACACCTCACTGCACTCCTTGCTTCCCTTGGCAGTCTCTCCTTTCGGTTTTTCATTTCACTTCTTTCAGTCTATCTAAAGTTGGCTCCAAACAGCTTCTTGGTCCTTCTCTGTGCACCGAGCTAAGCTCGCTGCCAGATCAGTCCTTGAATGTAGCCTGGGGGTGGCGAACCCTCTCACATCGCCCATGGGCACATCTCTTCCAATGCCTTTCTGGCCCTTGTCTCCCCCTGGTGAGTCTCAGGGATGAGATGGATTCTTCCCAAATGCCATTGGGGAGGTTTCCCCAGGGTGCTGCAAGATAGAGCAAACTTCTAAGGATTGGTATCAAGTAATGAGGGAACTCCTGCTCCCATAGTTTCAGAGACCGGATTACAGCTGGACATGGTCGCTCTGAAGGCTCTGGGGGAGAGGCCCTCCTTGTCTCGCCTTCCAGAAGTGCCTGGTTTGCAAATGCACCAGTCACTGTCTTCCTCTATCACTGTGTCCTCATGGGCTCCTGTCCAAACACCACTTGTATGAAAATAAGAACCCCAGGCTTATTGGACATAGGGCCACCCTAATCCAGGATCTGGATCACCTGAACTTGATCACACACACACACACACACACACACACACACACACACCCTGTTTCTACAAGCGTTCATACTTGCAGGTGCCAGAAGTTAATTGAATTTATCGATCTAGGGGAAAAGCCAAGCAGTGATGCCATTCTGCCAACTACAAGCAGCCCACCTCTGCTGCGAAGGGTCAGGGCTTCCCTCCTCTCCCCAGGCCAGATAGTAGTTCACCACAGAGCTCCTGGAATGGAAGCCTCTCTCCCTGATAGCTTTGTATTTGCATTTTATTGCTTAAAGCTGGGGGAGATTCCAGCCATGAGACCCTCTGCCTTGGAAGCCCAGGCTTGGATTGCAATGCCACCGTGAATGCTGAGGCAACACAATCTCAGCACATCTGGGCCCTTCTCTCCTCCCCACTGGTCCCCTGCCCAGGTGGCTCCTACATAGGTTGGGGGGGTTGGTGGAAGGGAGGAGAGGCCTAAACACCCCAACTGAAGTAGAGTTTTAAACAAGACCGCTACAGATGGCTTTCTGATACACGTGTGTTTGAAAGGATGGTCACATATTGATTAACTTTAGACTTTCAATTTTGTGTCTAGGTTAGAATTTTTAGTGCAGACACTAAAAAGGAGAAATAAAAGATACAGCTGCTAAGCTATTCACATTTCACAAATGAAAATGGAAGAGATGAACCTCAATCAATTAACAAAAAAAGAAAAAACAGATCACACACACCACACACAACACATACACTAACACACATATCACACACACACACACACATGTATACACACACACGTACATAAACATGTATACAGACAGACACATACCTACACACACATAACACGTACATATACATACATACCCACACAGGCTCACATACACATTCATACACTCACACATACATACACACATATATCATAGACACACAGAGAGACATATGCACACACCAAATAAGTAAGTGAATGTAATAAAAATTATAAAGAAGGACATTCAGTTCTAACTAAACTCATATCTAGCCAATAACTTCACCTTGAAATAGATAAAGCAACATGTTAGAAAAAAAAGACTCAAGGAGAAACTGACAGTGTGGTATTTTAAAATATATGTTTTTATACTTGGCAAATCAAATAGAAAAAGGTACAGAATCATGAAGAGTTAAAGAGACATGCGGGTTAGGTTTGAGAGTGCTTCGCCAAAGGACCCGATTGTAAGAGTGTATAGTACAGAGACGTTCTCTGAAAATCTCTCAGTACGGCATCGATGATGCAGATGCTCGTTAGGGATCATATACTTACTTTCTCCTGGATGCAAAAGAAGGAGCTGAAATACCATAAGGTCCATGGCAGAAAGGAGGAGAGAAAGTTGAAGAGCCCAGGAAAACTGGTGTGTGAGAGCAGATCTACTGTGTGGTCACAAATCATGCCAGTGAGGCCAGTGAAGGCCATTAGGACACAGGGCAGGAGGGATGAGTAGCTGATGGCTTGGCAAGATATCAGGGAGGCTGAGGACAGTCATTTCGGAAGAAAGTCTGTTAGCCAATCTCTCACCTGAGTCATGTTTCAGACCTTGAGCCCAGGGGCAGAAGAGAAAGCCAGGTGCCACGGAGAAAGAACCCCGGGTTCCCCGCACATTTATTCAAAGATGCTCTCTCAAAGGCCTACCACCATTTATTCGGGCATGTGTGTGTAAGGGGGCATTTGCTATTTTGAGAGCTTTTGGATGAGGATTTCAAGTTAACACTGAGACTCAGAGACCCCCAAGCGTTACCATGGTCACCCTGTCATTCGGGGGCCTGATGAGTCCCTGGCAAAGTCCACTTGTGTGGGACTGCCTGGACTGTGGGTCCACCTGGTGGTCATTTATTCTGTCTTCTTGTGGCAGCCTAGCAATTAACCTCCTGGGTTGCTCTAGCCCCACATCAAAGTCCCAGATCTGTCAGATAGGCAGGGAAAGGACAATTAGAAGCTGCTGAAATTACTCCTCTCTTGTGTTGGTTGAGATAGCAATCCAAGACTCCGCATCCTAAGATGTGGGGAGGAGTGAGTGCCCACCGTGAGCATCTAAAGGAAGTTGGGGTAGCTTCTACCTGGTCTTCATGTAGCTGTAGTGTAGCTCCTGCAGAGAGCAGAGGGTGCTGAAGTAGGACTATAGGTCCACAGACTGGCAGATGGACCAGTCACAACCACCAGCCTGATGTTCTCTGGAGCAAAGTGACACAGATACGCTGCATACAACGAAGAACAAATGGCTCCACTCTCTTTTACCTCAGAAAAAGGCTTTGCTCATGTAGAATGGTAGAACTAACTAACATTCACTTAAAACAATCAAGCAAAATTAAGTTAAGCAAAATAAAGCACAAGGAGAAAGACAAGGATACTTGCTACCATTTTTGCTTGAGATACTAGCCAGTGCAACTGAGCCAGGATAAAGGAAATCAAGGACATGGAGATCATGGTGGAAAACACTGAACCTTTCATTGTGGTCAGATGATAGGATGTACACAGAGCATAGAGGACTCGAGAGATAAGCTATCACACTGAGCCAACTCAGAGATGCTGGCATGAGGCCAATGCACACAAAAAAATGAGCCATGCTTCTCTGTGTCAGCAGCCATAAAATACAAAATGAGGAGTGCTGAGAAAGCATCCAAAGCATCAAATCCCGGGGGATAAATCTGACAAAGGCATGAAGTTGCCCATGCTTAGTCCACTGAAGACCAGGACCCAACTGTGCTCACAACTGAATTGCCTCGGTCCCCACATGGTTGTCAAAATGAATGGATGCATGAACCAATATTTACACGTGTCATGTCTTCCCTTCTTACTGTCCAAAGTGCTCCCTTCTTCCAAGTCTCTGTAACTGCACCTCCTCAGAGGAACAGCCTTTCGCCCCCTTCTGTAAGGTGCTACCTTTTCAGCCACACTAACGCCATCTTCACAAATCCGGCTCTGCCCACTGTGAGTGTTCATCAGATAGGACCCTGGACTGTCACGTCCCTTCCCAGGTGGACAGAGTGGCAGAGGTCTGTGGACCCTCTACTGAGTTTCCAGCTGCTCCTCTGGAGCCTTTTGTACGCAATCATGTGCTAATTGCACCTTGGAAGAGTGGCTGGAGCATACGTTCTGGGGAGGAGCCAGGGAAGGGGCTCCATCTGTGTCAGATGAAGACTGCAGTTCGGCTGCTCTGGGGTCACATCGGCTCCTGCCAGGAAGCCCTCCCCACATGCTATAACTAAGTCCTACAAACTCCCAGCTTCTGTAGCAGGGATTCGGATGGAATTGTACTTTCTCTGGCCTCAGAGTGTGGGGAAAGGCAGTAGACTCTGGCCATGTCCCCCAGGAAGGAACTACAGCAACATCCCGTGCCAGGGCCAATCCATGTCATAACTCCCCTTTGACGTGTCCATCACTGCATTTCACTGATGGATCACGTAGGCGAGTGTCCAGTGTCCATCTTCCCTACTGGGCAGTAGACTCCACCGTGAGAAATGTGCCTGGCGTAAGAAAGCACCCCAGGACATCACTGGCTGCCCGATTTAATGAATTTGCTTTGGCCTCTTAGAGAGTTCATCTGACACACAAGCACAGCCTTCATATTTTCCATTTCCCCGATGAGATTCGCCCTCGCTCGTCACCCTCCATCCGTTTGCACGATTTACCCTGAGGCACCTGTGTGTTCCAGGTGCTGTGCTATTCTAGGGACACAGCCATAACTAAGACATATGACATCTAAGGGCTGCTTTCATGGGTAGCAGGTGGGGCCGTGACACAAGGAGAAAGATTTTCTCATTTGGTTGCACAGGAGAGGGCTCTTCCCTTTCTTGCAACATTTTATGTAACACCCTCCCCCCCACCCCCACCCCGCGCCAATGGAGGGAAGACATCCCTCCTCTCCTGCTTGTCACATACAATAATCGTCTCCCACGGAATTCCAATTTGGTGGCTCTCCCGGGTGAGCAGTCATCTAAGAAAACCTTATTAATACAGTCAGAGCTTGTGGTTGCGAGATTCTTTTAAAACCAAGATGGAGGAGGAGAATCAATAACACTTAGCTCTGGTCACTTTACATTTTGCTGTAACCAAGGTAAGAGTCTCTTATAAACATCCACCCCCACCCCAAATGTTTGCCAAACTCACCAGCCTCTGTCCCTACCCTCCCTCATGCCCATGACTTTGTTCAATATTGTGTTTTATTCACAAAAGACCAGGAGAGAGCGCCCACAAACTTATCACTGAGCAAATTCTCCTTGCCCCAGTGAACTGTGATGGTCAGACCCAATACACAGACATCAGATGAGCTCTACATGCTGGCTGGTGCTGCCTGGTGCTGGCTGGTGCTGCCTGGTGCTTGCCTGAATTTTCATGGTGCAATGCAGGCCAGTTCCTGCCTTGACTACAGGCACACAGGCAGGCCTGAGCTCTGAGCAGCAAGAAACTCTGTGCCAAGAAAGGGGTCTCCCCAGTGTAACCCAGGCACATGGGCTCTGACATCAGCTTTGCAATGCCATCCTTCCCCCACTTTCTTTCAAGCCTGCCAGCCTCACATACCTGCCCGTTTCCCTCAGCTTCCTCCTACCCTAGAACAGGCAGGCAGCATATCAGATGTAACAGCCCTTGCGGCAGGATTGGCCTCTGTCAGCAGAGCAATCACATCTCCCTGTGGCCTGAAAGGATGGAGAAATGGGCCCTGGTGGGGCAGCGACAGAGAGGCATGGGCTCCACTCAGCTCTGCTCATATTTCTTGACCCATTATAAGCATTTCGTAAACATCTCCAAAAGGATTATGATGATGTCACAGCCCCACACCCCCTTGTCTGGCTGCCCCACGTTGTGTCCAGTCAGCCTGTCACTGGCCCAGGGCAAGAGTGACATGGGACACCTGCCACATGGGTGTCATTTGGCTGGGCTGCTCTCAGAATGTTGCCATCTCCTCTACCTGCTTTTTCAACACATCAAGCACAATCCAAAGGGCACACACAGAATTGCTTCCAGTTGACTAAAGCCCTTTGATGGAGCGGCCTACTTAGGAACATGGGCAAAGCCCTGAGCAGGGTTTTCCGTTCAGGCATCAGTCACTTTACCGCCGCACATTTGTCAACCCACTTGAGCCTCAAGCGACACTGTCATCAGTCCCGGTTTGCAGATGAAGACAGGGAGTTAAGTGACTTCCTGGAGGTCACACGGACTGACTGATCTCAGGCTACTCATCCTTACAATAACTGCCGCTGACCACTGACTACTGACCAGAGAAGCTCCAAGGTTCTGGGCCCCAAGTTTTTCCAAGTCCCACACCGAAGAGAGCACAGGGAATGGCTGCTGTAGACTTAGCCCCTCTCCCCAACAGCCATTGGATGAATAAACACTTTCACCCTTCTCAGCTCTTCCACAGGCACATGAGCTTCTGGGGGACTCCGACTCGTCATCTAGTCCAGGAGCTACTGTCCCCGAGAATCACCCTCCTCCCACCCAGGAGACCTGTAAGATCTTTCCCTCATAGTCTCTTGAATAGAAGGCCCTTCTTCCTGCTGTGTCAGGCGCTGTAAGACATTCTGTCTCCCTTGATCTCTTCTGGGCTCAGCAGTGTTCCTGCAAAATCCACATCTACTCAGAACCTCGAGGGGAACCTTATTAGGCAAAGCGTTGTTAGCTTCAACAGTCAACTTGACACCACCTGGATCACAGAGAAGAGAGTCTGTATGGGGGATTGTCTTGGTGAGGTCACTGATGTGAGAAGACACAGCCTACTGTGAGTGGCACCATTCCCTAGGCAAGATGTCCTGAACGGCACAAAAGCAGAGAAACAGAGCTAAGCACAAGTTAGGTGAGCAGTTGGCATGCAGGCACTCAGTAGATGTGCATGCACAGAGTAGGCACGCATGCACAGAGTAGGCACGCATGCACAGAGTAGGCATGCATGCGCTAACTCTCTGCTGTTGACTGTGAATACGACTCACTGCTTCAAGTTCCCACCTTGGCTTCCCCACAGCAAGGAACTCTAACCTGGAACTATAAGAAAAACACACCCTTTCTCCCCCAGGAGGCTTTCTATCAGAGTATTATTTTATCACAGCAGCAGATAGGAAGCTAGGACAAAGGTCTTTGTGGAGATGTAGCTGGCTAAGATGAGGTCATGGGGATTAGATCCAATGGTGATATCCTTACAAGAAGGCCAAGTGGAGACAGATGTACATGAGAAACAGCAGACCAGAGTCACGTGTTTACAAATCACAGAATCTCACCATCAGGAAGGGTTCTCACCCAGACCCTCTGCCGAGAAAATCACCCTCTTACACCTTGAGGCCTGCCATGGCTACTATTGTCAGCCTGAAGGGATCCCGGAGACACGCCACTGGGCATGCTGTGAAGGATTGCCTGGATTAGCCTCTACGCCACTGGTATTGCCAGCCCAAGGGGCCAGGCCTTAGTTTACATAAAAGGAGGAAATAATCATAGTCCTTTGCTTCCTGACTGCTGACAACCTGACCAGCTGCCTCAGGTTCCTGCCATCACAACTTCCATTTTGTGAGGGACTGTGCCCCCCAGCTGTGAGCTCAAATGCCCCCTTTTTCTCCTTAGGTTGATTTTGCCTGGGCTTTTCTTCATCACAGCAACAGGGAAGGTTCCATAGATCATGTCATGTGTTAGGCATTTAGAACAACGGGACAGTGATTGGTTTTCTTGTTTTGTTTTGCTAGTTTGTTTTGAAGGCCTTCAGCTTGTACTTCTTTCCTATAAGAGCATAAAGAGATTTGTCTTTTAAAAGCATGGTCCTAAAGGAAGAATGTCCTGACAGGTGACCATTTAGAGATCAAATTCAGATCTATTTAGAAGACTGCACAGCTCGTAAGTGACCAGCCAGGGTCAAAGGCAAGCCCTGCTGTTACCCTCTCTGAGTCATGGAACCCATCCACACAGAAGAAAGGTGCAGGGAAGGCAACAGCATTCCCTCTGGCTTCCTGGTTTCAAATCCTTTACCTCGGATACACAAAACCAAATTCTGTCATTCCTCCTCTACCCCCAGGCCTGGGCCAGCCCTCCCCAGCAAATCCACACAAGCCTGGCAACAGAAACAGAGTGTCTTCAACGCCACCCTCCTGCTCCCTCTCTGAAGGCACAGCATCCCAAGACACTTAGGTTCAGCACGAGCCTTGGTCCCCATGCTGCCCTACGCCACCAGCCGCCCATTGCCTTTCAGGTAGACCAGCCGAACCGTGGCCTCCAACATGTTCTCATTCATTCTCTGTGCTCCCTGACACCCATCGCTGACCCTGAAGTACAAAACCCCTTCAGCGGCCTCCTGTCTCCAATCTCTTTCTCTGAATCTAATCATTTCTCATGTCCACTTCTCAAGGTCATGTCCGCCCTTCAGCCAGAGTCTCGGGATGATTAGAACTCAGGGACGCTGCCTGCTGTTGGAGGGAAGCTTGGGTCTGGTGGGGGTCGGGGGCAGTTACTGCCAGGTCTTAGATGAACAGTAAAGCAATTTGGAGGCCCCGGAGTGCACTTGAAGCTGTGCCCCATAAATGAAGAATGGGGGTGGATTGATTTATAGCCCAGAGGGAGAAAACTGTGTCCAGAATGCGAACGATTTGTTCACTGTGCGTAGAATCCCACAGTCAGGCTGAGGCTCCGAGCTTTGCTCTGTCTTTCACGGTGCTCCTGTTTCCTCTGCCCCTGTTGCAACCTATTTGGAATCTATTTACATGGCTGGTAGCCATTACTTAGGACACCTGGGTTCTAACATGGAAAGAAGCAACTGCGTTTCGCTGGCAACAGCGGCTGAGGACCATGGACAGAGCTGTGGAAGCAAGCCTCAACACAGTTCTCTGTATCAGCACAGCTGACTCTTTACTCTCAGGGGCACACCCAGAGAATGCTGAGTCTCTGTCCCCCTCCCCTGCCCCAAGGTCCTCCGGGATCCTTTCTTGTCTGGGCTTTGGGCAGACACAATGGTGGGTTATCTCAAGCAGCAGTCCTCTTCAGTGGGCTCTAGTCAAGCTGCTGGATACAGAATCCTACATAGAGCTCTGCTCTGCCTTTGAGGAGTTGGAAAGCTATAACATTCATGGAAGAGAGAGTCTGGAAGTGGCCCTGAAGCCTCTGTGAAAACGGGCAGTAAGTCCACTGTGTGCACAGCCTGGCAAAGGCGCCCTCCCAGGAAATGAGCTTACAGCCCTGCAAATGATTGACTCTAGGAAATATTGGGATTGCTTTCTCTGCCTGACCAGGGTTGGAGTTTTGAGTCTTAGGTAAAGAAAACAAAAGCCTTCAATATACGTTCACATTCCTGGAGGCTATCGCCCAGGGTTTGAGCCCCTAAGGCTGGCAGCTGAGGCCACCTTTGCCACTAGCCTTCTTGATTTCCTCACTCACTGTCCCCTACACATTCTTTCCTAGTGCATCAGGCTAACTGTACAAAGACATACACAGTAACTGAGGACAACTTGATTCTGTGAACTTAAAAAGAAGCATGCCTCAACTCTGGCATCTCCGTGATTCCAGGAAATCAATCCCTCATTCCCAATAAGAAGAATAAGTCAACAAACCTTAGTGTTGGTGTCCAGAAAGTCTCCTGATTCTCTCTTAATGGCGCTGGAAGAAAGATAATAATTGCTGCCTAATAGGTTGCCTAACAGGGACACAGGATGCTAAGGAGACAGGGCGGTACCTGAGGAGGGGGTCTACAGGGACATAGGAAGGCATCTAAGGACAATGTAGAAAGTTACATGAGATGGTGTTACTAAAAACTACAAAATACTAATGGAAGGAATAAGAAGGAGCTAGTCAAGTGCACACACACACTGTGGCTCTGCATTAAAAGATGAGAGCAGCAGATACCCCTGTTTTCCCTAGAGTGAGCCACAGATACCACATAGCCCCGAGCACAAGGACAGCAGGATCTCTAGTGCACCTCTCCACAAGCAGACTCAAAACTTTATGTCAAAGTAAAGCAAGTAGAATATCCATAATAAACTCAGAAAAAGAAAACCACGGTTTGGCAAGCCAAACTACCCAATTTTAAGACATACATAGACCTATAGCAATCAGGTCGGTTGGTGCGATATTGGTGATGTGGTGATGGAGATTAAAGGCACACAGATTGACAGATCAGAATAGACATACCAGAAACAGACTCCATAATGAATGACTGGTTTTGTTTATCAAAGTGCAAAGCAAATTTGAGGATGAAAGAACAGCTTTTATCAGTAAGTGGATTTGGAGCAATAGGCCATCTATATGCAGCAAGCAAACAACCCCTCAATGTTAACCAGAAGAGGAAAATGCAGCACGGATCACACAGGAAGCAGAAAAAAGCTAGAAGTGAGTCACAAGTTGCTGGGAAGTGTCTTCTCTGCATTCTTACTCCTTCAGCTCTTCACACACACACACACACACACACACACACACACACAGCATCCTTCTGTAGGGCCCTAACTGTCCACTTGATTTAAAACTGGGTGTCTGGAGCTGGAGAGATGCCTCGGTGGCTAAGAGCACCGGCTGCACTGGCAGAGGATCTGGTTCAATTCCCAGGACACACAAAGCTGCTCGCAAACCATCTGTAATTCCTGTTTCAGGGGATCTGACACCCCCTTCTGAGTTCCATGGGGACCTGGAATGCATGTGGTACACATACATAAATAGAGACAAACACTCAGACACATAAAATCAATCGTAAAAATAATTGTGCCTCTGCTTCATTTTTCCATGATTCTCATTGTCACGTGATACTCACGCGGTATCATGTGACATGCGTGTGGTCCTCTCATTCTCACTGTCCTATCTCTCTACACGAATGTGTCCCCCAAAGCCACTAGGTCTTTAGCACCTAGAAAGATGGGTCTTACTATCATTTCAACAAATGCTCATTATCACCGGGAAACCGTGAAACTCCAGGCAATGAGGTTGTGGTACCAGGCAGCTGCTAAGACATACTTATCTGTGTGACATAAAGTACTGTGCATATAGGGTGCCTGCTCCAAGTGGCTGTGGCTAGAGAGACTATGGGGATAGGAGATGGCCGAGTGGTTAAGAGGATTTGCTGAGAGCCCAGTTACAGTTTCCGGCATCCACTCGGCAGCTCATGACCATCTGTAACTCCAGTTCCAGGGGATCCTCTGGTCTTCGTGGGCATTGCAATCATGCAGAACACATACATACATGTAGGCAAACATCTATACACATAAAATAAAAATAAGTAAATCTTATTTTTTTTTCAGAAGTGGTGCCTGTAATCCCAGCACCAAGCCTGAGACAGGAGAAGCAGATTGTGGATTCCAGGCAAGCCTGGGCTACTGTCCTACTTAGGGTTGCTGCTGCTGTGACAGAACACCGAGACAAAAGCAGCTGGGGAGGAAAGGGTTTATGTGGCTCACACTTCCATATCGGTGTTCATCACTGAAGGAAGTCAGGACGGGAACTCAAGTAGGGCAGGAACCTGGAGGCGGGCGCTGGTGGAGAAGTCATGGAGGGGTGCTACTTACTGGCTTGCTCCTTATGGCTTGCTCAGCCTGTGTTCTTACAAAACTGAGGACCACCAGCCCAGGGGTGGCACTGCCCACAGCTGGCTGGGCCCTCCCCCATCACTAATTAATTAAGGAAGTGCTTTACAGAATTGCCTAGAGTCCAATCTTATGGATGCATTTTCTCAATTGAGGCTCCATCCTCTCTGATGACTGACTCTAGCTTAAAACCAGCTGCACTGCAAGACCTCATCTTAAAATAAACAGAAAAGTAAGAAATTTATAGCATAGCCTCATTTTGTAACAATGTGTGTGAGAGTGCATACTGTTTGAGTGTGTGTTTATGAATGAGTGTATTTATGTCTTTGAACACTAGTTTGTGTGTGTGGGAAAGTGAGAGAGAAAGGGAGGGGAGAGGAGGAAAGAGCGACAGAGAGAGTTGGGCAGGGGTCATTTTCACTCCATCACTGCATACATCTTGACAATATGTTGTTTTTTTTACAAAAGCTATTTCCTCTTGGGGAAAGCTCCTCATATCTTTAGTTCCAACTGTAGCATTCTAAAGTGCTACTTTTCAACAGGAAGAACAATTCTGTCCCTCTCACAGACACAGGCTAACAAAAAGAAAGAAATCAAGTAACAATTATGTGATCATAAGAGTTCCTGAGAATTTGACTTGTGCCAAGTGCTGCTAAGTTCAGGGTAAGGGCTGAGCCTGCAGAAACTCCTAATACAGGCCCCCCCTCATCACCCGTGAGGAAATTGACACACAGGTCACAGGTTTGACCAAGGTCATCCTTGTACCTACAGCACGTGGACACCTTCCCCTCTGGCCCTCATCGCAGGGACTGTCATTCTCTGGCCATTTGTCTACTCCATGGAAGGCCCTGTAGAAGAGAAGCCTCTTCCAGCTGTGGAGCCACTGTCCAGGGAGACAGGAAAGACCTGGCAGGACAGGCTTAGTGAGTCCACAAAACGTCCGACAGGAGAGGAAGCAAGCCCCAACACACCCGAGAGAGCTTCTCCCAAGACGCTCCTTGAGAGGAAAGACCCTCAGGAGGAACCCTGGCAGGGAGAAGCACAATTGGGGCTCTGACTTGGAAACAGATGAGGCCCCCCACCTCCTTCCAATCTGTAGCATATGCATGTGAAAATACAAACCTTGTAACTGCAGATATTATAGGTGCATATTTCATTACCATCAGCATTGCATATTTATAATTTACTGGTGTGTAAAAATTTATAAAGGCACAACTAGTGGTTGGTTAATGACAGCTGCTGTGGCAGCCCATATTTAGAGGATTTTTCATGTCACCGAAGCCTGGCCTGCAACAGAATGCCACATGCATAAAACAGGTGATGGAAAGAGGAGAAAGGGGCTGGGCTTTGTGACAACTGCAGCGTTAGAAGCACAAAGGCCGCCCCCACTGTCACTGAGAGTGAGCTGCTCCAAATGGGAGAAGGGCTGCCACCTGCAGGAGGGGCTCCCAGGCATCAAACAGGCTCTCGAGCCTGGTGCCAGCCTGCTTCAAAGTGCAAGCCTTTCTAACAGGGGATCGCCAAGGAGAGCAACCCGTGTGACAATACGATCAATGCCTCTGTCATATTGACAAGCACATCATCATATCCCAGAAAGGGA
Organism: Meriones unguiculatus; assembly: GCF_030254825.1. NCBI lineage: Eukaryota > Metazoa > Chordata > Mammalia > Rodentia > Muridae > Meriones > Meriones unguiculatus. The sequence continues at coordinate 4,579,076 of NC_083351.1, read as the reverse complement.
AGCCTCTGTCTTTCCCAGCAGGGGCCCTAAAATAGCTGCCTTTCAAGGGGCAGAATCCCCATCGACTGATGGCTGCAGGTGAGCCGGCATAGGTCCTGGGAGTTTACCCCGGAAACCATGGCTCTGCTCCCACAAGTCTTCAGTCCTGTGTGCTAGATGACAGGAGCCTGGCCCACGGGCCTGGGAAACCCAACATCCCATTCTGGAGCTCAGAAAAGCTTGGCTCCGAGTGGGTCAGGTAGAGGCTTCCACTGCAGAAGAGGAGCTAGCCGGGCATCTCAGAGGCCCAGCTGCCCCTGACAAAGGGGACCAGAGAGGAAGGCACCCTTACAAGCAGATGCCCCAGTGTCCTTTGCACCCCTCAGTGCCCATCATGCCTGCCCTACTCTCCAAAGAAGACATTTCCTGGCCTGTCTGTGCTATGGGGAAGGGGGAGGGGGCCTCCTTGAAGATGTCGTATCTATCCACTGGCACGTACGGGACTCCAGACATCATCTGTTGGCCAAGCAGAACCAGAATCTTAGCTAACAAAGGCTCCCCCCAGGCCTCATCTGGGATGTTCCCATGGTTATCCACAAGGCCCCTTACAGTTCCCAACAGTTTGATTAAACACACATCTGTTTTCACTCAGTACAATTAAAGTGGGTCCATATTTTCAAACTATCACTCCAAACAAGTCCAATTGCGCTACAAATTAAAAAAAAAAAAAAGAAGAATAATTAAAACCCACGCTTCTCCTAACAACACAGAGGAAGGCAATTGGCAGACACTTTTAATGAGCAATTTATGTAATTAAAAAGCCCAGACCCCGATATGCAAAGAACACTTCTCAAGCCAGGTGCTGTGATCCCGGGGGCCAGCCCCTGCTGTGGCAGCTCCTCCGTAACGTCAACCCATATATCTGGACCCCCCAAATAATGGCGTGGAAGGCTCCCTGCAAACGCTCGGGCGGAGGCTCCTGTTGGAAGGCGCATTTAACACCGGCTCGCATAAAGAATGGTGGGTAATTGCCGCTTGAATCCAATGTGTGCTGTATCTCATCTATGATACGCAATTTAAAAGCGATATTCCAGCAAGAGGACTTTATGACTTGCTGTCATGATAAATAAAAGTTTATGGCATAATGGAATTAATATTTACTTTGAGTGCAACGCAGTCTAGTCAAATAAAGTTGCTTGGGAATCACTTTGGACCAAGAGAGCATGAATGTGTCACCCACTGACGACGGAACCCCAGGCTGCTTGTCTCCTCTTCCTGTCGGCTAATCGTTCACGATCTTTCGCTGCTTCGGGTCCGATGCTATAAACTATTATTGTAGTTAGAGGTACTGATTTGCTGATGCATTTGGTGTAGAAGGTTCCTGTGGAGTTGAGTGGCCCAGGCAGGGAGGATTAGGAGCAGGGAAAAAAAGAGGAAGAAAGGGGAGGGCTCGTGGCTCTCCAGGGCTGCAGGACAAGCCAGCTTCAAGGGATTCCGGTGCTGCTACTCCCTGAAGGGAGTCTGTCAGTCATAGCACGTGCTCACCGGCTTTACTGTGAAGAGAGCCTTTACGAAAGAGTGCGAGCTCAAATTGAAATGACATGATGGCTGCCTGAGTCTAGAGTAAATAGGCAGCAGCATTTCTTTTTACTTTGTTCTGAATCGTGATGACTGAAGGTTCAGAGAACAGTCAGTCGTAATGACCTTAAGGTCTAGTTTGCTGTGACATGAATGGCTTGGGAGCTTCAGAACCCTTCACTGCATGGCACTGCACGCTCCTTGTAGGACCCCAGCACTAAATCTGTGTCCATTGCTTCCCGTTATTTACTCGCCAGCACAGCCCCCACAACTCTGCCCGGATCTAAGGGAGGCTTCCAACGCAAAATGAGACAGGTAGAAAAAAGGGTCGGGAGCCAGCAGGATGGGGACATCGCAGGGGCCCGGCTGCATGGCCCGAGAACAGGGCTCCTGTCCCATTCTGGAGCTGTGCGCTGCTGCTGAAGGCAGCTAGGGAGGAGGGAGGTGGCAGCTTAGGTGGAAGATTCCAGCAAAGGAGACACACCCACATCAGCTGTGATCTGGGGCTGTGGAGAAGGGGAGCTGCAGGCTCTGGGTGGGAAACACTTCTCAGTCCCAGGGCCGCAGGAGACAAACTGCCCAGATCATAAACAAGCGGGGGAATTCCAGCAAAGGGTGGATTAGTGGGGCAGGCTGGACGCTCCCTCAGCATAGCTCTCATTGACTCATGTGTGAACAGGAAAGGCAAGAGTTGCTGATGGTGCTGTCTGCGGCAAGAAGGCAAAGACTATTTTAACATTCAGGCACAATGAGCCACTTTTACAATGAAGTCACTGTTTCAGGTAGTGCTGTAACAAGAGGGAGCAGTGCCCTGCCAGGGGCCAACCTGGGCCAGCAGGGGAGCCATGGAGCAGTCAGCAGTCGGAAGGGATCCCCTCTCTCCACCAGAGTTTAAAACAAAACATTCAGGGCTTAAATTCTGGGAAGCCAGGCCCAGAAAACAGAAAGTGCCTGATATAAGGTCGTAGTGCCAGCAGAGACAGAAACAAACCCAGGATGGCAAGGTTGAAGCCAAGTGCCCTTAGCTCAGTTCATCACCAAGAAGAAGCAGCTGGGGGAAGGAGCAGCTGCTGGGAGGGGCAGCTGGGAGGGGGAAGGAGCAGCTGGGGGAAGGGGCAGCTGGGGGGGGAAGGAGCAGCTGGGGGGAGGGGCAGCTGGGGGGTAAGGAGCAGCTAGGGGAAGGAGCAGCTGGAGGAAGGGGCAGCTGGGGGAAGGGGCAGCTGGGGAAAGGGGCAGCTGGGGGAAGGGGCAGCTGGGAGAAGGGGCAGCTGGGGGGAAGGGCAGCTGGGGGGAGGGGCAGCTGGGAGAAGGGGCAGCTGGGGGGGAGAAACAGCTGGGGGAAGGAGCAGCTGGGGGAAGGAGTAGCTGGGGGAAGGAGCAGCTGGGAGAAGGGGCAGCTGGGAGGCCAGGACACCCAGGGTGGGTTGGCAGGAGGGGAAGACAGCGGGAAGTTCGAAGGAGGCCTGCTTGGGGCAGGGTTTGAACATTTCAGTGACTCCCATCTGAACACATCAGGCACAGTCTCACTTGTAAATCTGAAATGACCCTAAGTGTATTGCTGGAGCATTGGGTCAGGGACTTGGGGAACCTGACAATAGTGGCTGGCATGTCTTGGGTGTTTAATTAAAAGACTCATAAAAGGCTGAAGAGATGGCTAATTCAAGGCCATAGGTTCAGAGCTCAGGATTTAATAGTAGTAATAATAATAATTTTAAAAACAAGACAGGTGTGGTAGCAGAGATAGGCAGATGCCCAGGGCTCACTGGCTAGGTCCAGCCTAGCTGCTTGGTAAATTCCAGGCCAGTCAATAAATACGTGCCATGCTGGAATTCTGATTCTAATGGACTTTGGTCATCCAGAACCCTTTGGGAACAAGATTCTAGAATTTTCCAAGTGAGTGATGGGAATTGTGTTCTTGAAGGTGGAGAAAAGCACCAATGTGGACAGATTTCCAGGAGGAAGGGCCTCTCCAACCAGCCAGAGAACATTCTGGGTCTCCTCTCAATCCCCATTTTTCCTCCAGAGGAGAAAAATCACTGTGTCTCAGAGTAGAAAACATTTCTCAAGCCTCAGGGGCTTCAGTGGAACAAATAGTGACTTCCAGAATGAATGAAGGTGGGGAGTGACATCACACACGAGAAGCAGGGAACCAGGCATCTCAGAGGAAGCCTGAGACACACAGATACACACACTCACACACACAGATACACACATACTTATATATACACATACACACACACCAAACACACACATACAACACACATACACACACAGCACAAGTACATATTCATATACACATAGACACATGGTCACACACACAGACACCTATATATACATACACATACACACACACACCAAACACACATATACACATGCACACATACATATACAGACACACACAGACATACACATACAACACACACCTGCCTGTCTGGATTAGAAAGTCTTTGCTGAGGACATAAGCATTCACTTAGGACTCCAGACAGGACAAGCCCTGGGATGGGGGATCACATACCATACCAAGGCCCAGAAATCTGCAAGAGGCAAAATGAAATAAAGATCCCCCCAAACCCGCCTAGACTGTGAGATCTGCAGTAATTAGCCCACCCTCGGAAGACCTTTGATTTGCAAAGCCAGGATCTTTCTGACTAGAAGCTTATTGGCCAGGTCTGGAGAGATTGCTTAGCTGATATGAGCATCTTGCAGAGCACCCATGTTCAGTTCCTGGGTGTACATCAGAGGCAGACAATCACCTGTAACTCTAGCCCCGTGAGATCTAATCATAGGGACCCAGAAGCCAAGTTCAGAGGGACAGCCAAAGCGGAGGGAGGGCTTAGCTCTACCAAACTTCTGCTGAGGGAGGCTGGGAAAAGAAATCTTTAAAATAAAGATTCTGGGCTGAGGGTAGCTCAGTGCTAGGGAGCCTGGTCAGCACTGCCCCCTGTGGCCACTGAGGGCCCCTGCACCCGAGTGCACACATGCACAAACACGCACAATTGAAAAATTAAAACAATCTCTTTTTTTTAAAGGTACTTGTTTGTGTTTCGATTGTTTGTTTTTCAGTGCTGGAGCTGAGACGGGGCCCTGCAGTCGACAGGCAAACATTCTGCCACTGAGCCATACTCTAGCCCAGGATTTTTCTGAATACACAGTTTCATAGATTTCCTTTCCCATGTACTCACTGCCCACCTCAGCCATTACCCTCAGAAATGTGGTTCAGCCAGCCCTCCCCCCACCTTGGCAGTACCTCTGAACTTGGCTTTTAAGTCACAGTCCCCTGGCTTTCCTCCCCCTCCCGGTATGTTCCCCGTCTCTATTCCTCTCACCAGTGTTTTCTGCATGAGCCTCACTCCCGGGCCATTTTCTCTCCTTTATTCTCTTTCATTTGGTACTCAGCCATGATTGATGATGTCAAGCATCTGTATCTCGGGTCTGAAGGCTCCCTTGAGCCTCAGACTCAGAGAGTCAATTGGTATTCAATTTCTATACTTGGAAGCCACTGTTACCATGGCCAAAAGAACTCTGAGCTTTCTCTCCTAAACTTCTTCCTTTCCCGTAATTGTCTATTCTGCTAATGGTACCAACTCTCCCAGTTTCTTACCTCCACAACTTCAGAACCATCTCTAATGTGTCCTTCTCTCTTAAGACCATACCCAGATTCTTTTGAAAATGATTTCTTTATTTTACACACATGGGTATTTTGCCTGCACGTATGTGTGGATGCCTGGTACCTACCGAGGTCAGAAGAGGACCTCCGATTTCCTGGAACTGCAGTTACAGATGGTTGTGAGATGCCAAGTGGTTACTGGGAATAGAACCTGGATCCCCTGGAAGAGCAGCCGGTGCTCTTAACCACCTAGCCATGGCTCCATCCCCGGATACCCAAGTTCTTCACAAATTCTGTCAATGATATATTCTGGTACACTCCAACTCAGCTCAGTCCTAACACCTCCCAGTGTGATCAAAAGTTGCCAAGCTCTCATCTACAAGTGCACCTCAGCCAACAAAAAGGCTTCCAGGCAGGGCAATGCTATGCTGAGGTGGCCCCAGCTCCAGCTCCCACGTGCTGTATAGGAACGGCAGAGTGTGCTCGCTGGCCCTCAGTTTCCTTCTGTAAAGCAGACTTCCTGTCAGTACCCGAGCAGCCTTTCACGGAGACCGCTGAGAAGCACGTGACTCTTCTCATCCTCACGCCCATCTGCAAGTGTCCATGGAGAGCCCACATGGCAAGGGACTGACGGTGGCCTTCAGTGGGCAGCAACTGAGGGACTGAAGTGTCCCATCAGCTGTGGGAGGGAGCTTGGGAAAGACTCTATCCCCTGTTTGACCTTGTCACTGACCATTCCTAAGCCCCCAGGAAGCAGTCTGTGACACGGACATCAGGCAAGGACTGATGATGAGCTTTCCCTGGGTGGCTGCAGGCTCATAAGCTGGAGACTACCCGGAAGCAGTGTGGAACGTGCCTCTGAGTCTACTCCCCGCTTCACAGCGTCACCCACTTTCCAACCTGCTCAGCTTATACTCACAGGGTTTTTATCACACGCCTCACGGCGCACATAGCTGCTCAAACCAAAGAAGCACACAGCAAGCCTTGCCTGAGGAGGAACACCCTGGCCGAAGAGGCACGAGTCAGCAGGTATGCTGCAGTGAAGAAGCTTAGTTCTCAGCTCTGCGGCTTGAGAGGCCGTGGATGGTGGTGCGAGGTGAGACGGTAGCTTGATGCCCTCTGACAGTGCATGCAGACAAGGCAACATCCTGTGCTGGGAGCCTAGGCCAGGTCCTGCTCTGCCCTGTGCAGACTGTGCGGAAATCGCTGGGTGACATTCTGACTTGGGTTCTATAGACCAGAAGCCAAAGCTGAAAGGAGTCAAGCAACAGCACAGGGCATGCAGCAGGTCTGACAGAAGGTGGAGTCACTGAAGGTCTCAGTGTCAGCATACTACGTAGACGCTTGTCCATATTTATCGCTACGCTTTTGCAGAAGCTAAGAAAGGAAACCAGCTTAGATGCCATGGACTGATGAACGGAAATATAAAATATGGTGGTACCCATGCATGCTGGAATTTTATACAGCAATAAAGCAAAATGAATCATGATGTTTGCAGGAAAATATATGGAACTGGAAATTACGTTAAGAGAAAAAAGCCAGGCTTGGAAAAACATACAACATGTTTTCTCTCATGAAATCTAGGGTGTGTGTGTATGTGTGGTGTATGTGTGTGGTGTGTGTGTATGTGTATGTATGTGGTATGTGTGGTGTATATGTGTGTAGTGTATGTGTGTGGTGTATATGTGTGTAGTGTATGTGTGTATGTGTATGTATGTGGTATGTGTGGTGTGTATGTGTGTAGTGTATGTGTGTGGTGTGTATGTATGTGTATGTGTGTTGTATATGTGTGTGGTGTGTATGTATGTGGTATGTGTGGTGTGTATGTGTGTAGTGTATGTGTGTGGTGTGTATGTATGTGTGATGTGTGTATGTGTGTGTTGTGTGCGTGTGTGTAAAGCAATAAGGGAGGAGGAGGGGTAAAGAGAGGGTAATAGAGTATAAGATGTGACGTCAGAGGGGAGTACTATCTGACAGAGGAAGGGGATCAGTAAGAAGGAGACAGGAGGGTGGAGTAGGGAAGAGAGGGGATGCTTGGACCCAAGTAGAATGACACACATGTATAAGGTGCCGTAATGAGACCAAGCATTGTAGATGACAGCAAAAAGGGACGGCTGCCTCAGGACGCTGAGGTCATTCTGAGCTCTGCCCAGGACCACATGGTGACCGCTGGGCAGCAGCCAGAAGGCTGCATCTCCGTGCTGGGAGTTGTCACATGTATGAACAGAAAGGCAAATATTGGAATGATGAGCTTGGAAACAGCTGTTGCGGTCAAGTTGCAGGACACATTGCTCTAGGGAGAGCTGGGGACACACTTGTGATCAAGAACTTTGGGCTTGGAGGCCATCAGGTAGAGGTGCTGAGGACCATGGGGGAGGTGCTGGGTACCATGGGGGAGGTGCTGAGGACCATGGGGGAGGTGCTGGGTACCATGGGGGAGGTGCTGAGTACCATGGGGGGAGGTGCTGAGGACCATGGGGGGAGGTACTGGGTACCATGAGGGAGGTGCTGGGTACCATGAGGGAGGTGCCGGGTACCATGGGGGGAGGTGTTGGGTACCATGGGGGAGGTGCTGGGTATCATGGGGGGAGGTGCTGGGTACCATCGTGGGGAGGTCCTGGGAGACCTTACCCTGGCTGGGTTGGCCTCCCCTGAAAGCTCACACATGTTTGTCTTTCATCAGTCTTGGCTAGTTAGTCCTACCCATAAGGTTTCTGCAGGAATCCAGCCAGACCCATTTGGAGGCTGGAGCCTGAGCTGAGCTGAGAGGTTGAAGACATTCAGCTTCTATGTGAGGCTGGCATTTCTAAGGAAGCCGTGCGGATCTGCCTTCTTTTAGAAGGTGACGAAGCCTGGGGATGATGGCTGGGCTGGGTAGCAAAGGCTGTAGAGTTTGAATGCAGCTTCCAGCCTGTCCAGGAGTCCGGGCCATTCCCACAAGATGAAGGCCTCCACCAGAGCATACGAGGACACCTCCGGACATCGCAGGCGATTGGCTCTTTCCGCTAACTAAGTTTGTTCAAAGAACTCCTTTTTCCTTGCAAGACTGCAGGACTACAGGGCAGTTGCAAATTGATCCCGAGAGAAGGCTCCATCCAATCAGTCGCCCCTCGAGACTACACCACAGGAGCCCCGGGACAAGCCACCACTTCAGCAATCCAATCTCCACATATTTCATTTTAAAAATATTTCATTTCTGGCCAGCAGTCCTTAGATCGCCAATTTGATTTGGTTTCTATAAATGGATTTTTCATAGTGTAGGTGGAAAATATATTTAATTTCAAATATCTGCAAACTAAAATATTCAATATAAACATCACAGTATGCTTGAGCCAGGCATGCACACCCAAAGCAGAGGCTAGCTGTGAGGCAGACACAGGACCCTCGGTCCCAAGGGTTCTCCACTGTTTCGTTTCAGGCATTCAGTGAGGGAGGGCACTGGAGAGCCACTGTCTTCTCTGCACAGGCTCTCCCTGATTCCAGAAATGACTAGAAGGGGACCACATCCTAGAATTCCAGCTGAGAAACCAGCCACGTGTAATAACCAACACTCTCCGAGGGCAGCCCCACCCAGCAGCAGAGCCGCGCTGGTTGTCTTGGACCCTCAGCCTCCTCTCTGGACAAGTTCTCTGTCCTTCTCTTTAGCCAGCAAAAACTGTGAAGGCACAAAGTCCAGTGCAAACCATGGCTGTGGCCTCAGCCTTCTAAGCTCCAACAGCTGATGTCACCCCAGCTGGAATCAGTCCAGTGAAGCTAATTCATCACTGGGAAATAACCTGTGCCTGGAAGAGCAGCTAACTCTGTGCCAGAGGTCACTGAGCACAAGGTGTTGAGGCTGTGCTCCTTCTGCAGGCCCCTCAGGAGGCTCCTTCCTGCTCCTCCAGCTTCTAGGCTGCCCAGACTCCCTGCATCCCTCCGCATCCCCCATCAACCCTCAGCATCCCTCAGTATCCTCCAGCATCCCTCAGCATCCCCCATCAACCCTCAGCATCCCTCAGCCTCCCCATTAACCCTCAGCATCCCTCAGTATCCTCCAGCATCCCTCAGTATCCCCCAGTAACTGCCAGCATTCTTAGTTCTTGCCCAGCTTATTTTCTTATATAACTCAGGACTACTTTCTCAGGGGTGGCACTGCCCACAGTGGGATGCTACTTAATGCCAATCATTAAACAAGAAAATGCCCTACCGACATGCCCACAAGCCAATCTGACACAAACCTCAGCTCCTCAGCTGAGGTTCCATCCTCTCAGATGTGCCTGGCTATGTAAAGTTGACAAAAACTAACCAGCCATCCAGTAAAGGAAAAGAAAGTAGCTTAGGCAGCAAGCACAAAGGCCCTGTGGTGAGTGAGCACAGTGTGAGCAAATGGAGCCAAAGAAGCCAGGTGAACACTGGAGAAACCCTTTGCGTAACGTCATGGCTCACTTTGACTGTCAACTCGACAGGATCCAGACTCAACTGAGAGATGTGTCCTGAGCAGGTCTGTGGAAGGGTACTTCCTGGAACTGAAGGGGAGCCCTTTCCCACCTCCCTGAGGGAGGCACCTTCTTATGGTAGCCCAGATAAACAGAGGCTCAGACAACCTGCTGCCTGCCTGTCTTCATTTCCTTCAGGTCCTGTGGGACAATCTAACAACCCTCCCCCTTTTACTGTGTATTCAGTCTATCAGTTCTGTTCCTCCAGTGAGCCCCGACTTTACACACGGGGCGCAGCCGCTGACACCAGCAGCAGCTGACCTGAGTGGCAGGCTTACTCTGCAGTCAGTTCACTTGTAGCATTTTCTCCATTTCAACACTGGCTTTTCTCCTCATCACCTACCCACCCCCCTTTACAGATACCAGCAGGCAAATGACGGTAAGAGCAGAGGGTACAGAAATCAGGTTTCTTCCCAGGCTGGTCTGGGGACATAATTCATCCACACCTCATGGAGGACAGGAACAGCACGGTAAAGGAGTGTGTGGAGCTGCAGAGGAACGTGAGCCTACAGGCCGCTGACATGGTGGCACAGAGTAGCCCTAGGCGGAAGGCTCGGCAGGGGTATGGCCACAGGCTCATGCATGCTTTCTCATCTTTCTCCTCTGCTCTCAGCTATAATCACTCACCCAATGTACTTTTGTAGAGTACCGTAATTGGCTTGACTGGTTCATTGTTGACTAACTAGATCATTCCGGATCCCTGTCATCAGCCCCGTCATATACAGATGTCATAGGGATTCTGTTATCCATTGTCCCGATCACAATCTGCCATTCATTGTTCCTGGCCCAAGACAGCAAACCTACAGCCCTCTGTCTCTGAGTTGTCCCAACACTGGTGACTGAGCTCACAGCCTCCTCCGGCCACTTGCTCCTCAGGGAGGGTGGACAGCCTGGCTTTCCTGCCCACATGACCTTCTCCACACAAGAATGGCGAGAAGAGAAAGGTCACTGGGACCCAGGTTCCTAGGTCAAAGGAAACGGAGAAAGTGAGGTGGGTTATTATTAGATGTCTTGAGCTAGCCCACTGAGGGAAGGAAAATGGCCAGAGTCCTCCTGAGCCAGGAGGAGGTGGCAGCTGGCTCAGGGCTCATCTGGGCTGTGTTCTTCCATACCTGAGATGGTTCTCAGCAAGGTGACAGAGAAAAAGAACAAGAAGGAGGTTCTGTGTGTGGATGAAGGGGCTGGAGTCAGGCACAGAGCAGACAATATGAACAAGGCCCATCTCAGCTGCCAGGGAATCCAAACCACTCTGAGCTAGGAAGCACCAGGGTGCTGGGCTTGCAGGATCCTTGGAAAGCCATGCCATGCTCACGTGGTTCATCTCCATCAGTAAGCAAGACAGTCCACAGGAAAATAGCCCTTAAAGTTCTGCTGTAGAGGTGAGTCGATTGGACCCCCTCAACTGCACAAAGAAGGGCTGGGGTGCAGAGCCCCGGGGCACTGCGGTGCTGCGGCACCCCTAAAATCTCCACAGAGCCGCTGTGGAGACTCATCTCCAGATAACCCGGAGCCCTGTGTGTGGGAAGCACAGTCCCACACAGGCATGGGGCTGACAAGATTGAGGGCTCAGTTCTTACCCAATACACAAAGAGAGAATCCGTGAATGAAGCATGCGCATGCATGTACACACGCACACACACACACATACACTCTCACACACACACACATGCACTTCTTTCTCCTTCCATAAATATCAACCAAAATTACAAACCAAACGTGGATTTGGAAGACATTGCCATGGTAGTTTAAAAGCCACTTACTACCTGTGCAACTCCAGCTGGTAAATTGAATGGACAGTGATATGAAAACACTTCATTGGACGGTTTTTATGCCAAATTAGGCTGATGCAATTATGTTGATATTCAGAATCTGCAATAGTCTGAAACTATTTTTAACACTTTTTCTAATTTAGCATGATTAATCCTTTCACTTAAGGACACACTTATTCTCATGTTCTGGTTGTTTTTCTATCTTGATTTCTCTCTGCTTAGGTATCTAACTCGTAAAGGATACTTATTCCAGGGGCTGGGATCCAATTTCTCAGGACATTTACTTACCTACGAATATGATTGTACTTTTATTTTTGCAACAATTATTTTCTCCATGGGGCAGACCAGGCCATTGACACTAACTGTAATGTACCTCGACCTATTAAATGCTGGAAGACCCAGAAGGCTATTTAAAAAAGAGATTTTTGAATTGGTTTGCAAGATGCATATTCTGCCTAGCTTTAAATTTAAAAATGACCAGTCTACGTTTTTAAAACAAGACTGTAGCTGACATACCAATATTTCACAAGGTTTCACCCCTAGATTAAGAGCTATAATGACAGAGAGACAGAGACAGACAGACAGAATATAGACTGCTTTCTCCAGGGAGGGCATCCAGTCTCAAGGAGTGAGCCCCAAACACACACAAATACACACAACACTGACTGGCCTCAGTGGGGAGGGAGATGTGACAATAATAACTAGAGAAAAAGAGGTCGAAAATTTGAGATATGAAGCACAAAAGGAGTGGGAGGGCCGAGAGGGAGAGGTGGAAGTGATTTAAACATAGTACTCATGTATAAAATTCTCAAAAAATAAAAAAACTAAATTAAAAACCTAGACTGTGTCAATAGACAGTATGTTGGGGACAGGACTGGGGGATGGCGTGCTCCGGTGAAGAATGGCAGCCGGCCAGGGAAAACAGACTATTGCCATGTTTGCCTGCACTAACTTTTCTCCTCCAGAAAGTTCATCAACAGAAACACTCAGTCTGTGTTTGGATCTTTAAGTCAAAACAAATGTGTGCTGTCACATTTTAAATTCTTGTTAAGAAAATATTTGTTGTTGGTTGTTTTTTTTCTTTTCGGCAATTGTCTCCTAATCTGGCTCTAAGAATAATAACTTTAAAATCATAAAGATTCCGGTGCCCATTTCTTTCCCTGAGATGTATTCTGCGGCACCATGCCACTGACGGAGACCATTCCCATGCACCCAGACACTAATGGCATTAGTCCACCAGGAACCTTCGAGATCATTTACATAGAAACTGCTTTTACATGCTAAATGCAAAATGCAAAACGCAGAGCTCTCATGGACAGAGTGGAATGTGAATTACAGCCCTGCACAAGCAGGCTGCTTTCACCTGTGCTGTTTATTGAACAGGGAGGTGACGCAGTCAGCCATGAAGCAATTACCTGAGCAGACACTGCAAACCCTTGCCACATGGTTTCTCACCCAGCCTCCCCAGGAAAGCTGGCTCTCACTGCTTTGCGTGACACCCACACGGACACCCTATGGCCACCACAGTGTCCTCGGGCCGCTGCGCTCCTTCAGCAGCATGCATCCAGAGCAGCCTGTTTCTCTAGAATACAGAGACAGTTCCCAGCATCTGGGTTTTAGTTTAGGGCAAGAAGGGCATAGCTCATAAGTGGGGAACTTGGAAAGTATTGTAGTGCCCACCCCAAAGGGGTCAAGAGAAAGCTAAGATTGTTCTGAGTTCCTTCCCGGGGGGGGAACTGCTCAGAAGTGTGCAGGTCAGGGGTGGCTGGGGGTTTGACTGACTGGGAAGAGCAAACGGGCAGAGGAAACCAGTGTGAGGCCAGGCATCCAGTGTGCCAGCGTTCTGGCTACACATCAGCTGGCTAGACCCAGAGACTGGGTGCTGGCCATTTCTTAGCGTTAGTATTAGTAACATGAGTATTGCTATTACTGGAATTCTTAGACTCATAGCCTGGGCCCTGGTAGACACAACCTGGACTCAGCCACACATCATTTTATTATTATTGGGTTTTTTTAATTTATTTTTAAGTGTGCATATATCAGCATATGTGCCAATCTAGGTAGGTCGGAAGGGGATGCCATTCTCTGGAGTTGTGGGTACAGCTGGCTGCTATTGTCACAAGAGTCGGGAGAGTCAGAGCCTGTGTCTCGGCAGCCATGACAACCCAGGCTTAGCCCTCATCCTCAGCAGCTCAACCAGTAACGGCTGAGAAAGAACACAGCCAGGTAGGAAAGAGAAGCACCGAGGGCTTAGTGACCCCCTAACTCTGTCCTTGGGGGTCCTGACATGAGGTTTAGGGCCCTGGTGAGGGTGTGGTCCCACCCATCACCCATTGCCTTGTCTTGGCTCCAGTCTCTCCTGTAAAGTGGTCTGACAAGTTGGCAGAACCGTGTGGAATCTCTTCCCAGAATTCCAGTTCCCTCCGGCTGCCATCCAGCTTCAGCCCGTTCCTTCTCCCAGCACGGGGTGCCTGGGGAAATTCCAACTTTTGGATCCATTTGTTTCAGTTGTCTGTCAGCCAGAGGGAGGGGTGTAAGTGTCTGGATCTCATTCTCTACGTTTCTGCAGGATTTCCATTGCCTTACCATTGCCATGCTGTGGATGGAACACAGGGCCTCGCATGTGTCGGGCCAGCACTCCGGCTCCGGGCTAAGTCCCCAGCCCTGACAGGGTTGGTTTGTGGGTTTTGTTTTGTTTTTAAGGCCGAGCATCTCTGACATTTGTGGGAGTAAAAGCATCCAGCGAAGGCTGAGCGGTCTGTGAGGGTTCTGCTCTGAGTGTCCTATACCCACCAACAGGCCCTTCCTGAGGCAGCTCTCCTCCTCTGCTCTGGTCTTGCCTGGTTGGGGTCCTGGTGGGAACTGGTCCCCTCTGACCTGGGGCCTTCCATCAGTGCTGAGGCCGCGGCTGTTGGGGCAGGTGTAGGAAGATGGGCTCAGACCCCAGCCCTGTTTTGATGGAAGCCTTTTAGCATTCACACCATGACATCCCACAGCTTTGCTTGGTGGGTTTCTGAAGTAGCAAAAACAGATGCTGGCGCAGAGAGCTGGGCCCCAGGCACTGTGAAGGGCGGCGGGCGGGAGGCCAGCAGGTTACCTCTGCGGAAACCTAGCCATTTTGTTTACGGTGTTCTGACAATGCTCAGAGCTGCTCAGAGCAGCTTCGCCTCGTGCCAAGCTGCTTGACATTCTGCTGAGGTAGCTGCAGCTCTGAAGGATGACTCCCGTGACATTGACAGCTTTCAGGGCCATGGTTCCCCTGGCTTCCCTACTCCAAGGTCTAAGCCATCTGTAGCTTCTGACTTCCCACGCTCCAGGCCCAGAATGTCAAAACCGATCAGGGAACGGAAACTGACTAAAAACTAAACAAGCAGAGCAGAAAGCGCAGAAAAAAATTAAAAAAAAAGAGAGAAGGACAGGTCCCTCTCTCTTGAGCAATAGAAGGCAAAGCCCTCAGGTCTGCGTCTGCACACTGCACTTGGGCATCTTTCATGCAGAGCGTGCTCAGAGCAATAACCAGGTGAGGACACACCCACTCACCCTCCTGCAGTGCCTCTCTCTGTCCTCAGCTTAAGTTCTAAAAAATCCCTTTGCAGCTTCAGGCCCTGCAAAGCTCCGTCCCCACCCTTCTCTCGTCGATGCCCCCTTCAGGCTCTGTAAAGCAATGATATCAACCACCGTCCTTGCCTCTCCTCTCAGGCCTCTCCTCTGACAGGCGTCTCCTCTGACAGGCGTCCCTTCTGGGTGTTGGGGACTTTGCATATGCTGCCTGTTGGTGGTCCTCTGTTGTCCCCCTCTCCTCGCTGACAGTGTCAGTGAAACACTGCTTCTCCCAGGTTTTCTTTGTAGGTCCCCAGACAGGTGACCACCTGCTGTAAGATCTCACTTCCGGTTCTTTTCCTTTGCAGTGGCTCAGTCAATGAGAGGGTTAAATTGTTCTTCTGTCAGCGGGCTGCCCCCCCCCCCATGTATCCTCTTCTGGTTCTTGGAAGATGCTCAATAATTATTTCAAGAATAATAACCCCCTCCCCCAAAAGCTAGGTGACTGGGGAGAGAAAAGTTTACAATTTAAAGTAGAAAATCTATGACATGCTGGAGGAATCTGAGCTTGAAAGTCAGGGAGTCTTGTCTTTGAGCAGGGATCTCTGATGAGCTAAGTGACCTTAATTACTTAACCTGTCTGAGCCTGTCTGTCATTGGTGAAACAGTGCACAGTCATTGAAAAGTGCTTAGCACAGCAAAGCACACCTTCTGTTGCATTTTTCTTATTGGTGTTAAGGGTCTGAGTGACAAGTTGGGTGACCTCCAAGTCCAGGCTGAAGGCACCCTATGCCCTTTTTCCCCATGGGCTGGGTGAGGAAGTTGCACATGTACCCACATTGTGCAACCCTGCAGCTGGCATTTCAGGTGGATGTGAGTCACCTAAAACAGTTGCTGGGAACTAAACTTGGGTTCTCTGCAAGAGCAGTAAATGCTCCTAACTGCTGAGCCATCTCTCCAGCCCAGGCACAAATAATTTTTGCTGAGCAAAATTCTATCCCTTTCCCAAATGTTCCATCCACGTGCGGCAGCCACACTGGCGAAGCATCAGCTACCAAAGTCACTGATGGTGTCATCAGCAAACACCGTCTTTGAAAGATGAGCTCACCACACACCCAGCATCACACCCAGCATGGTGTGTCCAGGAATATACCTAAGAAAGCGCTTAGGCAAGAAGGAAAGGCTTGCACATGGAGAGCCTTCAAAATACACCCAGAAGATTCCTGACTGGGTATAAAGGTTTCACTTGCAGGTGACGTCTAACATTCTCAAGTTCAGCAGCTGGGTCAAGCATACAGTATCACAGAGTCATACAGGAAGAAGCTACTCCCTTGAAATGGAAGACAGTGACAATGTGTGGGAATGCCAATGAAATAACCTATATAGTACTCTGTGTGTGTGTGTATGTGTGTGTGTGTGTGTGTGTGTGTGTGTGAGAGAGAGAGAGAGAGAGAGAGAGAGAGAGAGAGAGAGAGATGCTTAGGAGTTTGTGAGATTACTCAGTGGTGAGGGAGAAAGACTTGTTGCCAAACCTGATAATACCAATTGGTCCCCAGAACCCCACAATAGAAAGAGAGAACCAGCTCCCATAATTTGTCCTCTGATCTCCACAACCACAATGTGGCATGTGGTGTGTGGACCTTCCCCACATAAATGTAACAACCTTTTAAAATATGCTCCTCTGGAAGATCTCACCCTGTCCCAATTCCTATTCCTTTAGTTGCAGTTTTGAAATCAGCAGTGTAACTCTAAAGACAAAATTTATTTTGTCTTTACAAATCCACTTAGCTATTTGGGGCATGTTTTATATAAAGTTTAGAGTCAGCATGCTGATGTCCATGAGACAAGTAAATGGAGTTTCTGTGTTGCAAATGCAGATCAGCTTGCAGAAACTGCTACTTGAATAACACTGTGTCTTCAAATCCATGAACATGGTATATCCAGTCCATGAACATGGTATGTCCACCCCATGAACATGGTATGTCCACCCCATGAACATGCTGTATCCAGTTCATGAACATGGTATGCCTGCCCTATGAACATGGTGTTTACCATGAACGTCATTCCCCTCCACAGTGCTTATAGCTTCAAGTGCAGAGCACTCACATATTTTGTCAACTTCATACTAGACTGTTCCAGTGTGTTACACTGTCACCAATAGTATTTTCCTTGACCTCTGTCTTCTAACTGACCTGGCCATTCATGGTTGCTCTTTGTTAAGTCACCTGGTTTCCTGTGGTCTGTTCTGAATTCACCTACCAGTTAAAAAAATCTTTATAGCTACCTACTGCTTTCAACAAACAACAGTAAGTATAGTTTCACTTCATTTTTCCCCACCCATAATGACTTTCTCCTTATATGCTGATCTTCCAAGCCAACATTCCCAAGCCCAGCACTGAAGAGAAAAGGCAGAAGGAGACATATGGCCATTCCTAATGTTAGGAAGAAGTATAAAAACAGAACACTCGCTATAATCATCAGAGCAGATGTGTTGAATGTTTTTTAAAGTACGTATGTGTACATATGTGGGCACATACACAGAGACACGCAGGCACACACTATACTTCACATACACATACATGCAGACATACACACATTACACATACACGCACACACATGCATAATACACACAGCGAAACACACATGTACACAAACATACAGGCACACACACACACACACCACAGCACAGGTGTGGAAATCAGAGGACAGACTTGGGTGTCCATCTTCCCCTTCCACCTTGTTTGAGACAAGGTCTCTTGTTTGCTGTTGTGTACTCCCAGCTAGCTGGCCCATGAACCTCCAAGAGGCTCTGTCTTTACCTTCTGTATTAGTTACTTTCATGCTGCTGTAAGAAAACTCCATGATCAAGGTACCTATGGAAGAAAGAGTTTATTTGGGCTGACGGTTCCAGAGGGATAAGGGTCCGCCGTGTCGAGGAGGCACAGCAACAAAAAGCAGGTGTGGTGGCAGCTACATGAGGCTGAGAGCTGACAGAGTGGAGAGGGCAGCCTGGAAGGGGAACAGACTACACACAAACCCTGCTGCCAGCAAAGCACTCCCTCTCACAGGCTGCACCTCTCCCCAGACAGCATCAACAACTGGGCTCTTCAAATGGCTAAGCCTTCCTGCCGGGCGTGTTCAAATCTTGTCATCACAGGGGCACAGGCTTCATGGGGCTTTTGGGGACCCAAGCTCAGGTCTTCATGATTGCTCAGCCTTATCCACTGAGCTCTGCCCAGCCTGAGCCGCCCTCTATCAGGTCGTAGGAAACCCTTCTATTCCTACTTAGCTGAGAGGTTGTTTTTTTTTTTTTTTTTTTTTAAATCATGAATGAATACACAATTATGCCATTTTCTGTAGCTGTTGATAAGATTATATGGTCGATATGCTTTGTTCTCTGAACACAGGCAATTACATTGATTTTCTCAAATGTTAAATCAATCTTGCACATCCCCAGTTAACCCCATTAATCATGGTGAATTATCCTTTTCTCACATGGCCACATCCCCTTTGCTAATATTCTGTTAAGGATTTTTCCAATTATGTCCCTGCTGGTCACTGGTCTGTAGTGTTCTTGTAGCACCTTGGTCTTGGCTTACAATCAAGCACACTGGCCTTGTGAAATGAGCTTCTTGAGTGAAGCCCTCCCCTGTCCTCCCTTTTTGGAACAATGTTCCGTAAGGTTAGCCTCATTTTCTCCTTAAATGTTTGACAGAACTCAGCATGAGAGAGTTTTCTCCATAGGAAGATTTATAATTATAAGATCAATTTCTTTAGTAAACACAGCATCATTTGGATTTTCTGTTTCTTTTTGTGCTGACTTTGATTATTTTTTTTTTTTTGCTCTTCAAGACATTTCCCATTCCATCTGTGTTACCCAATTAATCGCCATTGGTTTCGTGCTATTCTCTCTTGGGTGCAGCAGGATGGATCTTCACATCCATTCTGTTAGTCTGTCTTTTTATTGGGAAATTGAGACCATTGATATTGATAGCTATCAATGACCAGTGTGGTGGCTTGAGTAAGAACGGCCCCCATAGACTTGTGTGTTTGAACGCTTGGCCCATAGGGAGTGGCCTAGTTCCAGTTTCTCCACTGGCGTCACTTTTCATTCATGAGACTAATCATTTTTTTTTCTGTCTTTCTTTCTAGATCACATTAGCTATAGATTTATCAATTTATTGATCTTTAAAGGGTTTTAATTTTTTCTAGTTTTGAGAATTTCATCCATGTGTACAACAAAACAGGTCAAGTCTAGTTTCTGTCTTCCTCTCCAGTTCCTCCTGCTGCTCACACACCCCTCCCTCCCAACATTTTCCCTTCATTTTTAGGAGGATTGTTCGTTCTGTTGATGTTTCCCGTTGCTGGCTTACTTGCTGCTTCACTGATGTGCTGGTTGGGCTTTTGTCAACTTCACAGAAGTGAGGATCATCGAGAAAAAGAGATGTCAACAAGATGCCTCCATCGGACTGACCTGGAGGCAAGCCTGTGGGCTCTGTTCTTGATTAATGGTTGATGTGGGAGAGTCCATTCCACTGTGGGCAGTGCCAACCCTGGGCTGGTGGCCCTGGGTGTTATATGAAAGCTGAGCAAGCCGTGGGGGCACTCTTCAATGGCCTCCGCATCAGCACCCACCTCCAGGTTCCTGGCCTGCCTGAGTTTCTGCCCTGGACTCCCTCTATGTTGGTATTGTAATTGACACGTGCAAGTCAAACAAGCCCTGCCCTTCTCAAGCTGTTCCCGGCCAGGGTTTCATCCCAGTGATAGAAATCTAGCTAAGACAATTGATTATACTTTATCTTATTTTTTCCTTTGCTATTAATCAGCTCTTCTTTTTCTCCCTGCTAAAGCAGAAAAGCTTATTTAATCTTTTAAACATTCACTAATACAAATTAAATGGATTGATTTTTACGCACACACAGTGTAAGCACTGAAGGCCCGGACCCTCCTTCTAAGACCCACTTTCCCTGTAGCCACAGGTTTTACCCGTAGCCAGTTTTTCTATGTTGGCTGTGAATTTTCATTCTTTTTTTTTTTTTTAAATATTACCTAGTTTCCCTTGTGATTTTTTTTTCTTTTTTATCATGGTTTAGTCTCCAAGTACCTGGTAATGTCTTAGATGCCCGTTTTGCTACTGAATTATCAATTAATTCTTCTACCAAGAGAAAAACAGTATTTTTCAATGTGATGAGCCACTGGTGGCTACTGGCTCACAGCAGTCAGTGGTCAGCGCCCAGTGTGGACCGTCACCTGGGCTCCCTCACTCCTTGGTACAAAGCTGCCCATAGCATTCCTTTTACAATCCATTGTTCCTAAGAGTCCATGGTGATGTCCTCTCTTTCATTCCTGATTTTAGTCACTTGGGTCATTTATGGGGCATAGGGCAACTCTAGGTTTAATATTTTAAGAAACTGTCACTGTCCTCCACAGCAGAACCATTATTTTACATAATCCATATAATCATCTCTTCTCCCCCACGTTGCAGGATATTTTATCACGTTGTCATACCTGAGGTTGTGTTATTTACTAAAAATGACCTGTTTTTAGTTATGGTGTGACTCAGCCTTAGCACACACCTTTAATCCAAGAGCTTTGCCCCTCAGTATGGTAAACAGGATTAAATAAAGTCAACCATAGGTCAAGAGGTGGAGAAAACAACCAGTTGACAGAAAATGAATATAGACTGATTAAAAAAAGACCATAGAGAGGAAGTCAGGGGGACAGATAGAGAGACACACAGGAAGTAGAAGGAAGGGACATTCAGTTTGTGGGAAAGGGGATTCCTCTGGGGACATTGGCTGAGAAAAGTGCTTTCTCTGCCTCTCAAAGCTAGCAGCCCTTCATCCCAACATCTGAATCTTCATTGGTAAAATGGAATGTAAGATTTTGTTAAAAACAACACCCCCACCTCAGTCTATAAGTCTTGTTGGTCTGTTTGTCCCCCTTGAGACAAGGTCTCACTATGCAGCTTTGACTGGCGTGGAACTCACTTTGTAGACTAGGCAATCTTTCAGTCTCACAGAGACCCGCCTGCCTCTTGGATTAAAGGCATGCACTACCACCCAGCCTTGGTTGGAATTCAAAAGAACTAACTTTTGTTGCTATAGGCTTTCTCTGTTGCTTCCTTTACTCTCCATTTTTTTCACCTGCCCTGTATCAGTCCGCCCGGATCCTGCTGTAACAAAAGCCGCAGGACTGTGTGCCTGAGACAAAGAAATTAATTTTCTCACTGTTCCACAACCACTGTGCCAGCAAAATCTGATATCTGGTGTGGATTCTCTTCCTGGCCTATGGGCCACCTTCTTGCCATGTCTTCCCTTACCCTGTCCTTGTGGAAGAGTGTGAGCTTCAGCAATGCAACTTTACTCCTTTAAAAAAAACCTGCTTAAAAATAAATTATTTGTATGTGTGTATGTGTTTCTAAAAATGTCTTTTTCTTTCACTATTGAACAATACAATCACTGAGTACAGAGCTACAAGTGGGGGTAACTTTGCTACATATCTCTTTGACTCATAGCCTTCCTTTGTGATGTTTGGAGTGAAAACCCAACAGTATTTATTATTTTTATAATGTGCCTTTCCTTCCCCTAGTTAAAAGCTTCCCTCTTCATTGCTGGTGTCCAGGAATTGATTTTATTGCTTGTGTTATAACTTCTTTGTATTTACTCTATGATCCAGTTCATTGAGTATCTAGGCTCCATTTAATTTTATAATGCCCACCAAACTTGGGGAAATCTTGACCAGTATTTCTTCAGAATGTTTTGGTCTTGTTTTTGTTGTTGATGAAGATGGCTTTTGAGACAGGGTCTCACTATGTAGCCCAGATTGGACCAGAACTTACTATCCTCCTGGCTCTGCCTCCTGAGTGCTGGGGTTGCAGGAGGCCACCATCACACCCTCCTCCTCTTCAACGCGTCCTTCCCCGTGTTCCGGTCCTTAGTGTACACACGGCAGAGCACGTGCTGTTCTCTGCAGCTCATCAAGATTCTTCTACTTTCCTCCACCCTTTCTTCTCCGGGTGGTTTAGGTCCAGTGTCTCTTACTGCTTTATGTCCATGTTCTCTGACCCATTTCATATTGTATCTAACCTGCTACAAGGCCTTTCATGACAGCCAGACTCTAGGGTGGACCCAACAAAACCTAACTCCTGTTGCCCATCTCTCTGTTTCATCCTACCTGTTGATTGTGGGCATATTGGTGACTTGCTTCTAACCAATCAGAAGCAGGGTTGGTATCTAAGACTAGTTAGAAACTGTGACTTCTATCGTACTAGAAAATATTATTCTCTATCTGCAAGAGGTCCATATGGTGAGGTGGTGAAGGTGGCCTGTGACTCGTGCCCAGCTAAGAGCCAAAGCCCTTGGCCCAGCATCTGGCAAAAATCTGAATTTTCACACAAGTACACCCTCCTCACCCAAACCTTCAGGCAGCCCTCACCCTTCAGCTGGTACCTTGATTTCAGCCCTGGCATGGGTTCTCTGAGCTCTGCCGGGTTTCTGATCCTCAGAAACCATGGGTGTGAATGTGTATGGTTGGAGGCTGCTGAGCTGGTAATCCAGAGTGTATCAGCAGATAACACACCTGGTGAGATTTCACTTTGAAGGTAACGATTTCTAATCAGCCTTGCTTCCCTGTGTTCGTCTTCCCCTGTGAATAATCGAGGATCTGTGGGTTTCACACCGGTTGTCTCTGTGCTCCACACCTGTGTTATTGTTTTCTGTGGACTGCGTTCCTTCTCCCAGACCTAGCTCACATTTCCATGATTCTTTCATGTCTAATAACGTTTATTGAGTTCAGGGTATTGTGAGTAATGCGTTGTTGATGGGGGCTTTCGTTATGTGATTTCAAAGGATGCTGAATTTTGCTTTGTCAGGAATTGCGTGACTTACAGCTTGTCTAAAGTTTGCCGTTCTGCTTTGTTAGGGTGGTTCTACTCCAGGGAGAGAGAGATTAGCCCTGTTAGCAACATGTGACCATTCTGGGATCTCTATCAGATGCGCAGGTATTAATACAAGCTAGTCCGAGCTTGACCGTTTCCCAGGGCTCTGGGAATAGAGCTTACAGCTCTACATTGTTCCTGTCGTCCAATACCTGACTAGAAGCAGTTTAAGGGAGGAAGGGGGTACAGTTAGAGGGGACAGGACATCATGGTGTGGAGGGCAGCGGGGTCACAAGGTCGCCTGCTCATGACCAGGAACCAGAAAAGGGACAGATACAGGACCAGGTTACAAACCTCAAGGCCCACCCCATCGTGAGTCTCTTCGCTTAGCTATGCTCCTACATCCTCATGGTGCCACAGTCTCCCCAAACAGTGCCATCATCCGGGGAACAAACATTCAAACACACGCACCTGTGGAGGAGATCTTTCCTCTAAAACCTCCCCGGCTTGCTCTGAGCAAGCTTGTTACACCCCACTTGAGGCCTGTGCAGGTTGGTGTTTTAAGGGCGCTCATCTGCAGATTCCTGGATAGGTTTTCCTGTTTGTTCCCCCTCTGGGATTCCCCAGTCTTCCCTGTAAACTTTGGGAGTCTCTCTCTGCACCCCACACTCAGTCTCCTCGTCCTCAAGTAGCATGCTCTACCTGCCCCCACACCGCCGTGCTGCTGCCTGGAACCCCCTCTGGCTCCATCACTAAAGCCCTTTACCACTTCAGGTCAGGAAGCCCTGAGCTGCTGACACCTGACACAGCTACTCCTGCATTCTGGCAGGTTTGGGTGAAATAGTGAGTGCATCGTCATTGCTGTTAAAGGTCCTTAAGTGTTTGGGGAGATGTGCCAGAAAGAATGGGCGTAGAATTTTTGGGTCTCCCAGCTCTGCGATGACTCTCAGCTGGTTTAGGGTGGGGTGGGGACGCCTTGAGAACATGTATCAGGGATACTTTTTTAATCAATGGCATCTGCCATTGTTAGCTTTAACTGTCACCTGGAATGCAACCTGGAAAGGGGGTCTCAACTGAGGGATTTCTCAGAGCACGTTGACTTATAGGTATTGTTTTGATTATTAACTACTGTAGGAGGGTCCTGTCCACTGTGGGTGTACTCTCACTAGGCAGATGCCCGTGGGCTATGGAAGAAGGCTAGCTAAGCATGAGCCCGAGACACAGCCAGCAGGCCAGCCGCATTTTCCCACGGTTGCTTCTTGGCTTCCTTCTTGACTTCTTGCCCTGACTCCCCCAGCGATGGGCCATGCATGGAACTATAGCCCAACTACTCCATCCCTGTGTTGCTTTCGGATGGGGAATTTTCTGACAGTAACGGAAAGTGAACTAGGACAGTGAGATCCCACAAGAACTGGAACCTTCATTAGCAGCATTCAAACAACCTGACTCTGCCTTCTCAGCAAGGACTCGGTCAGCACAGGGCAGGAACCTACCAGAAAGCACCCCCCCATCCCAGCCGCCATCTACAACAGATTGCTTATCCTATAGGTGATGGCAACGTGCCCCGTGCAAAGCCATGGGCTCCTTGTTTTCGGCTGAGACACTGCTCTGATGGGTCCCAGCTGACCCCATGGATCATGAGCATCTGTCTCATGCCCACACAGCCATCCTCTGGCTAAAGAGCCACGCTGTGCCCAGAGGCGCTCCTGGCGGGCCACTATGCTGAAGACCCCACACAGAATGCCTGAGTCACACCCTGGGCAGTGGGAGGCAGAGGCCTGCTCTGCAGTTCCGCCCCAGCTCCTGGAGTCAAAGAACTCAGACGGGAAAGCTGCCAATGACACAGCAACGCCGCCCCACATCTGTCCTGGAACACACAAAACAGGGCAAGGGCTGAGCTCTCTGTGGTTGTCTTCAAACTTCAAAGGTTGTCTTAGAGAGCACCAGGACCCATCTTCCTTGCTCCCCTCCCTCAACTTCTCTACTCCATAGGTGGGAAACGGACACCCAGAGGCGTAGGCGTTATCCACCAGAGTTTCCAAGGTTGCCTCCCAGACTCCTGCTACAGTCTCATTAGTGGCTTCTCAGGACCTTTGGAGCAGAAGCCAAACCCTGACCCACAACCGAGCTCCAGCCACCACCTTGCCCACCTCTCCCCGGATCTAGTCCCTGGCAGCAGGGCATCTGAGGTGTTCTCCGGCCTTAGAGCATCTTAGGGTCCTCCCCTCTGGACATGACCCACCCACCAAAGGACAATCCTCCTTACTAGTCACCAACGGGGTGCCCCTGCTTCAGGCAGGCCCATAGGGCCCCAGTGGACCTTCAGTAACCAGTGCTAGCATCTGAGCAGGGGCCCTGGGGGCCAGCCCTGTGCCTGTTCCTGCCCCCAACACTAGATCCTCTATGTGGTGTAGACAGTATGGTAGCCATGGACAGTGTTTCCCTCCCCCGTGCCCAGCAGCGGAGACACAGTGGACATACGTCATGTGTTTTGAATGAATGGATGGACGAATTCAACAGTCGGTCATCCACAGAGTAGAGGCACACAGTTCAGTCTCTATTCTGCCAAGTATTAGGTCAGCAAAGCTTCGGGTGCTAGGCTAGAACTGTGCCCTCAGGGGTCTCCCTGGCAGCCCTGGCAGCCCTGTTAGCCCTGAGTTCCATTCGGACCATGCTTGTGTCCACAGAACAGACAGCTCCGGCATGAAGCCTGGTCCAGGTTTGCTCACAACGGAAATTGCATCACTGTCTTTTTGCCTCCCCCCCACACACACAGCTGGGCAGAGAAGCCTCCAGCAGGCTTGATTGCTCGCTCCATCCTCCTGAATCTTCATAAGCGATGAAGAGAATTTCAAATTCTCCTGTTTCCCTCCCAAACAGCCTGGGAGCTGGGCTCCTCCGCCCGCCAGCGAAGGCTTTACTATTTCAGCTGTCCAGGGAAGAGAGCTCAGTGGTGTTCTGCCCTTAAAGTCCCCACCAAACCTTCAGGCAAGACCTTCCCCACTCACTGCCCACATGCTAAGCCGCTGAGCAGGAGGCAGAGCCTGACACAGGGCTGGGGGAGAATCAGAATCAGATTCCAAATCACAGGCTGCCGAATCACCAGCTGGGCCCCCAGCCTCAGTTAGCTCGTCAGGTGCACCCCAGGAGAGGATCCAAGCTGTGTTTCTAACATTCTGGTGACAACAGGGATGTGAAAAAGAAGGCAAGACTCGCTGGAAGAGGAGGAGTCATTCTTCTCTGGGGGTGGCCACTGGGAGGCTGCCTGTGTCCCCTCCCCCATACACAGGCCCCTGACCTTGGCACGTGGACATGTGCTGAGAGGGACTCAGGAGGCTGGAGGGAGGGACAGGGGTATGACCAAGATACAGCTTATGCGTGTATGAAATTTTCTAAGGATAAATAAAGAATAATAAGGTTTTGTTTAGCCTACAGATGGTGTGTGTGTGTGTGTGTGTGTGTGTGTGTGTGTGTGTGTGCAGTAGCATGTTCATATGTATGTATGTGCAAGAGGCCAGAGGCCAACCCCCAGGCGCCATCTACTTGGGTTTGCTGAAACAGAATCTCTCACTTGGCTTGGTACTGGCTCGTGACTTGGGCGTGGATGGCTGACCAGTGAGCCCCGGGGATCTGTCCATCTCTGCTCTCCAAGTATGCATCACCACCCCCAGGTGTCGTAGCTTCTGGGGATCAAACTCAGGTCCCCATGCTTGCATGGCAGGCACCTGGCTTAGCTGCACCCCAGCCCCAGGCATGGGCTACAGAACGACTTTTCTCGCACTGAGAATAGATTCCACTGCTACATCATGTCGCAGAACAGTTGCCATGTGACTTGTAGCTGCCGGTTTACAAAACTCTAGGTAAAGGAGTCCAGCCACACTTGGTGACATGTCGGGAGAGTCACCCCATCGTCTTGCCTCACCCTATCCTGACATCCAAGGAAAAACTGGCACAGAGACCAGGCTGCCCCGCCCCCGGAACCCCTTCCTCAGCCTGCTGGTGTGGCACCCCGAAGAAAGGCGCCTGGTGCTCAAAGCTTCCTTCTGACGCTTGGATTGATCCACTGGAATTTATTTGGCTTTTTTATGAATGAAAGGTGAGTACAAAGTACCCCATTCATCACGAGAAAAGGGCAGCCCTCTGAGAGGGTCTGCAGACAGACACCCTTTCTGTAAATAAATAAAATGGTGACTGCCCAGGACAGAGAAATTCGATGAGACTGAAGTCAGGGATACCCTCCCCCCTTTTCCATCCATAAGCCAAAATATTGCTAAGGTTTTTTATAAACAAAGATAATGAGTTGTATAATTTATGTAAATTAACTAATGCTGCTGCATTTTCTAGAAGTAACATAAACTGCATTATTTATTTGATGTGCTTTTTGGAGTAAAAAAAATATAATTATAATTGGATATTGTACCTAACAGTTTTCTCCCATTGTTTTCCGATTCGTGGTGGTGGTTCGGAATATCTGATGTGGACTCACTGAGTGTGCCACACTCAGGGGGCTTTCTTTTTGCACACGAAAGTGACAAGCGTCTGACCTAGGCCCCCCGAACATAACTTCTGTGGCAGAGTAAAGATTCCTGCACAAGTTGTTGCCAGCATGGTCCAGCGCCCGGTGTCAGTATCTCAGCCCGTGCTGGCAGGGCACTAGTTGATCAGCTGCTCTGAGACATGACTGATGCCCTTTTCCCTCCCTAGTGGCATCCCCAGCCTCACTACTCAGAGTTGAATCCGCAGCAACACCAGCCTCGCCCAAAGACTTGTCCCACCACACAGCCAATCCCGAGTGCCAGGGGCCTCGTCTGCCGGTAGAAATTTGAGCAATGCTGTCTTTTATGCTCATTCTCAGTGAAGGGTCATGATTCCCCGGTGCTTCCGGCGGAGGCAGCTGGAGATGCCACTGCAAAGATAGCAGGCTGGGGTCCCCCAGGTTGCTTGCCCCCGCCTGCCTCACCATGCCTCACCTCTAACACACACTGAAATGAGCAGTGAGGGACCCACACTGCAGATCTTGACATTACCGTATTAGGGGCATTGAAAATGCAAAGATGGATAATGAAGCAGAAGAAATTAAAGATCCCGAAAACCTTGCATGCAGCCTTGGAAATACTTCTGTCACCTAAATGAGAGCTGACATCTGTTGGTCGCTGTCACACGCCTGCTCCTCCTTGCTCTTGGGCAAAGTGCAAGATCCTGGAAACTGCCAAATGCAGAGAGCTGTTTATGCAGCAAAATGCAGATGCCGGACCTTTATTGAAAAGCGATGGATTTTGGGGAGGACTGTCTCATCGGGGACCAGAGGTCAGGACCTCTGCTTGCCCTGCCTCCACCCCAGCTGCAAGGCTTGTCTCCTCACTACCAGAGATGAACAAAACCAAACATCTCAGACGGAGAAGCAAACAGGGGGTAATTTACAGAACTTATTTCATCGCCTCTCCCTTAATCACGTAAAAACAAAACCCCCAAACATTCTACATTCTGGTTTGTGTCCAACACAATGTGCAAACTAATTGAGTGTAAAACCCGTTGCTCTGCATTATATCCGTTAAAGTGAGTGTAACAATCGCTCTTCCTCCCCCCGAGCTCTGTTTCATTTCTGTTTTTGTTATAACTCAGTCCGTTCACAATATGTCATTGCAAACGCTATTTGCAAAAGAAAGTATAAAAAGCAGATTCTTTATTCCTTAGTGCATTTGTTTTCATTTCCCCTTCTCGGCTCTCTGCATTTAGACCATGCTTCCATCTGGAGGGCTTAAAAAAAGTTATAGACAGAATTGCCATACATAACGAAGCACGCACTCATCTGGTATTTAGCCTGAGAATTTTATTGCCAGGTGTTGTGAAAGGGGGGAAAATACGGCCAAAATACTGTGTTTTGTCTCGTTTCCAAACATTAGATTTTGTGTATGAAAATATTCATTAATCTGGGGATGAATCTGCTTCAGCGGAGTTACTTAACGGTCTTCCAGGAGAAGCAAATGTCGTCGGGAAGGAAGCCACAGCAGACAAGGTCAGGGATGACCCCTGCTCTGCTCCTGCATAGCTGGGAACCAGAAACTCAGAGGCTCCAGCCCTCTAAACACTCACTCAGCCACCCAGGAATTGGAAGACCAGCTCCACCTGGTTTGCCCACCTAGGATTCAACTCCTCACAGCAATTAAAGAGTTGAACTCAGAAGCCAGGGCTGGGGCCGTGGCTCAGCTGGTTTAAATGGTTGTCGCACTAGCTTAGGCCCCGGGCACGATCCCCCAGAGTTCATGTAAAAGTGCTGCGTATACTCTGTGTGTTCCCATAATCCCCCTGCTGGGGACATGGAGGCAGGAGGATCCTTGGGGCTTACTGTCCAGCCGGTCTAGTGGAATCAGGGCACTCCAGGTTGAAAGAGAGACCTTGCCTCAAAAAGAAGAAGAAGAAGAAGAAGAAGAAGAAGAAGAAGAAGAAGAAGAAGAAGAAGAAGAAGAAGAAGAAGAAAGAGAGAGAGAGAGAAAGAAAGAAAGAAAGAAAGAAAGAAAGAAAGAAAGAAAGAAAGAAAGAGGTAACAGACTGAGGAAGACAGCATGTTAACCTCTGGCCTCAAAATGCATGCACACACAAATGTCATGGAACCTGCATGCACACTTGTGTGTGTGCACACACACATATCAACAGAAAAATCCATGTTTTTTATTATTTAAGCAGAAGGACCCATTTCTTTTTTAATAAAGATTTAATTATTTTATTTTATGTCTATGGGTGTTTTGCCTACATGTTGTATGTAGGTGCCCCACATGCATGCCTGGTGCCTGCAGAGGTCAGAAGAGAGCCATGTGGGTGCTAGGAACTGAACCTGGGTCCTCTGGAAGAGCAGCCATTGCTTTTAACCCCTGAGCCATCTCTACAGCCTCAGAAAGAACCATTTCTTTGTGGACCAATTAATTATGGGAAAAGTCAAGCAAAATTCTGTTTGTGAGGAGTTAATTGTTGAGTTGGCTGTGTTCTTTGGGGAACTCACATATCACAGGACATTAAATTTACACTTGGGTCTAATTACATACATCAAACACATGCCAGAGTCAGGAAAGGTGGGGAGGTATAATACAAGCATCTTATACCATGTGCAAGAGCGGGCAATCATCTGAGCGGCAGGCAGGTGGGGAGGGGTGAGCCTTGTCCTTCCTTGCTGTGGGCTCTTATGGGAGAGGTGCACAGCACCTGCCTGATATCTTTAAAGGAAAAGGAATCATGGGGAACTTTTAACCTCAAGCAATCAGCTGAGGCAAAAGTCTTGGGCATTCCTCTGAAATGCTGAAGGTTGGGTGTGATCTGTGGCTGAACGTCACGTCATCTGGTCTGCCTGGCTTGCTCTGATCTCAGTATGGGCACAGCCCCTGCACGAGTGAGCCCCTGTATGAGTGAGCAGGGAGCTCCACAGTCTCGGTCCCCAGGCAGGGGTGCTGTTTGAGGAGGTTGTGGGCTCTTTGGGAGGTGCCAATTTCTCCGCTTCCTACTCACTGCTGCCCCCGCCGCTGCTGTGATCCCTGCTGTGGCTTCTTGCTCCAGCTGCCTGCCACTATGCCTCTCCCATCACTTTGGATGCCCCCTCTGGAACCATAGCCAAAATAAATCCTTTCTTTCATAAGTTGCTTCCGGCCATGGTGTTTTACCACAGCAACAGAAAGTAACAAATGTAGCCCCCAAGACAAGCAGACAGAGCACCCCTCCCTGACCTGGATCTGGACTCCGTATATGAGCTCTGCTGCCCTGGTGTCAACACCCTACAGCCTCGTTTCCACTGGAGCTCCAAAACTGAATAGTGCTCCCGCGTCCCCCTGGAGTTCCAGGGTTAAACAGTGCTTGAGACATTTCAATCAAAAGGGCCTTCAGCTCCCGCACTAACCTGATCACCACAGGCCCCTCCAGAGCTGAAGGCCAGCCTGGGCAGAGGACCTGAGAGCTAAAGGCTGGTTAGAGAGGTGGCTTAGCTGCAAAGCACCTGCCGCGCAACCACGAAGACTTAAAGTCTCTAGAACCCACCATAAACCCAAGACATGGTGGCACGTTGTCTATAGCTCCAGCACTCCTACGGCAAGATGCGAAGTGAAGATAAGAGAATTGCCCAAGGTTTGAGGTCCAGCTAGGCTGCCTTATGCAGAAAGCACTGTCTCGAACAAGGCGGAAGGCTAAGACTGACAGCTATAGTTGTGCTGACACACTGTGTCACGTGCAAATTCACCTTCTCACACACAAGACGCCAACGCAAAGATCCAACAACCGTGGAGCCTGTGTCAGAGTCAACTAAATCCACCACCAACAGGCTGAGGAATTGTTGTCCATGAGTGAAGGATGTGAGGGACTGAAGGGAAGGAAACCCCACAGCCACTTGCCATGGAATTTATGTTTCCGTAAGTGAAGCATTAGGGCCTAGTGTAGAGAAGAAATTATTGATACGTGTGTTCCCTTAAGGAAGCTTCTCAAGAGGCCCATTCCAGATTTAATAACAATCTGTATCCTTCTGAATGGCACGTCCAGTCTTTGATTTCCCTATCACCACTGAAGGTTCATGAATCATTAAGCTTCACACCCTCGGAGGTTTGCTTTATTGCGCACCACCTAAAATATTTAATAAAATAAATTCTAAATAATCAATTCGCGGGGAGTCGACATTTCTTATGCTTTTGTAATAAATGTCTACCTCTCGCATCCATCAAAAGCTGCACGTGAACTGTGGCAGTGAAGAAAAAACGACCTTTGTCATTCCCTCATGCTGTCGTGTAAGCACTTGAGCAGGGGACGATCACACCTGCCTGTCTCCACGGCCACTGTTCCATGGAGGACTGTGCGACACCCCACAGGGCACTTCATGTCCAAGGATGCATCGAGCTCTGGAACAAGCTGGCCATTTAACGCACCCAGGTCCGCAGGGCCACTCCCGGCAGCCCACTTGTCCCAGGGAGCACACATCACATCACAGAGACTAGCCTCGGGCTCCCATGGTGCTCCACAGGAGTGGCTGGGTGCAGGAAAGAAACAGGGGGTTCTTTTTCAAGGTGTCGTTTTCTTTTTTTTTTTTTTAACATTTTTTTTAAGATTTATTTATTTATTATTTATAGTGTTCTGCCTGTACACCAGAAGAGGGACCAGATCTCACTATAGATGGTTGTGAGCCACCATGTGGGTGCTGGGAATTGAACTCAGGACCTCTAGGAAGAACAGCCAGTGCTCTTAGCCTCTGAGCCACCTCTCCAGCCCCCAAGGTGTCGTTTTCAAGAGGCCTTTTCCTGACTGTCTCAGGCTGGAGACAACTGGGCATGAGACAGATAAAGCATATGCCATGCAGACCCAGAAAGAAAGAAAAGGAAGATACTCCAGCCTCCCTGCCTACAGCCTTAGTGTTCACGAGGGGCTGGGAAGATGTCTCAGTGGGTAAAGCATTAGCCATGCAAGCATGAAGACTGGGGTTCAAACTCCTAGAACCCAAACCAAAGCCAAACGTAGCAGCACGCACCTGCTGTAAGTACGGTGAGACTGAGGTGGGGACAGGAGGATCCCCATGAACTCTCTGGCCAGCAGCTCTGACATACTCATTGGAGTGAGAGAGATATTTTTACCCAGTGAGCAACCAACTACCCCTACCTCAACAAAGGCTGAAGGTGAGGAGCTCTACACGTGCTCTGCGCATGCCCACAATCCCACACATGAACACATCCCCCCTAACATACACACACATCACAGAGCGTGTCAGGCCACAGGTATTGGCATGAGGACACAGCATGGCTTGGACTTAAGTCCTCAAGGGTTCCTGGCAAGTCCTGACAATCCTACACACACACTACACACACACACACACACACACACACACACACACACACACAACTCTTGCCAGCTCTCTCCATACTTCAATTTACTCTTTCTAGAAAGTCCTATCACACTCCAAAAGGGGAGTGAGCAATGACCCTCGTGACCTGCATCCAGCCCTCAGTGCATCCCTGTAAATAAAGTTGTGTGGAATCTCGGCCCCACCCATTCCTGGGCACCATCTGTGGCTGCTTACACAGATAGCAGAGTTGACCTGTGTGCAGACTAACTGGTCACAGACCCCAAAGCGTCCAGGGCTGGGAAGGCGCCTCAGTTTGTGTAACGTTGCCACGTAAGTGTGAGGACCGGGGCTTGGTCTCCAGCACCCACGTGAAAAGCTGTGGTTGTGGTCCTAATACCCAAGGGAAGGCAGAGGGCAGACAGGAAGCTTTGGGGCTCACCACTCAGATAACTCAGTCTCAAAGACTAAGGTAGCTAGGGATTAAGGCAGACACCTGACACTGACCCCTGGTCTCCGCGCACAAGCACACATGTATGTGCACACACCAGTGAGCATGTATGCATGCCTACACCACACTTGAAACAAGGCAAAATTTTAAAAGAATCTCATTTTGGACCTTTACAAGAAAACTTACGTCAACTCAAGATTCGTTCAAACAAGATTTAGTGAGGCACCACATGTATAAAAGTGTCAAGCCGAGAGCTAGGCTGGTGTGCACGACGCATGGGGCTCCTCCGCAGAGAGGCGAAGGACACAGGACGGGCTCTGTCCCCAGAAGGCTACGTCAGTGCCAGCTGGCGTCTTCTGCTCCTGAGAAGTGGCACGCTTCTCCTCACTGCCCAGGGCCACTGAGCGATGGCAGCCTCAACCACATCATCGGAGAATTTAGTCAGAGGTTTTTTTAAAGGTGCCGGCAGTCAAGTAATGAACTGTCACACCGGCTTGTGAAATTTTCCTTTTGACTTTTTCCTTGAGACAGAACAGAACTCATTCAAAAAAAAATTTTTTTTAGACTGGCTTACTTTTTATTCTATACATATGAGTGTTTTGCCTTCTTGCATCCTGCCTGGGCATGGTACCAACTGAGGAGACAAGAGGCCCTGGACCCCTTGGAGTCAAAGTTACTGATGGCTGTGAACACATGGACATGGAGAACCAAGCCTGAGTGAGCCCTTTGCCAGAGAAGCCAGTGTGCTTAGCTGCTAAGCCATCACCAGAGCTTGGAACTAGACACCCAGGCAGGACCTTGCCAGCAGCAAGAGAAAGCACTTAAAGGTGATTTGCATATAAAAAGGGGTATGGGAGTCACATGGGGGACCCATGAGCCAAGGTCACTTGGGGCAGAGACAAAGGCTGTGAGTCTTCTAGGGTGACATGGTCCTTGTGGTCTACACAACACCTGTGAGTGGCCGGGTAGGACCCAAAGTCAACTCTGTGGTTTCTGCGCTGTCCCCAGGGTTAGCCGGAGTGAGAGCTCTGGGTACACCTGGAGGAGACGACCTTTCCCCATGACTGGACCCGCCGCCATGAAATGGAAATGGAAGGCTAACATCCAGGGGAAAACCATCAAGGCACACAAAAGCTCTCTGAAGAAGCCGTGTACTTCCTACCTACCACTTAGGCTTGGTTTCCAGGGAAACAGATGAGGTGCGATCAATAGTTAAAAGCATGCAACCACCCAGACAGAACATGGAGACCGTCCAGTGCCACCCAAGCAACCTCTGCCTTGGCAACAAGAGGAATGGGCACCCCTTGTCGGTTCAGCAGCAGCCCTTCCTTCTCCCCACTGCCACAGGGCACGGCAGAGCCCTACTCCTCCTCCACTCCCCACAGCCATGACTAAGAGCCTGTGGCCTGAACTGTGCAACCCTTCCATCGTCCCTCTCCATCTCAATAGCACTGGTGGTGGCTCCCCTGCAGCAGATCAGACACTCAGGCCCACAGGGCGTGGGGCTCCCCACGGGGACATATCCCGAAGGGTGGGGACAACTCTGCCAGGCAATTCTAGGAATGGAAAGACACAGGTCCCTTTGCCGTTCAGTCAAGTGAAGGCCAGAGGTATTCTCTACCTGAAAAGCAGCCGCATCTCCATCTGACTGCTCACCAAGAGACAAGAATGTGTCACTCTCCATGCATGCCCAGTTCTGTATGGGGCCACGGCGGGCGGTTACCAGCACTTGGGTAGACCTCATCCTGAGCTCTCTGCTGCGGTTCAGGCCGAAGAGAGCCCTTGGTGAGTCTGATAGTGGGATTCAGGGGTTTATGTGGTTGCCATTGAATCTGCTAAACTTTCCACTCATGACCTCATGCACTAATGTGAGAAGACATTTAAGAGCCATTAGGATAAAAATTAAGCGTAACTTCAGCAGCTCAAGTTGGTGGTCTGCTGAGCGGCCTCCACCAGAGAGTGTCCAGCTCACTAGGGCTCAAATCGTATTTACAGAAGGACATTTTATATATCACCATTCAGCAGAAACAAGAATCACAGTTCTATCCACAAGCTGTTGTCCAGCCCCGCTGAGAAAGCACTGGGCTCCATGACAGAGGCTGTACCTCAGTTCCCAAAGACCCATATTGGGAAGTGAGTGGCTTGTTAGAGATAGCAGAGGGTGCTGGCCCTCATGTCCTCCGTGACACCCAAACCCCAAGCAGACCAGGTCCTGTCTGCAAAGACACAAAGGAAACTGGTTGCGGCAGAAGAGTGACCAGGTAAACAACAGGAGCCAATGCAATGTGAGTTCAGAAAGACAGCAGGCACTGTTTTATCATAAATTTAGTCCATGAAATATGTGAGCAGTACTTGGACTAAAATGGTATTTATTGCTTATCTTAATTGGGCGTCGTGTGTGTGTGTGTGTGTGTGTGTGTGTGTGTGTGTGTGTTGGAGATGTGTTCTCCCAGGTAAAAGCACGTGGAGGGCTGAGTTTGGCACCAGGTGCTTCTTTCCACTCCTTTCCATCTCGATTTTGAGATGCTGTCTCAGCTAGACTGGCTGACCACTGAGCTTCAGGACCCTGCCCCTCTGCCTGTCCCACCTCCCAGCACAGGGATACAGACGAATGCTGCTTCCAGCTTTTGCGTGTGTTCTGAGGCCCCAAACTCAGGTCCTCACAAGAACACAGCAGGCGTTTCACCCTCTGAGCCACCTCATCACCCCAGTTCCTTAACTGTGGATCCTGTAGTCTGTCCCTTTCCTCTTCTTTCTTTTCCTTCCTCTCCTCTTCTCTCCTTTCTCGCTATCGTCTCCTTGCTCCTCCCTCGACCCAGCTCCAAGTTTCAGCTATGCAAGCAATGGAGATTAACCAGGGTAAATGAAGCCCAGGCAAGGCGGTGAGCACAAAGGTTTCAGACACACAGCAGCTCTCACTCCCGGACCCTAGCGGGGAAGAGTAAGCTCCCTGGGCACGCTAAAGCCTGGATCATAAGCTGCCCGAGAAAGAACAGGTTAAGAGAACTTGGTGCTCTTTCAGAAGACCAGAGTTTGGCTTCCAGCACCCATGTCTAGCACCCCACAGCTGCCCATAACTTCAGCTCTAGGGGGATCTATTGCCTTGGTCTCCAAGGGCACTGCACTCACACGCATAAACCCACATACAGATTTCCACGCATGTATACAATGGGAAATAATAAAAATTAATTTTGCAAATAAAATGAGCAGTTTGGTTTTTGCTATACAACCATGAATACTCGAGTCCAGATCTTCAGGGCCCACATAAAAAAACAGGCATGGTGACACACATCTGTAACTCCAAGCTCTGGACAGCAGAAACAGGGGGCTTGTAGCGGCTTGCTGGCCATGTCAAAATGTCGGCCTTGTTTCTGCGCGTCACCAAGTGTGGCGTGCTCATTTTCCTCCACACCCAACACACTGAAGTCACCCAGTGTCTAGACACCAGACAGATGCTTTACAGCATAAAATGCCCAACTGTCTATGTGCTAGACACACTGATACATGAAACAGAGCCCTCCCCTAAGAACGGCCCGGGCGACGTCCTAGGGCAACAGGAGAAGGGCATACATCCCTGTTCAGGGCTGGACCCTGGAAGACTCAAAAGTCACATGGCCAGGACATGGGGAGAAACACGATCTGCACGAGGGATGCTGCCAGCACACGGTGAGTCTAAGGGAAATAACAGGGACCAAACAACCCTTTACTGACAGCAGAAACTGTGTGTCTGTCAAATTTACAGGGTGGCAGCATGCGGGCTGCTGGTCCCTCAGCAGGTCTGTGGTTCCCTTGTCTCATTACCCTGTTTCCTCTTTCTGTTCACTGCTGTTTCCCAAACTTGAGTTGGGAACCAGACCTGTTTGAGGCTGGCTATTGCAAGCATTTCCCATCATCTGCAGGCAAGATACCTATTTATCTTATGGCTGGGAACAGAGCTGAAGTGATCTGGCTCTGCCACGAGGCAGTTATTTCATGCCCTGTTAATTCCTAATGCAGTAACTACAATATCGTTTCTACTTTCAAAAGAGGTACGTTTTTTTTTTTAATATGTGGCCTAAGTGCTCAAATAAAGAACATCATTCTAATGAGGACGAGTCCCCAAATGTAACCTCATTACAGCCACTGCTGCGCCAACGCTGGCCTTCTGGCTTTGAGGCAGTTAGTGGAGAAGTGAGAGACGCTAGGTTCCTTCCAGGCAGCAAAAACAGATCAGCAAAATGTTCACATCCGAAAATGACAGTCAGAGGAAATGGACTGTCGTTTCCACCCGGGGATGGTCCAGGCCGGGGACCTCCTTTCATCACAGAACGGTGGGTTCTGTAGGAAGCACACCAGCAGCCTCAGAACAAGATCCATTCAGTGACCCCCAAAGGGCAGACTGTCTTCAGCATGGACAGAGCAGAGCAGAGGGCCCGTTGTAGGATGCTGTTCTCCGAGCACAACCATTACCGTCCTCATCACAGCAGCTGGGAGTAATCAGGCCTTTGGAAATCTCTCTCAGGAGGAGGGAACAGGGAGGGTCCCAACGCCCTCACCTTAGAGCTCAGGGCTGCCACCTCTGCCCCATCCATAGGCAATTCTGCCCTGAGGACTTAAGGCCTCATGGACTTGGAGGTATAGACTGTGGGAGGCTAACTGAAGGCGGGCGCTGCAGCTGTGCTGCTCTGGGGAAGCACCATCCATGACTTCCTGGTGGTGCTGCTGCTTTGGGGGTGACCTGAACTCATGACACACCCCCCCCCTTGCTCTGCCAGTAAGCCCGACAAACGCTTTGGTTTCCTTGAGTTGGGCGCTGGTAGAACTGAACTTCTGTCTGTCCCTGATCCTCCATCTGGGGAGGGAGAGCAGCTGTTAAAGCTTCCCGGTGAAAAGGTTCCTGCAGTGGTCCAAGCACCCAGGAAGCAAGTGGCCGGTTTGGCCAGAGCTGGGAAAAACACCGACATGTGACATGCCACCAATCCGGCCACTTGCTGGGGACAGTTTCCCAGGCTGTCTCTCAGCAGACTATCATCGCCCTTATATTTCCCAGCCTTTATCTGTCCCATGCTTATAGCTCCCAACACTCAACTTGCATCTATGCTGCTGCCTAAAATTAAGTCTACCTTCAACACGGGGCCTTGGAATTCTCCCAGTACACACCAAAACCCTACTGAAGGTTTTCTCATGAGACTAGGGGTCACGACCCTTCTTTATACTCCTGCATCCCTCAGCACCTGTCTCAATGTTAGCGGGTGTCGGGGACCCAGGGAACGGCTGAAGGATGGACCATGCATGCTGAATAATCCGGGCTGAGCTGACCTGGAAACCGAAGATCACGGTCAGTTCCAGGAACAACAGTTAAGCTTAAAGCCAAGAATGCTCAGGCTTCAGGCCCAGCTCTGGGGTTTCAGAACCCTTTCTCCGAAGGCCCGGCCTCTCCACCCATGGAACAGGTGTGAGAATATGCGTTCTGCACGAGTGCTTTTAGGAGAACCAGGCAGAGCCAGTATGCCTGGTTCATAGCTGTGTAAAGTCCTGATCTGTCCACGCGCTGAGAAAACAGAGCCTGTCTTCCGAGGACCCAGCAGCAGAGGAATGGGGAAATGGAGAGTTAAGAGCTGGTGTGGCTGCGAGGGATGCCGGGAGTCTGAGGAGTGGGGTGATTACACATTAAGCAGCCTGTCAGCATGGGGGGGGGGACATAAACGTGGGAAGGAATCTTCCAGAAAGGCTCTCTGACTGGTATCACCCAATGAATGAGAACGTGATTGTGGGGATTGTTAAGGCGTGGACAGCCTCACGCTCCTCCCCCAGGCAATCCCAGATGGGCAGACAGGTGTCAGCTTGGCTGCAAGACCCACTTCAGACCTCCTGAGGTCTCATCTGTGATGCGCTGACATCTCGGCCCCCTTCCCTCTCTGCCACCGGCTTCCATCATCCTTGGAAGCTTTATTGAGCAGGCTTCGCCTTGGCGCCCAGACAAGACAGCTGATTGCGAACTAACAGCTAGCCAGCTTCAAAAGCTGCTGCCCGCACTCAGTGCCCAGCTGAGGAAATCAATGTGTGGAGGGCCCAGCCCCTGAGAACAAAAGGAGCCAGAACTGAGCTTTCCTTCAGCTTGCTGGAAGTGTTCCTGGCCTCGGGGAAGGCTTATAGCAAGTGATATGTTAAATGATAGACCCAGATGTCTTTATCATGCCCTTGAATGGAGGAAACCCGCTGGGAGAGTAGAGAATTCGCAACTCTAAAGCCTTGGCTGTCCGTGCAGCAGGAGGGTGCCTGGAGGGGACTGGGGCTGGAGGGGGGACGCAGGTGTTAGTCACAGGCCCTGGTGAGTCCACAGAGAGGAAGCAGACTCCAGAAAGTGCAGCCTAGCACACCTCACCACTGCAGCTGGCCAAGAGAGCCCACTGGGCTTCCCAGCCCTGCTCCAGATCACGGCTGATATAGAAACACACTGATGAGGTGTAGGGGCTGCAATTGCCAAAAAGTCCTTCTTCTGGCCTATTTACGTTTCCGTAACTGTGGAAAGGCAATTACGTCAACAAGAAGGAGCCCATTCCCGTGAATAAGAGAGAAAACCTTAGATTCACATTGCACAGGGTACCATCTTCTGAAGGCCTGTGTGCCAGAGGGTGTGGGGGAAGTGGTCCTCTCCAGGCCTGGTAAGCAAGTAGGCCTGGTAGAACCATCACTCAAGAGCAATCTGCCACTGTCTAGCAAAACAAAAAGCAGTTCCTGGTCCAGACTGTCTATGTGCTCAAGAAGACCTGTGTAGGTACTTATCGAAGCAGGAGTTATAATCCCAAAAGTCTGGAAGGCTTCTAAAAGTCAAGGGACCGGCTTCGGCACTTATACAGAGCAGTGTGGCAGAGCCCCTTAGAAAGCAAAATAACAGATTCCTCTTAGCGGGTGATATTAAATGATAAACTGTAAAACAACATGTCAATTATTCACAATGGTCCCCAACTTCAAAGAATCCATTTTACACACACCCCCTTCTGGTTCCTGAAGCCTACTCTGGGCTCCTGGGGACACTTAGCCTAACTGCTCAGCCGTCCACACATCTCTGCACGTGTTTATGTGCAAACACGGTCACCTTCCTGCTCTGCCTATGAGTCCACGGGCAGTGAACACACAACCCTCTTCTGTAGACACATGCAGGCTAGTATTTGTCACTTGGTTAACCGGGACAATATCCCAAGTGCGATGGGCCAGACCAGCCACCAAAAAGTATAGCTGTAAGTGGCCTCCCTCTCCAAAAGCCAGAAACAAAGGCAGTGTCATTGCCAAGGCATTGTCACGGCGGCCTCTCGGTCTCACCACCCACAGGGCTACTCATGGCCAGCAGGTCACAGAAGGCCCCCTCTGCTCTGCATGTGTCCCCTCCTCCAGGTGCAAGGGACCAGGCTGAAGTCTGCAAGGCTGAGCACCACAAATAACTCCCAACATAAATATGGCCTAAAAATAGCCATAAATCATTCTCACTCCATCCGGTGACAATTCTAATTTATAACAAGAGGGAAGAAAATGAACACTCTGGCTTTTTTTTTCCCTAGGCTTCCAAGCTACTGCTGAGGACGAATTCCACCCCGCTGTTACTTACAACCAGGAGTTCCTGATTTACGTATTACTAAAGATGAAATATACCAGGGGCCTCCAGGCACGGGGCTGCTTGCTGAGGTTTAGTGAACTCCGGCAGGCTCTCCAGGTCCCTGCATAAGCAGCTTCCTTTCTCTTGGTCTCCACCCAAGCTTTGTCTCTCTCTCTTCCCATTCTTGCATTGTGGGGAGATAAGAGCCCTCCCCTCCAGAGAGGAAAGCCCACCTCTCTGGGCTCCCTGAGAGAGACTAATGCGTATGTACTGGCAGGACCCTGGTCGCCATCCTGGAGATGGTTCTTTCCAGCGGCATGTTCGGGTAATCTGCACATTAATGTTCCATGCAGTCAATTAAAGCACACTGCACACGAGGAGAGGGAACTGGAATTTCTCATACTGAGGCTTTTCTTATTCATCACCATAAAACAATTCTTATTGGTATATTAAAAAAAAAGCACATACACATAAAATGAAAGTTATCTCTCTCCACGGGGTAATATAATAAAAGCCATTTGATGCTATTTTTGGCAGTCATAAAAGAACATAATTAATACAAAAAAAAAATTCATTGTGACAAAGTGTGTCACAAAAACCGTCAGTGCCCAAGGGCAATCCTCAGAACTCAAGAGGGCTTATGACAGTCCATGGTCCTCGCTATCCACTGAGACATGCCAGACGTGAGATGTGACTGTATCGAGGATGCCTGTCTTCGGCCTCTCTGAAAGGCCAGCTGGATCCTGGGAGGCTTCTGAGCTCTTGCCCAGGGTGGCCCTAGCCACATCCCTTTGGGGTGGCATGTAAGACCCTTGGTGCAACTAGTAAGGAGTGTGGAAGAGCAGGTACGCGATAATTCGCAGGTTGTATGGGATGGACACCCGGATGGGGCCCTCTGAAGCGAAGGGACCTCCCTAAGGCTGCCCACGAGTCAGAGCCAGATAGCAAGGTTGCATCCAGGAAACCCAACACTGAGTTTGCTCAACATCCTG
Organism: Meriones unguiculatus; assembly: GCF_030254825.1. Lineage (NCBI taxonomy): Eukaryota > Metazoa > Chordata > Mammalia > Rodentia > Muridae > Meriones > Meriones unguiculatus. The sequence goes on along the minus strand of NC_083351.1, from coordinate 4,537,434 downwards.
AGCCATTTCTGCTGATCCCTCTCCACTCCAGCACTGTGGGAACCTCACTCACCCAGAGAACCCATCTCATTATCTTTAACCTCTGCTGAAGTTGAATCATCTCGGGGAGATGGAACATGGTCAGAACAGGGAGCTCAGCCTTGAAGGGCATCACCAGCTGGCCAGAGCACCTTGCGAGGGTACTTCCTCATGCTGACACCTGTCTCCCTAACACCTACATCTCTGCACACCCCAATGCACCCAGAAACACATCCACGGCAAACACAGAAGAGGACCCTGCAGGCACCTGGCCAATCCCCATCCACACAGTCCCTTGGTAGAGCGCTTTGGCCATGGTCAGTTCCAAAGGAAACGGGAGAGAAACTCTGGGGTAAGAGAGCAGAAGCCAACACAAACAGCAGGGACCTGGCAAACAAAATTTCTTTTGACAGTGGTGACTGGCATGAGATTGTTTGCAAGCAATTCCAAATTCTCCGTGGTGGCCCAGAAATGACATTTGGGGGGTAGGAGAGCCCGTTCTGCCTGTTACCTCAACTCCTTGGACTTTCAGCTTCATGTGGTCCTCTCTGGTCGTTTTCCCATCTTTCCTCTTCTTCCAACAGTACCCGTCTTTCCTATACTTCACTTTCTTCCTGTTGTAGAGTATCATGGAGCCATTCTGCGGTCTGCAAACAACAAACAGTTAAGTTACTGTGAGAACTGAGCAGAAGGGGAATTTATGAAGAAAGATGCCACCGACCAGTAAAAGTCTCTACAGAAAAGCAATAT